>NC_143143.1:67047196-67350227 GCF_059928025.1 Delphinapterus leucas | reverse complement strand
TGGGCTGTGTCTCTGGGAATGACTCTCGTAAGTCACCACTGTACTGTCTGCCTATGGGAGCTGCTGCCTCTACCACACCCTGGAAGCTTGGTAACTGCTGTCTTCAGAAATTTGTCACTTCAGAGAATTCTCTGGCAGTCTACTGGTTAGAACTCTGCACTTCCACTGCAGGGGACATGGCTTTGATCCCTGGCTGGGGAATGAAGAACCTGCAAGCCATGCAGCATGGCCAAAAATTCTTTAAAAATTAAAAAAAAAAAGAATTTGTCACTTCAGCTTTAATCTAGGGATCAGATGTTGCTGTTGCCCCCATCACCATCTCTGGACACCCATGAGCTGGTGACGACACTGAGACCGCAGTTGCAGGAAGTCTTAATGCCTTCACAACCAGCAGGAAACAGCCAAAGCAGAAAGAGAGTCTCCACCTTGCTTTGCCTTTAAAATCTCACACATGTGCGTTTAATGGGTATGACTGAATTGGTCTCCAAACCCTAGCTGTAAGGGAGTCTGGGAGATGCAATCTTCACCCTTCCAGCCCCTGCAATACAGGGAGGCACATCAAAAGAAGTTGAAATGGATGTAAAATGAGCCAACCCACCATAACCAATGGCTTCAGGGATGAACACTGTTTGCAATAGTGAAAACATGGGAAAAGAAACTAAATGTGCAACAATAGGGATTTGATAAATTAGGCTTCATCTATTTTATGAAATTCTAGACAACTGAAAAATGTGTTGTAGAAATACATGTTGTGATCTGAAACATGTTAGACAAAAATGAAAAAAGGCAGGTGAGTAGTACTTAATAGGCAACTTTTATGACATTAGGAACCACATCTATCTTGTCCTCCTGGGCATCCCACTGACTGGCACATAGTAGGTGCTCAATAAACCTTTGCTGGATGATTAAAAGTAATTCCATTTTTAGAAGTTAAATACATATTCATATGCATTCATATATACACACATATTTAAATATGGTATAGTAAGCCTGAAAGAAATACAGCAAAATGTTAACAGTTGTTCTCTCTGGTGATAATATTTGAAGTGACTTTTGCTTTCTTCTTTTAGCTTTTCTGTATTATACAGAGTTTGAACAGTGAACATGCATTAATATCAATTAAGGAAAAAATGCAGATGTTCTGGTAAAGCCACAGAAAGAAAACCTGCCTGCTTCATTTTTCTGTCTCCCACAGGGCCTGGCACAGGGGTGGGCCCAAATCTATGGGTGGTGACCAAGTGACTGCACCTCTATTTGCTGTCTGAGTGATTTCTGGGTATTTATCAAGCAGCCTGAGGGAAGAATTGGGCCTTAGGAAAAACCTGACTCTAACACAGTATGCTTCCTTCAGCTAAAACTGGACAAGTGCCAAAGCCATGGCACTCTATATAAGTGCTACTCTTGAGTGTTGCAGAGGCTGTGCCAGAGCAAGGTCATATTCAAGGGTCTTAAAGGGCTAGATCAATGACTGAGTCCTGCCCTTCCCACACACCCATCAGGCTCTGGAGCCATTGATGCTTTGGCTTGCCAAGCCAGCATCACTATTACCAGCTGGGCCCAGGCAGGAAAGCTCTGGGAGAAATGGAAGAGGGGTGTCTGTCCTGCTCCAGGACTGTCCCTCAATTTTGTGAGGAGTCCATCAGAGAATGGTTTTTACCACTTTCACTTACACAGCTATTGTGGTCGTAGGTCACATTAAGAGAAGTATAGGAACCAGAATGAGAAAACTGAGAATTCAGTTGGCTCTGTGCAACCCAGAGCCACGCTTGGGCTAATCATATAAATTATCAACCTTGTTTTCCCCATCTCACTAACAGCAACCTTCTGCCTCACACTTTTTGCCAGTGGTCAGGAAACCTGGTCATGGCTGGCCTTCTTCCTCCTTGGGGCCTTAGTGAGGGTTGGCTTGGGGAGGCCCCAGAATGTTTGATAGTTAGCACCAGCCATCACTCCATTTATTATACCCGTTAGCCAGATGGAAAAACTGAAGCTTCTGAGGGGAAAGGACATGGTCAGGGTCACACAAACAGAAAAGGAACATGTAAGAAGAGGCTCCCATATCCACCATGGTCTTTGGAGAATCCAGGGCAGGACCAAAGAAGAGAAACAGAGAGATAGATATGTCACAGAAGGATGGGAACTGGTCCTGTTTGGAAACAGCTTATCTCATAGGACATGTAAACATATCCCAGCCTCAGATTTAGCTCACCTACAGACCAGGTGGGAGAAAATGCTCTGCCCCAGACCAGCTGTGGGTACCATATTTTGGCTTCAATTTGCTCATCTTTAACATAGGGCCCAGGGGAGAGGGCAGACAGTAGAAGAAAGAAGAACTACAGTTCTGCAACCTGTGGAAGGAAAACCACATTCACGAAAAGATAGACAAAATGGAAAAGCAGAGGACTTTGTACCAGATGAAGGAACAAGATAAAACCCCAGAAAAACAACTAAATGAAGTGGAGATAGGCAACCTTCCAGAAAAAAAATTCAGAACAATGATAGTGAAGATGATCCAGGACCTCAGAAAAAGAATGGACACAAAGATCGAGAAGATGTAAGAAATGTATAACATAGACCTAGAAGAATTAAAGAACAAAGACCTAGAAGAATTAAAGAACAAACAGAGATGAACAATACAATAACTGAAATGAAAAATACACTAGAAGGAACCAAGAGCAGAATAACTGAGGCAGAAGAATGGATAAGTGACCTAGAAGACAGAATGGTGGAATTCACTGCTGTGGAACAGAATAAAGAAAAAATAATGAAAAAAAATGAAGACAACCTAAGAGACCTCTGGGACAACATTAACCACAACAACATTTGTATTATAGGGGTCCCAGAAGGATAAGAGAGAGAGAAAGGACCCAAGAAAATATTTGAAGAGATTATAGTCGATAAACTTCCCTAGCATGGGAAAGGAAATAGCTACTCAAGTCCAGAAAGCGCAGAGAGTCCCAGGCAGGATATACCCAAGGAGAAACACGCTGAGACACATAGTAATCAAATTGGCAAAAATTAAAGACAAAGAAAAATTATTGAAAGCAACAAGGGAGAACCAACAAATAACATTCAAGGGAACTCCCATAACATTAACAGCTGATTTCTCAGAAGAAACTCTACAAGCCAGAAGAGAGTAGCATTATATACTTAAAGTGTTGAAAGGGAAGAACCTACAACCAAGAGTACTCTACCCGGCAAGGATCTCATTCAGATTCAATGGAGAAATCAAAAGCTTTACAGACAAGCAAAAGCTAAGAGAATTCAGCACCACCAAACAGGCTCTACAGCAAATGCTAAAGGAACTTTTCTAAGTGGGAGACACAAGAGAAGAAAAGGACCTACAAAAACAAACCCAAAACAATTAAGAAAGTGGTAATAAGAACATATATATCGATAATTACCTTAAATGTGAATGGATTAAATGCTCCAACCAAAAGACACAGGCTCACTGAATGGATACAAAAACAAGGCCCATATATATGCTGGCTACAAGACACCCACTTCAGACCTAGGGACACATTCAGACTGAAAATGAAGGGATGGAAAAAGATATTTCATGCAAATGGAAATCAAAAGAAAGCTGGAGTAGCAATAAAATACTCTCAGATAAAATAGACTTAAAAATAAAGAATGTTACAAGAGACAAGGAAGGACACTACATAATGATCAAGGGATCAATCCAAGAAGATATAACAATTATAAATATATATGCACCCAACATAGGAGCACCTCAATACATAAGGCAATGGCTAACAGCGATAAAAGAGGAAATAGTAGCACAATAATGGTGGGGGACTTTAACACCTCACTTATACCAATGGACAGATCATCCAAACAGAAAAGTAATAAGGAAACACAAGCTTTAAATGACACAATAGTCTAGATAGATTTAATTGATATTTATAGGACATTCCATCCAAAAAACAACAGATTACACTTTCTTCTCAAGTGCGCACGGAACATTCTCCAGGATAGATCACATCTTGGGTCACAAATCAAGCCTCAGTAAATTTAAGAAAATTGAAATCATATCAAGCATCTTTTCTGACCACAACAGTATGAGATTAGAAATCAATTATAGGGAAAAAAACATAAAAACCACAAACACATGGAGGCTAAACAATACATTACTAAATAACCAAGAGATGACTAAAGAAATCAAAGAGGAAATCAAAACATACCTAGAGACAAATTACAATGAAAACACGATGATCCAAAACCTATGGGATGCAGCAAAAGCAGCTGTAATAGGGAAGTTTTTAGCAATACAAGCCTACCTCAAGAAACAAGAAAAATCTCAAACAATCTAACTTTACACCTAAAGGAACTAGGGAAAGAAGAGCAAAGAAAACCCAAAGTTAGCAGAAGGAAAGAAATCATAAAGATCAGAGCAGAAATAAATGAAATAGAAACAAAGAAAACAATAGCAAAGATCAATAAAACTAAAAGCTGGTTCTTTGAGAAGATAAACAAAATTGATAAACCATTAGGCAGACTCATCAAGAAAAAGAGGGAGAGGACTCAAATCAAGAAAATTAGAAACAAAAAAGGAGAAGTTACAACAGACACCACAGAGATACAAAGCATCCTAAGAGACTACCACAAGCAACTCCATGCCAATAAAATGGACAACCTGGAAGAAAAGGACACATTCTTAGAAAGGTATAACCTTCTAAGACTGAACCAGGAAGAAATAGAAAATATGAACAGACCAATCACAAGTAATGAAATTGAAAGTTTGATTAAAAATCTTCCAGCAAACAAAAGTCCAGGACCAGATGGCTTCACAGGTAAATTCTATCAAACATCTAGAGAAGGGCTAACACCCATCCTTCTCAAACTCTTCCAAAAAATTGCAGAGGAAGGAACACTCCCAAACTCATTCTATGAGGTCACTATCACCCTGATACCAATCCAGACAAAGATACTACAAAAAAACAAAATTACAGATCAATAACACTGAAGAATATAGATGGAAAAAACCTCAACAAGATATTAGCAAACAAAATCCAACAACACATTAAAAGTGTCATACACCATGATCAAATGGGATTTATCCCGGGGATGCAAGCATTCTTCAATATACACAAATCAATCAATGTGATACACCATATTAACAAATTGAAGAAGAAAAAACATATGATCATCTCAATAGATGCAGAAAATGCTTTTGACAAAATTCAACACCCTTTTATGATAAAAACTCTCCAGAAAGTGGGCATAGAGGGAACCTACCTCAACATAATAAAGGCCATATACGACAAACCCACAGCAAACATCATTCTCAACGGTGAAAAACTGAAAGCATTTCCTCTAAGATCAGGAACAAGACAAGATGTCCACTCTCGCCACTCTTATTCAACATAGTTTTGGAAGTCCTAGCCATGGCAATCAGAGAAGAAAAAGAAATAAAAGGAATACAAATTGGAAAAGAAGAAGTAAAACTGTCACTGTTTGCAGATGACATGATACTATACGTAAAGAATCCTAAAGATGCCACCAGAAAACTACTAGAGCTAATCAATGAATTTGGTAAAGTTGCAGGATACAAAATTAATGCACAGAAATCTCTTGCATTCCTATACGCTAATGATGAAAAATCTGAAAGAGAAATTAAGGAAACACTCCCATTTACCATTGCAGCCAAAAGAATAAAATACCTAGGAATAAACTTGCCTAGGGAGACAAAAGACCTGTATGCAGAAAACTATAAGACACTGATGAAAGAAAGTAAAGATGATACCAACAGATGGAGAGATATACCATGTTCTTGGATTGGAAGAATCATTATTGTGAAAACAGCTATACTACCCAAAGCAATCTACATATTCAATGCAATCCCTATCAAATTACTAGTGGCATTTTTTACAGAACTAGAACAAAAAATCTTACAATTTGTATGGAGACACAAAAGACCCCAAATAGCCAAAGCAGTCTTGAGGGAAAAAATGGAGCTGGAAGAATCAGACTCCCTGACTTCAGACTATACTACAAAGCTACAGTAACCAAGACAGTATGGTACTGGCATAAAAACAGAAATATAGACCAACGCAACAGGATAGCCCAGAGATAAACTTACGCAGTTATGATCAACTTATCTATGACAAATGAGACAAGGATATACAATGGAGAAAAGACAGTCTCTTCAATAGGTGGTGCTGGGGAAACTGGACAGCTACATGTAAAAGAATGAAATTAGAACACTCCCTAACACCATACACAAAAATAAACTCAAAATGGATTAGAGACCTAAGTGTAAGACGGGACACTATAAAACTCTTAGGGGAAAACATCAGAAGAACACTCTTTGACATAAATCACAGCAAGGTCTTTTTTGATCCACCTCCTAGAGTAATGGAAATAACATGGGACCTAATAAAACTTAAAAGCTTTTGCAAAGCAAAGGAAAGTACAAACAGGATGAAAAGATAGCCCTCAGAATGGGAGAAAATATTTGCAAACAAATCAACGGACAAAGGATTAATCTCCAAAATATATAAACAGCTCATGCAGCTCAATATTAAAGAAACAAACAACCCAATCCAAAAATGGGCAGAAGACCTAAATAGACATTTCTTCAAAGAAGACATACAGATGGCCAAGAAGTACATGAAAAGCTGCTCAACATCACTAATTATTAGAGAAATGCAAATCAAAGCTACAATGAGGTATCACCTCACACCTGTTAGAATGGCCATCATCAGAAAGTCTACAAACAACAAATGCTGGAGAGGGTGTGGAGCAAAGGGAACCCTCTTGCACTCTTGGTGGGAATGAAAATTGATACAGCCACTATGGAGAACAGTATGGAGGTTCCTTAAAAAACTAGAAACAGAATTACCATATAACCCAGCAATCCCACCACTACTGGGCATATACCCAGAGGAAACCATAATTCAAAAAGACACATGCACCCCAATGTTCATTGCAGCACTATTTACAATAGCCAGGTCATGGAAGCAACCTAAATGCCCATTGACAGGTGAATAGTTAAAGAAGATGTGGTACATATATTACAATGGAATACTACTCAGCCATAAAAAGGAACAAAATTGAGTCATTTGTAGAGATGTGGTTGGATCTAGAGACTGTCATACAGAGTGAAGTAAGTCAGAAAGAGAAAAACAAATATCGTATATTAATGCATATATGTGGAACCTAGAAAAATGGTACAGATGAACCAGTTTGCAGGGCAGAAATTGAGACACAGATGTAGAGAACAAATGTATGGACACCAAGGGGGGAAAGTGGTGGGGGCATGGTGGTGGTTGTGGGATGAATTGGGAGATTGGGATTGACATATACACACTAATATGTATTAAATGGATAATTAATAAGAACCTGCTGTATAAAAAAATAAAATAAAAATCCAAAATTCCAATAAATAAATAAAATAGGGCCCAGGGATCATGATAATCACTCAATTCAAGCTCTAAAATTCCCTGATTAATGATTACCTCATTATCTTCCCCAAGCCCTAACCACACCGCTCTCCCATTTAAAAGCTTTCCCATGGCTCCCTTTGGCCTAAACTGAGCCTGGAATTCAAGGCCCTTCCATGTGGTCTGGGCCCTTCCATGCTTTTCAGCCTTAACATTCTTTCCAAGTACCCCTAAACTCCAGCCACTCTGTTTGACATCCCCTTCCCATGAATTCTCCACACTCTTCCTCACCCCTATGACTTTGCCCCAGTATGCACAGATAGGTCACTTTGCATGAAATGCTCCTCTTTATGGTATCTGCCCAAGAAACTCCTATTCATACTGCAAAACCCAGATTAAGTGTTACCTCTTCCATGAAGCCTGCCCTGATCTGCCACACGGAGAGACTCTCTCTCCCATCTGGGTTCCCTGAGGCCCCAAGCTTTCCTCCACCACAGCCTTGAACACAGTACATGGGAATTAATGTTTACACAGTGAGTGTCTTCTAACCTGTTTCTCTCACTGACCTGAGAGTTCCTTGACAGCAGGAACTGTGTCTTATTCATGATTCACCCCATAGTAGGTGCTCAATAAATGTTCAATAAATAAAGTATCCCATAAGTAAAGTAATCACTTTAAAAAAAAACCCCACAGCTTCGTCTCTAATGGTTTATGGGTCTCAAGACAAAGAGAGCCCTCTCTGGGCCTCAGGTCCTTAGCTATAAAATGACAAGGCTGAACTGGTTGGCTTCTGAGGACATGACCTCTTCTCTCCCCACAAGCTGTGATGAGCCAGAGATCCCAGTGATGCTGTCAGCTCACTTAAGAACTAAAGAGGAACTGAGACAGAAGAGAGTTAAGCAATCTCCCGGGTCTTACAGCATCTAATGTAGGGTTGGGGTTAGGGTTAGTGTTGGGGTTGGGGTTAGGGTTAGGTTTAGGGTTAGGGTTAGGGTTAGGGCCAACTCTTCACTCCTTCTTTCATTGAGTTTCCTCCAAGCTTATCACCACCCCCCATTCAGATACAGCACACCCTTCTCGGCACCCACATTGTGCCCAGGTCACCACACCAGGGAAGAGCACCTCAGACAGAGGGAACAGCCAGTGCAAAAGCTCTTAGTTGGGTGCATGCCTGGCAAGCTGAAGGAGTGGCAGGGAGCCAGCATGACGGGAGCTGAGTGAGCAGGAAGGGAATGGAAATGGTGGATGGAAAGCGCAGGTCCCTACACACAGCGAGCGCTTAGCGAATGATGGCCATGCAGATGTTAATGTGGCAGCCATTGTTGGGACATGTGACCCGGGGGTAGATGTGAAGGATAGACAAGCACAAAGAACAGAGGGCAAAAGCACCAAGGCGTGAACAGGGCCCCACCACCTCACTAGCCTGGGCTTCCATCCTCTCCTGCCTGGACTGTAACACCAGCCTCTTCTCTGCTCTCCCCACGTCCTTGCTCCCACCCCAGTGAGCAATTGGCCCCTTGACAGGGGAAAGGTATTTTGCAAAAAGCATGGGTTTCAGAGCTGGGCAGACCTGGTCCTGGGCAAGTGCATCAGTTTCCCCATCGGTAAAAGGCGCGGGAGGGGTGAGGGGCTGGCACTGAAAGGCTTTAACAAAAGCCATTGGAGGTGGCTGAGCTGCTGAGCTGGTGCTGGCTGCTCCCTGTGAAACTGGGAGGGAGGGTTAATGAAGGCCAAAGTCCTGCTGGCTTCTGGGTCCTCAGGGTACCGCAGTGAATGCCCTGTCTGAGCTCCAGCAAGGCAGTCCCAGTGGGTCTTGGAGCTGCTGGTCTGGAAAGATGCACTTTTTCCAGGGCTGCCAGATGGCAGCTGAGAAAGGGTGGGAGTCGGGGGTGGCACGTGGAGGTGGTCCATTGTGTTCAGCTGGCGGGATGTGTCAGAACGCAGGGCTGGGGGACTTCCCTGGTGGTCCAGTGGTTAAGACTCTGCGCTCCGCACTCCTAATGCAGGGGGCGCGAGTTCGATCCCTGGTCGGGGAACTAAGATCCCACATGCTGTGCGCCATGGCAAAAAACAAAACATGGGGCTGGGATCCTGGGATCCACAGGGAATGGGCAGACCAAGTGTGAAACTGCCCGACAGACCCCAGGGTCCAGCCCAGCTCCAGAATTTCCATCCAGTGACCACGGGCAACCTTGCTGCTGTCTCTCAACCTCACTCTTCTCGTTGGAAATTGGCGGGTGGAGCCATTCATCATGCAGACAGAGAATTACCGGAGAGAATGACAACTTAGGGTCTTTGTAGGGCCAGATGGGACTGCAAACAAATCAACGAAAAGCAAGAACATACATAAGTCTTCTTCACACAGAGCTGGCACACAGTAGGTGCACAAGATGCTAGCATCCCCTCTCACCCACACCCCAGAGCTGACTTGCAGGAACAGATGGAATTGAGGCACCTGAAGCCCTTGAAAATAATAATGAGTCATTAAAACAGCCAACACTTGTGTAGCTCTCGCTGTGACCTATGCTATCTCATGCAATAGCACATTTATTCTCAAGTCTGGGAGGATGGAACTGTCATTATACCCATTATCTGGGTGAGAAAATTGAGGTGCGGAGACATGAAGTTACTTGCATGAGGTTGGGCAGCTATCGCACCCGGAAGCTCTCCATCACTCTGCCTCTGGGTTTCCTGATAAGCCTGGGTACCACCCAGGTAGAACGGGGACCTGGGAAGAAGGTGGGTCTTCATGCAGGACTTGATCTGAGATGAGGCATCAGCCACTTCCCTCCTCCCACCTCTCCATCACCCCAGCAAGGCCAACGGCCTGGCTATCGCTTAGGAAAGGACAGGGTTAATCTAATTTGAGCCTCCAGACCATGCACAAGGTGATTCATTTTATTTTTAAAAGCTTAAAAAAAAAAAAGAACTCAACCTGTCAGGTCTTGTTTAGAAACCTGAACATTCCGAAAATATTGACGAAGAGAGGGGACTGCATCCATGAGAAGATTCTCAGCGAGAGGGGTGATGCTAATCCAGTGTGACAGGGGTATTTTTTTTCTCAGGCCAGAAAGGCAGAGAGTGCAAATTGCTCTTCTGCAGGTCAGCTAGCTGGGGTGCAAGATCAGGAAGCCATCTGGGGTGGCTGTTGTGGGGTGAGCGCTGGGCTCCGCTCCCTTACCAGTTCCATTTCCCAGGAATGGTTTATCAGACAACTCCATTTTAGTCACAGCATGTCAAAATCACAGAATCTAGAGCATCAGAAATTCATTATTAGTCCAACCTTGTCATTTCTCAAATGGGCAAACTGAGGCCAAGAAAAGGAGTAAAGCATTTATTCTACCAACCATCAGTCAATCAACAGGTGTTAGAACCTGCATTATGAAGCTGTTCCCCTCCCACCAAGGTGACCAGGGATTTAGAAAGGCAGCTATGGCTCCCTTCATGACTTTGATTTGGATTCAAGTCTCTGCTCCGTGGTCCAGGGCAGGTTATTTAGGCTCTCCGAGCCTCGATTTCCTCCGTAAAATGAGGAAAACAACCCCTAAACCCCGTAGAGTCGTTGGGAGAATTAAATAAGGGAAATGTTCGTTCCAGTCTTTGGTTACATGAACAGGCACAGACTCAGGGCAGCTTAACAATTTCCCAAAAAATCACTTGGAAGGACACGGGAATGGCTTACAGGTATTTACACGAAATAAATGAAAATATATGTCCACACAAAGAGCTGTACCTCTATGTGTATAGCAGCTCTATCTATAACCACCCAGAACAACCCAAATGTCCTTCAGCTGCTTAATGTAGAAATAAACTGTGATGTATTCATTCAATGGAATATTTACTACTCAGCAACACAAAGGAAGGTACGGCCAATACTTGCAACAACTGGATGAATCTCAAATGCATTATGCTAAGTGAGAGAAGCCAGACCCAAAAGGGTATCTATCGTATGATTCCATTCATACGGCAATCGGAAAAGACAAGAGTAGGAACAGTAATCGGTCAGTGGTTGCCGGGGACAGAGGAAGTGGGGAGAGAATTGCCAGGAAAAGGGCAGGAGGGAAATTTTGGGGGTAATGAAAATGTTCTATATCACGATTGTGATATAGTAACAGGACAGTATATGTTTGTCAGCTCATTGAACTGTACACTCAAAAAGGTGAAATGGATTGCATGTAAATTATAACTCAATAAATCTGACTTTAAAAAAAAGTCAAACAAAAGTAAAAAAGCCTAGCTTCAGAAAAGACAAAAAGTGAAGTAGTTTTAGGAAGGAACCAGCGAACTTTAACCATCATTTAGAACTTGTGTCAGAGCCAGAAGATTCTAAGTCCCAGGAGAGCATCTGATTGGCTGAGTTTGGGTCCCAGGCCCACCTTAACTAGGGTTGGGCAGGGCCATTTGATTGACAGCCCCATCAAGCCTGTAGAAAAGGGCAGTTTACCCAGAGGCAAATGAGCTGTGTCTACAAAGAGGACTCCATCCACTGCAGAGGCCTGTAGCCTTGGGGTTTATTATCCTGGATACTGAGCTCTGCCTTTGCAAGAATGAGACTAAAACTTGCATCTTCTGTGACGATGGGACATGGTGATGGCAGACTCCCCTCAGATGTGAAAGTTGGGTTTCAGACTAATGGGGTCGAGCTGAGTGCTGCTTCAGACCTACAAACACTGGGTTCCGACAATCTCTTGAGTGGCTCATCAAAGAGGCGGGAGAAACAATGATT
This sequence comes from Delphinapterus leucas, assembly GCF_059928025.1. Classification (NCBI taxonomy): domain Eukaryota; kingdom Metazoa; phylum Chordata; class Mammalia; order Artiodactyla; family Monodontidae; genus Delphinapterus; species Delphinapterus leucas. Next base: position 67,338,116 of record NC_143143.1, on the reverse strand, counting down.
AGTTCAGCCACACAAGTGTTCAATTTAGCTGGACAAGCTCAGCCACTGCCCTAGACGGTCATTTATTTCCAAGAAAGAAAGTGTGTTTGATTCTTATTGACTGAGCGGGGTGTGTCAAGCAGACACAACCAATGACCTAGCCTCAGTGGGGGAGATGCAGGGTAATGCTACAGAATCCAGTGGTTCATCCCCCATGTCTTCACAGCCCCAAACAGCCATGGGGGCTTAACCAGGCCCCCATGCCAAGGCTTAACTCCCCTGGCATGAAGTTCCAGCAGTATGGATTACAGGTATGGACTTCAGAGCACTCGCTCTGCCCCTTCTAAACTGTGTGACCTTGGGCTAGTCACTTCACCTCTCTGACCCTCCTTTTAACACAGTAAAAATTTTTCAAGCACTTTCTTGGATTTCACTGGGATTAAGTGCTCCAGAAGCATTTAAAGACATAAACAGGATTGTGACGTAAACAGAAACTCAGTGTACCATTCTCAAAATTCCGAATTTCAGATGTGGGAACACTTGTGAATTTCTCCTTTACTCATGTGCTGTGATCCTGGGTTTGGTTTTGTAAGATTGTGCCAGTACTAACAAAAGGTTTTTTTTATGGGCTGATTGTGGATTTTGTTTGGTGTTTTTTTGGAGGAGGGCGGCAGGCAGATTTCCTTTCTTTTTTTTTTTCTCGGTCTATATTTTTTCTACCTTCTTTGCCAGAATTTCTTTATTTTGGAGTATTTCTATTTTTATAAAAGCTCAATTCTAAATGTAAACAGGTTATTCTTTTTCTCTTGAAAAATTAATCTTTAATTACCAAAGGGATACATAAAAACACTTACCCTCTTAAAAATTTTCCACCTTCCAGGAAATACTGAAACCACCTCTAATCACCATGACCTACCCCCTAATTATGGCCCCAGTACTCCTCCCATCACCGTCAGCAATTTGGAGAGAATTTTTCCAAACCTTCTTTTGTATACTTGTTTACATATTTTACATATATTTACTTATTTGTTCTCATGGGAAATGAACAGTCTTGTGGAATCATAACCTACGTAATGTCCTACAATTTACTTTCTTTGCTGAACATTATGACTTGGAATTGTTTTCATTGTCCATACACAGAGGACTACTTCTTCTGGTTTTTAACTGCCATATAATATTCCCAGGCATGGCTTATTAATTCATCCCCCTTTGCTGGGCACTTAGGTTGTGGCCAGTTTTCACCAGAAGGAATAATGATGTAAAGACCCTCCCTTTACCGACCCTTTGGGCACACGTGCAAGTATTTCTCTTTGGTTTAATTTGAAAATGGGACAATATTTGCAGGGCTTTCAGAGCTTTATTCTTGTGTTTTGTTTTTTAAATCCACTTTCATTTTAAAAAACCATGCTGTTGAGATATAATTTACACCCCATAAAATTCATCCATTTATAATGTTCAATTCAATGGTGTTTAGTATATTCACATATTTGTGCAACCCTCACCACAATCTAATGGTAGAACATTTTCCTCACCCTCCCAAAGAAACCCCAAGCCCATTAGCAGTCACTCTCCATCCCCGCTCCCTTCAGTCCCTGACAACCAGTCATCCACTTTCTGTCTCTGTGGAGTTGCCTGTTCTGGGCATTTCATATAAATGGAATCACAGAATATGTGGTCTTCTGAGATTGGCTTCTTTTCCTGAGCGTAATGGTTTGGAAGTTCCTCCATGTTGTAGATGCATCACTACTTCATTTTTTTTAACTGTCAAATAACCCTTTTTTGAGTGTTTATTCTCTACCAGGCATGGTGTTAATCCTCACAAAAAGCCTGAGAAGTAGGCATGATTATTATCATACCCATTTTACAGAGGAGGAAACTGGGGCTTGGAAATGCTGTGACTTAGCCAAGATCACACACAGGAAAGTAAATGGCAGAGCTGGCTTTGAACCCAGGTGTGTTGAGCCCCCATACCTGTGTCCTTGCAGCTGAACTGCACTGCTGCTAAAAGAAGCAGGGAGGGAGTGAAAAGGGTCTCAGGGGTTCAGTGGGCAGAGCACAAAGTCCCTTCTACTCATAGGATGCCTCTGGGTCACTATCATGACCACTGATGATTGCCCCATGAGGCTGGACTATTTACCCAACTCCAAACGGCCCTAGACCTTACCAACGTCAGAGCCCCTGCACCCGCTTGTGCGGCTTTTCTGCCATCTCCCTCTCTCTTGGCACTTCCCACCTCTAGTGTTTCTTCTCTCCAGTCCTAATGTCTTAACGTCTAACCTTTAGGGGCTGTTATTTCCGTGACAGTGTTACGTCTTTGCTAGGATTGTATGCCAAGTAAGTGATAATTGGTCGTGAGTAAGTGTCTGAAGTGGGTTTTCCTATGATTAAAGCAAATCTTGCTGCCTGAAATGGTCAGGACTCCACTCCCCCAAAATCCTAAAACTCTCCATTCCCCGGAGTGTCTGGAGAGTTAAGAACTGTAACCACATAATGGTGACAACAATAATAGAATCAAGTTACTCTCCTTGGGAGGGGCTTTCACGTCTTTGGGTCTCCTCCTCTGAGCCCAGTGAGCTGGGGGTGGAGGAGAGTTGTCCCTTTTTATGGGAGATTAAGACTTGAGGCCAGGGGCTTCCCTGGTGGCGCAGTGGTTGAGAGTCCGCCTGCCTATGCAGGGGACACGGGTTCATGCCCCGGTCCGGGAAGATCCCACATGCCACAGAGCGGCTGGGCCCGTGAGCCATGGCCGCTGAGGCTGCACGTCCGGAGCCTGTGCTCCGCAACGGGAGAGGCCACAACAGTGAGAGGCCCGCGTACCGCAAAAAAAAAAAAAAAAAAAAAAAAGACTTGAGGCCACACAGCCAGTGAGAGGGAGAGCAGGGTTGCAGCCTAGTGCTCTCGGACCCCATGTCAACCCCTGCCACACCAACTCACACTGGTTCCATTGTACAAGTCTCATGTTTCACCCCATTCCCAGTTATAACGCAATGCCCTGTTGCCAAGTTAAATAAAAGCACCTTTCTACCTTTTCAAAATTGAGAGTAGAGGTACAGGCCAGGACTTGTTTTTCTATTGTGTTTGGAGGCCCCACCCTGACTCTGCCCTAACTTGCTGTGTGATCTGGAGAAAGCTATTTGCCCTCTCTGAGGCTCAGCAGTGAGTCTGCCTACTCCTGGGATTGTAGGAGATATGACTGGAGAGTAAGTTGGGCCCAGACCTCTCATCTCTGGTGGAGGCAACAAGAATTGAAAGATGCCCCAGCACCATGCCCTGGCTCCTGGTCCTGCCCCAGGCACCACAAATCCTGCCAACCAAGGCTCTGGGGTAACCCCCTGAGTCTGGCCCAAGCTTGAATAAGTCTCTCTCTCTCTCTGTCTCTCTCTGTTTCTCTCTCTCTGCCGCAGGTCACTTATTCATTCAACAGACATTTATTGAGCAGCCACTAAGAGCCAGGCGGGCAGTGGGAGACAGAAAGACAGAAAGACAGACACACAGACAGACACACAGACAGACAGACACACACACACACACACACGCACGCACGCACACATTGGTCCTTATACAACGCAGACTGTGACTGTGTCCTGCAGGTACTGGGCATGAGGGAAGGGAAATCCTGCTCTAGGAGGAGGTGGCCTTTGGAGGGGCGTGAAGCCTGGGTGAAATTTTGATAGGTGAAGAGGGGAGAGCATCTCTGACGGCACACCTTGAGCAAAGGCTTGGAGGTAGATAATTGCAGGGTGCATTTGGGGGCCGGTAGTGTGTCTGGTGAGGCTGGAGGATACAAATGTGGGAGATGCGATTGGAGGGTAAGCTGGGCCAGAGCTGCAGGGCCTTGAATGCCAGGCTGAAGAGCTCATACCTTCCCCCAGGGGTTTCAGAAGGAGAGGAACAAGCTCCGATCACTTCTCAGAAGACTCTCTTTGGCCATACCTCCTCTCTATCTCACATCAGCCCCAGGAGGACTGGGTTGTGATTCCTGCTTTTACAGAAACAGAAACTGAAGTTTCAGAGAAATGAACTAAAGTACTCATGGTCCCTAGAGCTTAAGTGGCAGAGTTGGGGTTGAGACCCTATGCTGGGGGCAGGGAGTTGGGAGGGGGGCACATTGTAAGGGTGGAGCTGAGGACACCATGGCCAGGTCAGTTTTTCCATCTGCAAAATGGACACATTGGGAGGGCCCTCCCCAGTCAGGTGCCCTGCTCTCTGCTCCCCACAGCCTGGTACACCCAGGTCCTGCCTCGGAGAGGCCACCCACCATGCTCCCTCTCAAAAGGCCTAAAAGGTCATGCCTGCCCCTTGACATTTTCCCTAAGTCCCCTGTCCTAACACCCCTACTTCAGCCCCTCCCACCTCAGGGGATTCTGCTAGACGCTGCTCATTTGCCATTAGTCACCAGCTGGTAGAAAAGCTGAGACCATGTCCTTATTACGGTCCCACCCACTACTGCCCAGCCCTCCCTCCCCTCCCAGCTCAGCCATCCAGGGCCATCTCTGGTCTGGGGGTCCCTTGTCCTTAGGGAATAGCTGAGCCCAGCCAGGGCTTGGGAGCCCAGCTGCGCTGTAACCTCAGGCAGTTTCCCCAACCTCTCTGAACCTTAATCCTTTTCCTTTTCTTCCCTTCCTTCCTTCTTGCCATTCTTCCTTTTAGTCTGACTCATCCCTCCCTCTCTCATGCCATAGACATTTATTGAACATCTACAGTACACCAGACACCCATGGGTCGCAAGCATGGACCACTGCTCTTGGAGGCCTCACTTGCCAAGAGCTGTAAGATTAGACAGGACCCAGGCCCCTGAGACCCCATCCCTGGGTGGGCAGGAATGGGGTTGGGGGGTGTGGGATAGGACTGACCTCTGAGCCCTGGAAGAGCCAGCCCAGGCTTTTGAACCAAGCCCAAGTTCCATGCCCTGACTTACTGACTGTGTGACCTCAGGCAAGTCACTTCACCTCTCTGAGCCCCAGTTTCCCCATTTAATAAATGACTAGGGCTTCCCTGGTGGCGCAGTGGTTGAGAGTCTGCCTGCCGATGCAGGGGACACGGGTTCGTGCCCCGGTCCGGGAAGATCCCACATGCTACGGAGTGGCTGGGCCCGTGAGCCATGGCCGCTGAGCCTGCACGTCCAGAGCCTGTGCTCCGCAACGGGAGAGGCCACAGCAGTGAGAGGCCCGCGTACCGCAAAAAAATAATAATAATAAATAAATAAATGACTAAAATCATATTGTGAGATTTAAACAGAATATCTGACTGGTAATGGGTTATTCCAAAGTTCTAAAAATTCACCTTTGTCTCCACCTCAAGGCCTGGAAATCCTTATGGAATGAAGGACTGATCCCTCGAATGGGGGAGTTCAGGCATCAATCAGTGACCCTGGGCCCAAGACTTACTTACAAGGCAGGGAGTTCTTCTAAGAAACCCCCAAATATTAAAGAATGTACAAATATTCTACCTTGTTTGCAACCTGCTTCACTTACGCACGTCAGAATCTCCCTTTTGTGGGGGAAGGTGAGCCTTGACTCTTGATGACATCATCATAAAAAAGTTTTAGGTGGCATTTACTGAGCACTTACTATGTGTCCCCCACTGCACAGATATTATCTCTAAATCCCAGAAGTGGTGATTCTTATTGTACCTGCTTTATAGATAATGAGATTGAGGTTTGGTCAGGTCTAATAATTTACCCAGGATGACACAGTCAGGAATGACCTCAGCTGTGCCCTGCCCTGCACTTCCCCTGTAAGGGATGATGAAGGGTCACCTCCTGCACTGCCTGGGGACCTTGAGCTCACAACCACCCTCCCTGGGCCTCAGTTTCCCCCTCAGTAAAATGGTTTTGAATTTTTACTTGCACAGTGAGGTAAGACAAGGCAGGGTTTCCCAACCCTTCTGAGCAGATGGGAAAACTGTGGCCCAGAGTGAGGCAAGGGCCCCCTGGTCACCAGGCCTGGAATCCAGGTCTTTGGGCTCAGCCTGCGGTCTGGTCTTTATCTGTCACTTCTAGGAAGCCAGTTCTGACTCGGACAGCCCTGGGATTGCTTAAGAGCCTGAATCACTTAGGTGGTCATAGTTCTACAGAAACAGGGAGAGGAAAGAAGAGGTGGCAGCTGGCGTGGTCAGGGACGGGTCTGGGGCTCTGTACCAAGCCCCATGCAGGGCACCAGGAACAACTTGATGGGTAAAAAGCTTCCAGTGTATTCCTGCCCTCCAGGGAGCTCCCAAGTGGGGGTGATAAGCTCCCAAGTGGGGGTGATAAGCTCCAAGTGGAGAAGAAATGTCATTTCCAAACGGAAAAGAATGGACAAAGGCAAAACCCATCCTTTCATGTGGGGCAGGTCTGACTCTTGTAGAAACGCTGAGCCTGCAACCTTCCTTCTGCAGAGCCTGACTGTCTCCGGGCCTCCTGTTTCTCTTTGAGGTCCCTACTCTCAGAGCCAGGTTCTGGGACACATGGCATTTTTGCTCCAAAACTCAGAGGCCCCAGTTATTGAGTGATCACTATGTACTAGGTGCCCAAACTCAGTCATTATGGTTGAGTCTTACTCCAGGCCTGTGAGGGAGGAATTCTTTTCCTCATTTTGCAGAGGGGGAGACTGAAGCCTGGAGAGCCAAAACACCTGCCCATGGCTACATAGTGTGATCTCAAACCCTGGCTTCTTGACTGACGTTCATGCACCCCACTCCTTCCTGTCAGCTCTTGCTAGCTGTAGGGAACAGTTTCTCCAACAATCTATAAGATGGGGCAATGACAAGGTTCACCTGTTGGGCTATTTTATGGGTCAGCAGATGGCCCCCAACTGTTGTAAGTTTGTTCACTAAGACCTCAGGCAGGGTCCATTTGACTCAGGGACACACATCTACTAAAACAACACAGGTTTGTTCCCTGCGCTGTGTCACACAGGAATGGAAACTGGGGTCAATTTTGTAGCCTAATCCATCAATAAATATGGAACTTACTCTGGAAAAAGGGCTGGAGGAGGCTCACAGGCCCCTGCCTCTCCAAGGACCCTCCCTGTTCAGGACTTGTGGTGGCTAAGAACCATAGGGGGCTGGGGGACCAGAGGGAGAAGAATGGGTGATCCCCCCATCCCCTAGGGTGCTAGGAGTGAGAGGTCAGAGGTTGAGTCCCTGGGACGTTGGCTTTGTTTCCTTCTGGCACAGGCTGGACCTGAAGGAACATCATCAGTAGAGGGAGGGAGTGGGGGAGGGGTAAGTGGATGGATGGATGGATGGATGGATGGATGGGTGAGTAGATGGATGATTGAATGATTAGATGGATGGACAATTAGATGGATAGAGGGATGGATGAGATAGAGGGATGTCTCTGGATTTTGCGACAGAGACAGGTGTGTTGTGTCTGTCTTTGTGGGTGTGTCTGCATGTTTGTACATGAGGCCATGTCTGTCTGTGTGTCCGTCTCCCAGTATCTGCACCTTTGTGTGTCTGTAAGTGCCCCAATCTGATTTTGTGTCCACCTCTGGTGGTGTGTGGTCTGTGTGTCTATGAGCTGGGTGCATCCGGACACCTGCTTATTTGTGTGTAGTTCTTGGTTGGTACCTGTCCGTGTGTGTCTGGCTGTGGCTATGTACAGGCGTGTCTCTGATTTTAATCTGATTTTCTGTCTACGTCACTGTGTCTGTGTGTCCAGGTTTATTTGTCGTATCTGTCACAGTGTGTCTGTGTCTCTGTGCGTCCACAACCCTACGTCCCTGATTGTGTGTCTGTCTGCTCCATATGTATCTTTATCTGACGGTGTATGTGTCTTCTTGATCCCAGGTCTGACCTGACTGCGGGTCCATGTCTGTGTATCCAAGTATGCCTGTGTGTCCTGGTGCAATTGTGTGTCTGTATCTGTGTGTGTGTTTCTGTATCCAGGGGTCTCAGTTACCCAAGATCTGACTCTATGTATCCAGGTGTGTCTGGGTATCCTGGTCTGTGTGTCCCCGTGGCTGCCGTCCCAGCCCTGCTCTGTTTCCCCAGGGGGCGCCCTTGCCCAACCTTCACTTCCTCCCTCGTCTCCTGACCCCCGGCTGCGGCCCAGCCGGCTGGTGGAGAGGAGCGTGGACCCAGACAGGACACCGCCTCCCCGCCAGGTCCCCGCCTTCCCGCGAGGCCCCGCCCCTAGCCCGCCCCTAAGCGGGCTATAAGTTCACCGTCGGTCTCAGCCTCGCTAGTGGTCTGCACTTGGAGAGTCCTAACACGGGTCTGAAGAGCACAGCCACCACCCGACCATGGCCGAGGGTGAGTATCAGGGTCAGTGCAGTATCAGGGTCAGCGCCGCTGCGACCGCTCAGGGGCCCCGGGTCCAGCCATCCTTACCTGGTCTCTGTGGTCCCACCGGTGCAGTGGGGGTCAGGACCGGGCTGGGCTCAATCCCTAAGTCCCCGATTTGGAGCGCACCAGGTGGGCTGGGCTGGGTGAGAGGTGCCGGGCTCCCAGTCCTGGCTCTGCTTGGGGCCTCAGCTTCCCCATCCCCAGGGCATAGTCATTAACCTCTGCCTTCCTGGATTAGATGAGGCAGTGGAACACGAAGGCATGTTACGAGCGGTGAAGTACTGTGTTAGCAGACCATTGTCACTTGTCCTCCGTCAGTTAGTGGGAGCTGGCTCCCTGCTGCATGCCAGGCGTGAAACTGTACAGAGGGTGCTGGCCTGGACTCAAGTACTGAGTTTTGGTTAGTCCGTGGTGGTGTGTAACCCAAGCCTGGCTGTCTCCTTGGCCTCGGGGGCCAGAGAGGAGCTCCCAGCATCCTATGGGGGAGAGGCCTGAGAGCAGACTTGCTTTCCTAGGTCCCTCCCTGCCCTCAAGTTCTGCAACCCTGGTCCTTGTCCACTGGTTGAGTCTCAGTTTCCCCTCCTGTAAAACATGGACAGTAATGCCAGTCCTCGGTACATCTGTGAAAGGACTGGAGAAGGAGCTCAATTCATTTCCTACACACACACACACACACACGCACACACACACACGGGCAGGGCTACCATTTCAGAGGAGGGATTTCTACGATGGGAGATGCGCCTGTACTAATGCTGCTGGACTCGGCATCCTGGCTGACTCTCGGGTCAAGTCCATTTGGACGTGGCCTCTGCACCACCGCAGCCCCCAGGAAGGAGGGTGGGCAGAGCGAACATGGAGAGGGACCCGGGGCGCGTGGAGCTGGAACAAGCAGGAGGAACCACCGACGTGCCCGACCTGCTGTGTGATCTCAGGCCACCTTTGTCCCTCTCTGGGACCCGGCTCCCCAACACATGTGATCGAAAGCCAGCTCAGGGCTGGCTGTGACGCGTCACCTAGGCGGCCACTTGTGCCCCATGCAGTTTCCCACCCTGTCCCCAAGAGTGGGGTTCAGTAGACCTGGGGGACTCTGGAGATGCCAATTATGATGAGCCCCCTGCCCCATTGCCAGAGTGGCCACTTCCTACAGGGGTCCCGGTGGCCTGGAAGACCTCGGGTCCTTTCTCAGTGCAGAAATCCTAAGATCCTAGACCCCAGTGTTTCTGCACCTCTAGAGCTGGGCATGATTTCTGGAAATCTTTCTTCAGACAATAGAGTGAGAAAGCACTGCATCTGCCCCAGACCAGGGACTGACCATCTCCCTAAGGTCTCCTAGGGGGACAACAGTGGCCTCTTTCTTGCTTAAGCTCTCTGGAGTTGAAGTTTCCCAAAACAGTGTTTCTTCACCCCAGCAGGCCAGCAGGAAGTTCTTCCCTGTGGCTAGCGGAGGTCTCTTGCTGTGATTGCAGGGGCCTCAACTTTCGCCAGGTCTCCTCCTAGGCTTGAAACAACACGGGACGTGGGCGGGGGATGGGAGGGGTGGAGGGGTCAGGGGGATGGACAACAAATCCTGAGCTGTGAGTGAGGTTGTTGCCAGTGCGGGCTCCCGAATCTACAGCCCTGGATTCAAACCCCAAAGCTTCAGCTTGTGCTTGCCGTGAGACCTGGGGCCGTGTAATGTCTCTGTCTACAAAGTGAAGGTAGTGGTAGTAGCTGTGTAGGTGGGTAGCTGTGAGGTTTAAGTGGAGATAATCCGTGTCAAAGCCCTCGGCAGTTACTGGGCAATTTGCGCCTCATTTGGGGGATATTCCATGGCGGAAGGGAGGAGACCTGCATGTATGTCCCTGTGGAAGGGCCCACTTGCTGGGTGACTTTGGCAAATCCCTGCTCCTGGGCCTCAGTGGGACCACATACTCTTAAGGGCCCCATAATTCTTAGCATCTCCCTTGCCCACTCCTCTCACCCTACGGTCCCCCTAATCTTGACCTTGATTAGGTCAAATTGAACTTGCCAAGGTTTTTGAGATTTGACCCTCACTCTCCCATCACCCCAATCCCTCCCCTGGTCTTCAGCTCCCTCTGAAAATATGGGAAAAGAGAACTTTCACATATCAAACTTTTGCCCTGGGCTCGGCCCTGGGGAAAGGGTGTCCTCTGCTAGACCTCACAGCAGCCCTTTGACGCTTCAGAAAAGGAGGCACAGAGAGGGAGAGACACCTTCCCCAGGATCACACAGCGGCACAGCAGAACTGAAACTCAGGTCCAGAAGACTCCAAAACCTCTGTCATTGAAAAAAATTAATATTATGGAGAATATTGAACATACATAAAAGTAGAGAGAACAGTAGAATAAACGCCTATGTTCTCGTCACCTGGTCCCAACTACCACCAACTTATGGCTACTGTTGCCTCCTGCCCTCACACCCCACAACCCATTATTTGGAAACAAATCCCAGGCATCACATCATTTCATCTGTAAATATTTCAATATATCTCTCCAAAGAATAAGGACTCCTTTTTAGACATAAACAAATTAAAAATTCCTTAATATCACCATTATACATCAGTATTCAAATTTCTAATTGCCTCATGCACGTAATAAATAGTTTTTAAAATCAAAATCCAAATAAGCGTCACACAGCACAGTGGGTTGTAATGTGTTTTAGGTTTCTCTTAGTCTATAGGTTATCCCTTCAACTTCTTTTTCTTGTCTTTTCTTTCTTTTCTTTTTTTTTTTTGTAATTTATTGGTTAAAGAAACCGAATACTTTACCTATAGTTTCCCAGAGTATGAATTTTGTTGACTGCTTCCTGGTTCTGTGTTTACATCTTCCTCAGTCCTCTGTATTTTCTGGAAATTGGAAATTGAACCTAAAAGGCAAAGCCTGTGTAATTAATCGATACCGAATACCACCCCCCTTTTTACCAAAAGAGCCCTCCAATCACAATAGACTAGCTCGTGTTTAGTAGGCATTTATTATGAGCCAGGCACCGGGCTAAATGGCTCACCACAGCCCTGTTAGGTGGGTCCTGCTGTCCCCACCTGTGGACACATGGGGAAAAGTGAGGCCCAGAAAAGCTGAGTTGCCTGAGGGCCCACGGCTGGGAGGTGCAAAGCCTTTCCCACTTGCCGCAGTGCGCGCAACCTGTGATTAAGAGCTGGGGAGGGAATTCCCCATCGGTCCAGTGGTTAGGACTCCGGGCTTCCACTGCAGTGGGCCCAGGTTCAATCTCTGGTCTGGGAACTAAGATCCTACAAGCCACGCAGCATGGCCAAAAAAAAAGAGTTGGGGAGATTCAGGCCCAGTTAGCCCCTGGGGGACAGGGCGGGTGGGGATTGGGAAGGCTGGCTCCCGGGGGGCGCCCTGAACCCCTCACGTCCAGGGAGCTCAGGGCTCACAGCTGGCTGAGGAATGGAACCACGGCTCAAGATCTGTCTCCACAGATCTTGTTCTGGAGAGATGTGACCTGGAGCTGGAGGCCAATGGCCGTGACCACCACACGGCTGACCTGTGCAGGGAGAAGCTGGTGGTGCGACGGGGCCAGCCCTTCTGGCTGACGCTGCACTTCGAGGGCCGAAACTACGAGGCCGGCGTGGACAGCCTCACCTTCTGTGCCGTGACTGGTGAGTCCCACGCCCGCACCTCCCTGTTCTGTGGTTTCGTTGTCCCCTGACAGACCATGGGACAGGTGACGCCGTTCCTCTTCGCCCCCTGAGAAATTCCCAGCAGTCATAACCCATTTTACAGATGAGGGAACTGAGGCCAGAGAGTGCAGAGATGTCTCCGCAGGCCCTCAGTCTCGTAGATAAGTCTGTGCTTCTGGACGCCTGGGTTCCTGACAACCTGTTGTCACCAGGGTTGAGGGGTAGGTTTGCCGCCACACGGGTCCATCAAGGTCCTGCCTGCCTGCCTTTTCCCACATGAGAACAACTTCCCAATTCTTATCAACAGCCACCCCCGCAAACCCACACAACCTGATGAAGCCTCTGGGATCAGGCCCAAAGAGGGTCTGGTTGGTGGAGAGAACCCCAGCTGCTCCAGCCCTCTGAGTGGGCAGTTTTATGTTCCCCTGGTTCTTTCTCTAAGCCTTGGGAGGCTGCCTCAGGCTCAGGAGCTGGACAGACAGACCTGGGTTCTGGTGTGGACCAGACTGCCTACCCTCTGTGTGGCCCTGGGCAAGTTGCTTAGCTTCTCTGAGGTAAAGCGCTTCTGGTGGAAGGTAGTTAGGTGAGAAGGGCCTGACATGAGGGAGTGCTCTGCAGATGTTAGCAGCTGTTTGCTGGTCTTGCTCCAGGGACTCCAGTGATGGATGAAGGGACATTGAGGCCCCAACCACCCCATCCCCAGATGCCCAGTGTCCAGTCTTCTTTGCTATTCCCAGGAAAGTGGCCTTAAATGCCAAATCCCTGGGTTTGGCTTCTGATGGGAACCACTCCCTTGAGGTCAGAGAGGGGCCGCCTGGCTGGGACTCTGGCCCAAGTGTGGGAAAGGTGAGCCCTAGCTCTTCCTGAGGTCTCTGAGGCCAGAGAGCAAGCAGGCTGAGGCCCGTACTACCTGGGAGGCCGTTTGATAAAGCTTATCACAGTGCCTGCAGACCGGCCACGGATATCCCCTTCATCCCTTTCCTTCCTCCCCCTTCCCTTCTGGCAGGAACACACCTACTAGCCAGGGCACCCCCCCACACATACACATACCCAGCATCCTTGGGGTTCTTCCAATGAATCTGAGGGGCCTCCTGCAAGTCTCTGATCTTTCCAGCCTCAGTTTCCCCCTCTGTAAAGTGGAAGGCTGAATCCATGGCAGTTAAGGGCTGGGTGTGGTGCCCTGAGAAGTGTCAGGCTTGGCTTGATGAAAATCACATCTATGCTGTATGCATACTCATCCTGAATCCTTCTGTTCTGGAAGCATAACTAACACCCATTTTACAGATGAGAACTCTGAGGCTCAGAAAGGTCAAGTTACTTGCCCAGGTCACACAGTAAGTTAGGGACACAGCAGGATTGAAACCCTGACCCCAGAGTTGAGGCTTTTCATTGATGTGATCTGAGAGCAGGGACATTTACTTGTTCACCACAAGTGCCTGCCGGCCTCAGTTTATTCCTCTGTGAAATGGATGGTAGATGAACTGCCAACTTGGGTATTTCCCATCTCTTTTTCCTTCTTTCACTTTCAAGGTGTCCGAATTTCTTTCTCCTTCTTCTCCATTTGTCTAGGTAGCCTGACACTAGGTCACGAGGCCCCAAGTTCAGGGTTGGGGCCACGGGGGAGGCAGGCAGCTGACCTTCTTACCCCAGCAGCTAATCTCTGTTCTCCAGTCTCTGCCAACTTATCTCAAATCATAGCCAACCTGCCTTGGTAACGTCCACAGCCCCCGGGGCAGCCACAGAAGGCACTGTATCTCTGGGTGCACTCGGCCTCCCTGTCTGAGCTACCAAGACCCTCCTGTGGGCTGGGGAAGCTGAGAAACAATACCAGGAAGCGGGGCCTTCTGTCTTGAGGCCTGGCTTTGGTCAGCCCCCGACCCTGGGCCTGGCCTGGGCACCCTGCCCTAGTGTTGGAACATTCTAGCTTATGATCAGCCTGTCCTACCTCTTCAGGGAAACTGAGGCCCAGAGAGGGGAGAGAGCTGGCGAAGGTCATTCAGCAAAGGGGGTGTGTGACCTGACCCCACCCATGCCCAGATGCCATGCATTTCACCCTGACAATTCGAGGCCGGACAGGCTCTGCTGTGGGGTACAGACCACAGCAGACAAGCACCACCCTTGTTAAGGAATAAAGCCCTGATTCCCCCCAAGGTGGGCCAGGGTTGGGAAAGTGGGTCGGGTGAGAGTGAGGTCATCCTGAAGCAGTGAAAAGAAGCCTTCTGCAGCTAATAGAAGGCTTGACTCTGGAAGGTTCCCCTCATCCACCCCACCCAGGCCCTCACTGCCGTGGTCGGGGTAGTGGCCAGGACCCCTCAGGTCTCCAGGGCCATTTACCCAGGGGAGTCTCTGTAGCGCCTCTAGCCCCACAAAGAGTACCATGTGGAACCGCAGCCAAGGAGTTTTCTAAGCCAGTTTATGTGAGCAGCAGTGGGGCCGGGGGGCAGCCCGCCCGCATCCCATCCACCAGGACCCCTCAGAAGAAAGGGGTGTGTAAGTGCGTGTATGTACACGGTTGCCGCGGGACAGAGAGAAAGGGAAATGTGTTTCCTGGCCTGTCCCTGAGGGTGGTGTATCAATAGTGATGGTGGCTATGGTACCTGGCCCAGGCCGTTACCATGGAGACCAGATCATTGATCATCCAAACAGAGTCTTTTCTGAGAATGAAAGCGGTGCCATTAAGAATTATGCTGGATAAACAAATGGGACCTAATGAAACTTCAAAGCTTTTGCACAGCAAAGGAAACCATAAACAAGACCAAAAGACAACCCTAAGAATGGGAGAAAATATTTGCAAATGAAGCAACTGACAAAGGATTAATCTCCAAAATTTATAAGCAGCTCATGCAGCTCAATAACAAAAAAACAAACAACCCAATCCAAAAATGGGCAGAAGACCTAAATAGACATTTCTCCAAAGAAGATATACAGATTGCCAACAAACACATGAAAGAATGCTCAACATCATTAATCATTAGAGAAATGCAAATCAAAACTACAATGAGATATCATCTCACACCAGTCAGAATGGCCATCAGCAAAAATCTAGAAACAATAAATGCTGGAGAGGGTGTGGAGAAAAGGGAACACTTTTGCACTGCTGGTGGGAATGTGAATTGGTACAGCCACTATGGAGAACAGTATGGAGGTTCCTTAAAAAACTACAAATAGAACTACCATATGACCCAGCAATCCCACTATTGGGCATATACCCTGAGAAAACCATAATTCAAAAAGAGTCATGTACCAAAATGTTCATTGCAGCACTATTTACAATAGCCCGGAGATGGAAACAACCTAAGTGTCCATCATCGGATGAATGGATAAAGAAGATGTGGCACATATATACAATGGAATATTACTCAGCCATAAAAAGAAATGAAATTGAGCTATTTGTAATGAGGTGGATAGACCTAGAGTCTGTCATACAGAGTGAAGTAAGTCAGAAAGAGAAGGACAAATACCGTATGCTAACACATATATATGGAATTTAAGAAAAAAAAAGTCATGAAGGACCTAGGGGTAAGACAGGAATAAAGACACAGACCTACTAGAGAATGGACTTGAGGATATGGGGAGGGGGAGGGGTAAGCTGTGACAAAGCGAGAGAGAGGCATGGACATATATACACTACCAAACGTAAGGTAGATAGCTACTGGGAGGCAGCCACATAGCACAGGGAGATCAGCTCTGTGCTTTGTGACCTCCTGGAGGGGTAGGATAAGGAGGGTGGGAGGGATGGAGATGCAAGAAGGAAGAGACATGGGAACATATGTATAAGTATAACTGATTCATTTTGTTATAAAGCAGAAACTAACACACCATTGTAAAGCAATTATACTCCAATAAAGATGTTAAAAAAAAAAAAGAATTATGCTGGGACCACAGGCATAAAATGAAACTACCCTGGGAAAACTGGGACGTATAGTCACCCCAACTTTGCCCCTTTCGGTCTCAGTTTCTGTATCTGTGAAGTGATTCAATTGAGCTAGACAATTACCACATGCCACTCCAGTCTCTGAGAATTCTGATTTGTAATATGATCTCTTTGGATGACTCTGGGGGTAGTTCATATTTACTGCATAATTACTATGTGCTAGTCACTACTTTAAACTCTCACTGATTCTTCTAAACAGCATTAGAAGGTGGTAGTGACAATAATAAATAATAACTATCATTTATTGAGCACTTACTATGTGCCAGGCACCTTGCAATGTGCTTAACAAGCATCACCTTCTTTGAGCCTCACAATGACCTTATGAGGAGGCATTGCAATTGACCCCATTTTACAGGTAAGGAAACTGAGGCACAGAGAAGCTAAATAGCTTGTCCAAGGTCACAGAGCCAGTTTCAGACCTGGAGTCGAAAATTTCCAGGCGTGTAGTCTAAGCCTGTTTTCTTCTTTGATGAGAAAATCACAGATCAGAGAGGCCTGGTGACTTAGCCCAGGTCACACAGCACTCAGGGTCTAAATAGTGGAACCAGACCTAGGCTGGCTCTCGGACCCCAGTGCTGCCCAACTTCTCCCCTAAATACTGGCTCTGGAAGACAGGGAGCATTTAAAGGCTTACAGCTGGCTCCTGGCACTCAGACAGGGCCCCAGAGGCCTGTGTCATGCCAGTTAGTTCATAGTTATATTTGGGCCTGGGAGTGGGTGGGGCTGGCAGGTAGCCCCTCAGTGAGCAGGGCCCCATATTGTCAGTAGTGAGGGGGGCAGAGCTGCAGGGAGGGAGATGCAAGAATAAACAGAAACCCTCCCGAGCAGCCGCCCAACCAGGCAGAGGAGGTTTTGTTTCTTCTCTCTGCCGCCCAAGTCCAGAAAGAGTGACCAGCACCCCTCACCCTCCCCATGACTCAGACCTGCCTGCATGGGCTAGGCCCTGCCCTCCAACTGAAAAAGAGCCAGTTCAAGACAGGCTCTCACCACACTGAGACCTGAAACCCCCCCACTAGGGAGCATCCCTTTTGGGAATGAGAGGCACCTTGGGGGCAGCCCAGGGCCTAGAGATGTGGGCTCAGATGTTAGCTTTGCTGCAGACCCCTGGGATGTTCTTGGGAGAGCCCTTCTCTCTGAGCCTCAGTTTTCCCTCCTGTACAAGGGATCTTGGGAGAAGCAGGAAGTGCCAAGGTGCTTTGTAAAGTGTAAAAGGCTGTAGGGAGGTGAGGGGTAGTTCTGGCTCTTCGTGGCTGCCTATGGAGATACAGAGGCAAAAAGTTGGAGGGGCCCTTGGGAGATAGACACCTAGACCTGCATTGGCCAGCACCCTCTGCTAGCCAAGAGCAAGCAGGCTTTCAGAAAGGCCCCACTGGGGACATCAGAGGACCAAGGTCCCATTCTACTCAGAGTCTCGGCTTCTTTTTCTGAAAGTTAAAGGATTTAGGCAGGAGAGGAGGACCTTCGGGGAGTATCTTGCCTAATTCCTGTCCATGTTATAGATGGGCAAACTGAGCCCAGAGAAGAGAATGGTCTTCCCCAAAGTCACGCCAGTCCAGAACAGTGTGACTGTGACCCTGTCCTAGGCCACACTGTCCCCTCTCCCAGGAGGAGCCTCCTAGGAGATTGAGGACGTGCTGTGTGCCTGCACATTTTCACATATCCCCACAAAACCATCCTGCACATTTTGGGGTCTAATCCCCATTTTACAGATGAAGAAGCTGAGGCTCAGAGAGATGAAACCTGTCCCCAAAGTTCCCTCAATGGTTAGTGACAGAACTAGGCCTCAAACCCAGGCCCAGGGGACCCCAGACATGTGCTCTGCTCCTGCCAGCCCTGGCGCTCACCCCCCCTCACCACCCCTGGCTCACGGTCCCTGCTTTCTCCCTCTGCAGGCCCAGCCCCCAGCGAGGATGCCGGGACCAAGGCCCGCTTCGGGCTGTCCGATGCTGTGGAGGAGGGTGCCTGGGTGGCCACAGTGGTGGACCAGCAGGACAGTGCCCTCTCGCTGCAGCTCCGCACCCCAGCCACCTCCCCCATTGGCCTGTACCGCCTCAGCCTGGAGGCCTCCACTGGCTACCAGGGCTCCAGCTTCGTGCTGGGTCACTTCACCCTGCTCTTCAATGCCTGGTGCCCAGGTGAGCTGCGCTTCATCCGCGGGGCAGGGTGTGGAGATGGGCAGGGCTGGACCCACCCGTGGGAACCACTGAGGGTGGGGGGATGGGGTGGAAGAGACATCCAATTGAATTGAGTGAGGCCTACTCTATATAGTTCCGTGCTCCAGCCTCCCAAAGACCTTGTGATGTCGGAACTCATTATTCCCATTTACAGAGGAGGAGACAGGCTCGCGGAAGCAAAATGACTTGCTCCAGCCTACACAGCTACGAAGGGATCTCACCCTGTGTCTGAGGCCCTGGCACTGTGAGCTGGGCCTGGAGGTGGCCTGGGTTCAGGAGCCCAGTTCAGGAAAGGGCTGCCCAATGGATGCCCAGGGCCGCGGCTTTACGCCTGGTTCTGTTTCGTGGGGCTCTGTTTTAAATCCCACCAGACTGGCTTGGGGAAGGGAAACAGGGAGGTGGAGGGGCAGGGTACCCAGGAGAGGTAGGCAGGAGCAGTTTGGTCACCTAACTGCCTCCTTATACACTCTTTCAGTGATGGCTCTCAGCAATCCCCGGGGGGAGAGGTTAGCATCCTCGTTTTACAGACGGTAAACTGAGGCTCAGAGATAAGTGGTTTTAGGCAGGTCCTTCAAGAAGCAAGTGGGTGATGCTGGACAAAACTAGAGAGTCAGGGAGAGGGCTGAGTCTATCTCGAGCAGATGGGAGGAGACGGGCGCGCCACAGGCCTTCCCAGGCCTCAGTTTCCGCATGTGACTTACAAGACAGTGGGCTCTCTTTCCTTCCTGCTCCTACGGAGCCCAGCAGAGAGAGGGGCCTTGTGGGCGGGCCCAGCCTGGGAATGGGCTGTCCCTCCTCAAAGCCCGGGCCCAGGGCAGAAATTCTGTCCTCTCCAGCATCAAGACAACCAGCTTCTTACTAGGCCACTGCTTTCTTTCTTTCTTTCTTTTTTCTCCATTTTGGGGCATTTTATTTGAACAGAAAGATTTTTTTATTTTCTCTTTTACATACTTTTGCTTTTATTTCTAATTATAACAGTAAGACATGAGAACACCCTCTCTATAAAAGCTTCAAGCACTACAGAGAGACAAGCCCCCCCTTGACTCTCTTCCTTGGGAAACACCATTATTAGATGTCTTGGGGGGGGTTATCTCCTTAGATTCCAATGTATGTGCCTGGAGAAGTCACTGTATTTTTTCTTCCTTCCAGTTTTATTGAGATATAATTGACATACAGCACTGTATAAGCTTAAGGTGTACAGCATGATGACTGTACACGATGACTTATGTACATCGTGAAATGATTATCACAAGTTTAATGAACATCCATCATCTCATATAGATACAAAATTAAAGAAATAGAAAAAATTTTTTCCTTGTGTTGAGAACTTTTAGGATTTATTCTCTTAAGAACTTTCATATGTAACATACAGCAGTGTTAATTACATTCATCATGTTGTACAAGACCTCACTGCATTATGGGTTTCCCTGTCTTTCTTAAACATAAAAGAATCTTACCATATACATCAGCCTACAACTTGGGTTGGTTTTTTTCTACCTCTCCTGTACATCTTGAGGCTCTTTCCGTATCAGTCTGCAGACATCTGCTCATCCTTTTTAAGAGCTGGGAGTGCCCTGGGTCTTGCCGGCTGGATGGTTCATTAGTCTGGCTCCCACCCACAGGCATGAGTTGATCCCCTGTGGCTTATCAGAGGGAGGAACACCCTTGATCACATGCCCTGTGGCCACACGGAATGGTTTCTCAGGACAGAAGTGGCCTTGCTGGACCCACTGTCCACTCATTTTGATTTTAGTCAATGTGAACTTACAGCTAGTTGGCAACCCTGCCCGCAGGGCAGGAACGTGGCAGTGCCCCTCCCCGACCCCAACACCGTGGGGTTTCAGAGTTCAGGGAACGGGGAGTGAGGGTCTGGGGGATGTCCCCTTCCTGTGTCCTGGCCTCCTCCCTGCCCGGAGAGTTGGGCTGACAGTCAGCCAAGCAGCACAGTGACTAAAGGGACCCACATCCTAGGCCGGGAACTGGTGATGCGGAGGCAGGAAGTTGGGCTCAGTGGGGGTGGGCACACTAGGGGAGGAAACTGCTCTCCCTCTGGGGGGAGGGGGGATCTGCCCGTGACCTGGGGGCCTCCCGTCCCTGAGCTCCAACATGGTCGGGGTCGGGATCTAGCGGCCCCAAGGCCTCCACCTTTACCAGCTAGAGACCTGAGCGGGGACATCATAGTCCCAGCTTCCTGGGCTGCGGTGGGGACACTTCAACATGTGCTGACACCTTCACTGGATGAGAAAGTACCGTGGGCTTTGCCTTCTTTAAATTCTTCCTCCCGCGCTGCCACTGATTTACAGCCACATAGTTTATTTATCTGAAGGCTGATGTTTATTGCGCAATCTTCAGAGCCACAGGGCAGGACGCAGAAGACACCCAGCCACTTTCACGTTTGCTTCCTCCAAGCTGTAAAGTTGCTGGTCACTGTAGAGGAGCCCAGGGGTCTGAGGGGCCGGGCAGCTGCATCCCAGGCACTGGACATGTTTCCCCAAGCTGATTTCAGTAGGCACGCTGCCTGGGCCCGCCATACTTTTAGGGACCCATGAAAATGTGTTAATTTCTTTTAAAATCAGAAGAAACAAAATGAATGTTCAGGCCAGAGAATGTGTTTTAACATATAATATTAATATGTTCATCATTATACCAATGCAGTCATAAAATATATTTTTGTTTTTTTTATTTTTTTGTGGAGGAAGGAGCCCACGGAGGCAAAAATGCCCAGAGCCGACCAAAGTCATACCATGGCTCTGGAATTCCCCTTCCCAGCCTCAATTTCTTCACTTTGAAGTGAGGATTAGAAAGGCCAGGCTAACCTTTGCCTTCCTGTCATCTGGCCCCACCGCCCCAGGCCCTTTTCTGTCGTCGCTAGCCACAGGCAACTAAGTGCCCTGCGTCTTCCAGCAGGCGCACCTCTGCTCTCTCTGGTCCTCTGCTTAGAATGTCATCCAGGCAACCTTCAGATGCCAGCTGACCCCCCAAGCTGGACAAGGACCCTCCTCCCCTGAGCTGCAGTGACACTTACTCAGCTTTCTCTCCACCTGAATGATGCTTCTTCCTCGCACTGGCTCAGGGCTTTAGCTTGCAAAGCACCTTTCAGATCTGGGATCACATTTTACTCTTAGGGAACACAGTCAGGTGGCAGGAGAAGAAGTGACCTGCCCAGGGTCACACAGCAAAGGAGACTCAGAGCTAGGGGGTTCCTGACTCGTGGCCCAGCGAGTGTGCCTGTCTCTTATTTTGGCATCAGTTTTCCCATCTGTAATATATTCTTGAGCCTCAGTTTTGCCATCTGTAAAATGGGGCTTCCAAGGATCCCTTCCACATGGGCCTTTTGTAGAGATTAAACAAGTTAATATATGTCATACATTTATCATGGGTCCTGGCACATGGCAAGTGTTGGATAAAAGACAGACATTGTTGTCACTGATAATACCTTATCTCACTGATATGGGATTATTAATTAATGACTAGTTTTTCTGATTAAAAGACAGAAAGGCCTCTGAGAAACTGACCTGGCCCTGGGGAGTTGGCACCCCGGCTGCCATGTCTGTGGGGAACCTGGGCCTTGCCAGACCTAGAGTTGAGGCCCTTTCCTTTTCACCCACAGCGGACGCTGTGTACCTGGACTCAGATGAGGAGCGGCGGGAGTACGTCCTCACCCAACAGGGCTTCATCTACCAGGGCTCAGCCAAGTTCATCAAGGGCATACCTTGGAATTTTGGGCAGGTAAGGCCACACCCTGCCCCTCCCAGCCATCTTAGGCCCACTGTGTGCTAGGTCCTGGGTCTGAGACAGTCAAAATCAAAGTCAGAAGTGTGAGCAGGTCTGAGTCACCCACGCCATGCTGTCAAAGATTCAAGGGCCCTGAAATGGCTAGAGGCTTAGAGAGGGCCCAGGCCAAGCCTGAGGTCACACAGCAAAGGGTGGCCCTTTCCGCTGTGGGAGCAGCAGCTCTGGATTCAAAGTGGGAAAGAATAGGAGGGCCTTTGAGAGTTGTGGGGCTGGCAGGTACTCCATGAGGGAGAAGGGGAACATTCAAGGCCATATATCAAAATAATGGGCAGCACTGGAGAAAGCTTACAATATGCTAGGCATGTGCTGAGAGGGGCTTTAAACCATTATCTAGATCAGTGGTTCACAAACTCGAATATATGTCAGAATCACCTAAAAAAATGGGTTAAAACACAAGTTCCTGGGTCCCATCCCTAGTTTCTGATACAGTAGGTCTGGCTGTGGGCTGAGAATTTGCATTTTTAACAAGTTCTCAGGTGATGCTGATGCTATTGATCCAGTGATACTTTGAGAATCACTGTTGTATCAGCTAGCTACTGCTGACTAACAAACAAGTCCGAAACTTGGAGGCTTGAAAAAACAATCATTCGTTATTTCTCATAAATCTATGGGCCAACCAGGACATGGCTGTCTAGGCTGGGCTTGGCTGATCTCAGCTGGTTGGCTCATCGCTGTACCATGTGATTCCTCCTCTTTCAGCAGGCCAGCCTGGGCTTGTTCTCCAAATCAATACTCTTATTTCCTCTACTATCCAGCACCCCATAAAAATTCTTGAGATATTGCTGAGAAAACTCATGAAGCAAGAACCATCACACCCCTCGCCCTTCAACCTCCTTGTGTATTAGTGGGTGTTGGCCTCCTGGGGTAGGGTTCACCTTGAGATTTCTCTTAGCAGCCCCTGGATCAGGCTCCATGTTCAGGACTAGAGAGTCCTGCCCTGGGATCATAGGATGATCCCTGAGATCTGGGGCTCTGGCCTCAGTTTCCTCTTCTGAATATTGGGGATAATAATCGTAAAACTGCCTCCAAATAGCTGCGGAAACCCTGTAGCCCTCTGCGGGATGTAAACAAAATGGTGATATGACTGTGATGCATAAAACACATCAAAAAATGAATTGGCTCTTATTTCCCAGGGCTCTGTATTCTCCCCTGAGAGACAGAACAAAGCCAACTCCTCCCTTTCATTTTCTGAGTTGCTGGTCTGTGTCCAGGTTGTGCGGGGCCGTGGGACATGGCCTTGCAAACTTCCGGAAGTCATCACTAGCCAGGATGATAAGACCTAAAGGAAGGAAGGGAATCAGGCAGTTCCTGAAGTAGGCAGAATTTGAGCTGAGCTTTGGAAGAGGTGGGTGCCTGGTATTCCAAGCAAAAGGAACAGCATTAGCCGAAGCTCAGAGGTGGGAAAGTTTATGTTGTACCTAAGAAGTATGTTACAGTTTGGGGAGCACTTATATGAGAAGGGGCCCCAGGAGATGACGTGGGAGAAGTCAGCAGTGTTCAGGTTGTGAACAGCCCTGAATGTCAGGCAGATGGCAATAGGGAGCCACAAAATGAATGGTTCAAGCCAGGGAGGGCTATTCTGTGTCATGGAGGGAGACCTGCGATAAGGCCTGGTTTGGGACAAGACCACAGAGACGGGGAGCAGGGGGCAGACAGGAGAGCCCTTGAATGTGACGGATGGGTCGTCCAATGGAAGGTGACAAGGAGAGATTTTGAAAAACATAACATCTGAGTTGCAAGGATGAGAAGGTGTGCGTCACACAGAGAGAGGCAGGAAGAGCATTCCAAGCAAAGGAAATAGCAAGTACAAAGGTCCTGAGGCAGTGAGCCCGGAGCAGAATGAGTATGGGTGAGAGCGGTGAGAGATGAGGTCAAAGATGGGGTGGGACACAGATCGTTTTTCTTTGAATTTTATTTATTTTTTATATAGCAGGTTCTTATTAGTTATCGATTTTATACACATTAGTGTATATATGTCAATCCCAATCTCCCAAGTCATCTCACCACCACCTCCCTTCCTCCGCCCCCCTGCCACTTTCCCCCTCCTTAGTGTCCATACGTTTGTTCTCTATGGGACACAGATCTTAATGGGCCCTGCAGGCCACAGGGAAAAGTCTAGATTTTACTCTGGGTGCAGTGGAAACAGGAGTGATGAGATTAGATTTACTTCTTTACAGTCTATACTTTGGTTCCAATCCGAACGGTGTGTGGCGATGGGATGGGGAAGGAGGGGAGGCTTATCAGCTCTGCAGGGTGAGTCAGGCTTGAGGGAAGTGAAGACGTGGTGGTGGGGGAGTGCAGTGGCTGGGCCTGAGGTGAGTCGGAGGGGAGGGAAGCTCCAGGGACGCTGGGCTTTTCACTCTGGGCTCTACTCCACGTTCCCAGGACCCCCCAGCCTGGATGCAGTCACACCCCCTCCCCCTTTCTCACACACTCAGTCATTGTCCCACCTCACCCCGCCTTTCCTGGGCCAGGAAAAGCTGGCACTACAGAGATGTGACAGACCCAGCCCGAGCCTCCGATCTGGTGTGTGAGACAGCAGAGGGGTCCCACAGCTGCTGGACTTCACGGCAGGCTTCCCAGAGGAGGTGACTTCTCAGCTCCCTCATCCTCCCCTTGTTTCCTCTGACACAGTTTGAAGACGGGATTCTGGACATCTGCCTGATGCTCTTGGACGTCAACCCCAAGTTCCTGAGGAACGCTGGCCGCGACTGCTCCCGCCGCAGCAGTCCAGTCTACGTGGGCCGGGTGGTGAGCGCCATGGTGAGTGAGTAGCAGGCCCGCCCCAGGGGCCCTCCCTTACTGTGATGATGGAGGCCAGGCCCCGCGCTGGGCACGGTGGGGGAACCCAGGAGATGGGTGAGTCCCAGCTAGGAGACCTTGTATTTGGAGAGACAAGGTACAAATGCGGGTAATGCCATGTGGTCCCTCAAAGCAATCCATTCATTCATTCATTCACTCACCCATCCAGCAAGTATTCGTCAAGTGCCACCCACATCCTAGGCACCAGGGAAAAGCAGGTGTAAGACATGAATGGTCTCTAACTTCATAGAGCTTCCGTTCTAGGGTGTGTGTGGGAGGAGACAGGCGGAACCACAGTATCACACGAGTGCACAGTCATAAATTACGATGCACTCGCCAAAGGGGCCAGATGTGTGACAGTGTCTGAACACAGGGCCTAACGCCAGCAAGGGGCTGGGGGACCTCCCTGGGTGATGAGTCCCGAGTTGACGTAGTAACTGGGAAGATAAGAGCATCCCAGGCAGAGGGGACAGCTTGTGCAAAGGCTCCCTGAGGAGGGGCGGCTGTGGCAGGTTTGAGGAGCAAAAGAGGGGCCGGTTTGGCTGGAGCAGAGCACAAGCAGGAGGGTCGGATGCAGGTGGGCTGCAGAGGGGGCAGGGCCAGACGGTGCAGGCCTCAGGGCCACGGTCAGGAGGCTGCATTTTATTCTCGAGGTTCTGGGAGTCTGGGGGCAAATGACACAATCTGGGCAGGGGCCAGAGGGGGTCTTTGTAAAACTCAGGTCACGCCGTGTCACTCCCCTTCCACTCCACGGACAAATTCACATCTCCAGCATCACCCTCACGACCTTGACCCCTCTCTACCTCCTCCCTCCCGCTTCTCTCTCCAGCGCCAACCATCTCTAACCTCCCAGTCTGTCACACCTTGGGATCTTTGCACCTGCTATTCCTTCAACCTGGAACGCCCTTCCCTGCCTTTCACCATGTGCTGAACTCATGCCCACCCTAGTGCAGCCGTCACCCTTTCCCCAGGCTTGGTCCCTCTGATGCTCTCGCTGGTTGCAGGTCAACTGCAATGATGACCAGGGCGTGCTGCTGGGACGCTGGGACAACAACTACAGGGATGGCATCAGCCCCATGTTCTGGATCGGCAGCGTGGACATCCTGCGTCGCTGGAAGAATGACAGCTGCCAGCGCGTCAAGTATGGCCAGTGCTGGGTCTTTGCTGCTGTGGCCTGCACTGGTGAGCGGCACACGGGATGTGAGCGGGCCTGGAACCGCCCTTGGCTTCTGTGAGCCCGGGTCCCTGCAGACTTCTCCCAGGCCTGATGGGTAACGGAGCCAGGGAGATTTGGTCAAATAAGGGGGCGTCTGACCCCCGTGGTCACGGGGTTTCTGCAGGGAGCCGAATGGTGGATCGACCCAGGGACTCGAGATGGACTGCCCGGGTTGAATTCCAGCTCTGCCTCTGGCCCCTGGGAGGACTTGGGCAAGAGAACTGGTGTCTCCAAGCCTGTTTCCTCATGTGTAAAATGGAGACAGCAGTAACTGACCCAAGTCCCAGGGGGCTCTTAGGAACCGGGGAGATGTCACTTAGCACAGTCTCTGGTTCAAGTTAGGTGGGGTTTGTGGGTTTCCGGGGCAGCTGGGATTCCTCAGCTGGATCTTGGGGCATTTTCTCTGTGTCCATAAGTCGGATGACAGTGATCGGATGGACGTTTGCAGTGATGGGCACTGTGACACACTTTTCTGTTCGGCCAGGCTGCCCATACCCATTACCCTCTGAATCATTACAAGCTGCTATTATTAGCTCCTCTTAGAGGAGGAAACGGAGGCTCAGAGAAGAGAAGTGGCGTGGCCAAGGTTGCACAGCTGGTGAGCGGCACAGCCAGGCTTGGAACGAGGTGGGCCCGCCCCTCTAAGGCCAGCCTCCTGGCCTTAGACTGTGATGATGGGGCCTCCCGGGACACCATCCCTGGGACAGGAGTGGAGCCTTGCTCCCTGGGCAGCGGCGACAGGTCTCCCCAAGCCTCAGGTCTGTACTCTGAAACCTGTCACATGGTGGGGCAAGGCCTGGGGTTGGGACATCAGCCCTCGCCACGGGCAGCAGAGCATCCAGACTCTACCCAAGTTAAAGGGCACAGGAACCAGGCAAGAGGTGAAGGGTCACAGCTGCTCCTTCCTTCCTCCTCCCAGTGCCCTCATGTCTCCCGGCCAGAATCCAGGGCCATCGGGGAAGCTCTTGCCCTGGTTGATGTTGGGCACAGGGCAAAGGTCACATCCCTGCCCCTCCCCCGTCTCAGAGACTCAGCCTCAATCAAAACTAAAAGTAAACCAAAGGTCCTACAGATTGTATTTAGTAGGGCTTTCTGTTGCACTTCTTTTTTTAGATGCTACTTTCTTTACCTTACCCTGAGAATATGTTACTTTTACATTTTACATAATAAGTAACATAACAAAATGAAGGAGGAAAAACACCCATAATTCCCTCTGTCAGGAGCACCTAGCATCACCATTTGGGCAGGATTCGTGCCCGGGGTCTTCGTCCCTCCTCTGTGGTCTATAGATGCCACTTGATATCCTGCCTCTTTGTCACCTATCATTCCAACACCAGTCCCTTTCCCAGTTACTCTGGGCTCTCTGTAAACTGTGCTGAGGCCCAAATGCAGGCCCTCCTGGTCCACGATGGAGTCCCAGTGCACCTGAACCCCGGGCTAGAGAGGAGGAAACAAGGCCTAGAGAGGCGAAGGGACTGGCCTCAGGCCACACAGCCTGAAGCAGCTGGGGCTGGAACGGAAGGGCTCCTGACCTTTGTTCCCTCTTCTGCTTGCCCCGCTGTCCACTCCTCACTCTGAATCTCTGTCGTTCCTTCCCTTCCTCCTTTTCTTTCTACTTCACCCACTCCTTCATCCCATTTGACAAATTAGCCTGTGCCAGGCCTGTGCTGGGCTCTGGGGATATAAAATAAGACAGCTCGCTCACTGCCCTCAGAGGACAAATGAAAGAATCCCTCGCACACCTGTATATTGAGAATGATGATGCATCGCCAGTTTTGCTATGAATGCAAATGATGGGGTAATCTAAACCCGGCCGGGTGGCCTTCCTGGCCCAGGGTACAGCATATGCCAATGTCCTGGGGCTGTTGGCAGCATGGAGTGCTGGAGGAGCAGCGAGGCCAGTGTGGCTGGAGCAAAGTGCGCAGGAGGTGGTCAGGGGCCAGACCCTCCAGGGTAAGGGCCGCGATGGAGGTCTGGCCTTGACCTCGAGGGCTGTGGGTAGCCATTGAGGGTTTAGCAGAGGACTGTTAATGTCAGATTTGCATTTAGAGTCTTTTGTTATCTGTGATGTGAAAGGGAAAGAGTGGACATGGGCCAACAAACGAGGTGGGTGCCATTGTCCGGGCAAAGGGATGGCACACCCTTACCAGTGTGCAGTGCTCCCTGGGGTACAGATGGGCACGTGGAGGCCAAGCAGAGCAGATGTGTCTAGGGCCTCAGCTCATCCCCTAAGCTCTCTCCATTGTGTCCCCCGACCCAGTGCTGCGGTGCCTCGGCGTCCCCACCCGCGTCGTGACCAACTATAACTCGGCCCACGACCAGAACAGCAACCTGCTCATCGAGTACTTCCGCAATGAGTTTGGGGAGATCCAGAGTGACAAGAGCGAGATGATCTGGTGAGGGGGGCGCTCAGTGGGAAGGATCCCCTGGAGAGGAAACTTGGGGCGATTTCTCAGAGGAGGTCACATTTGAACTGGGTTTAAAAGTTGAACAGTATTTGGACAAAAGGAAGCGGGCCTTGGAGAGGCTCCAGGAGGGGGACAGCAGGAGCAAAGGCCAAGAGGAAGGAAAGTCAATGCAGGGAGCATGAAAGGGCATCAGGGAGAACACACCGTCCGGGGTCTGCACTGCCAGGCTGGGGGTCTGGTCTTGATTCCAAAGGCTTCAGACTGGAGAGGGGTGTGCTGATGACCGGGGGGACAGATCGGAAGCAGGGGGCGGGGCTGTGGTCCAGGTGGGTGGTGGTGGGGTCTGAATCCAGGCGGAGCCTGTGAGCTGATAAAGAAGGAAGAGTCGGGGCTTCCCTGGTGGCGCAGTGGTTGGGAGTCTGCCTGCCGATGCAGGGGACACGGGTTTGTGCCCCGGTCCGGGAAGATCCCACATGCCACAGAGCGGCTGGGCCCGTGAGCCATGGCCGCTGAGCCTGCGCGTCCGGAGCCTGTGCTCCGCAACGGGAGAGGCCACAACAGTAAGAGGCCCACGTACCGCAAAAAAAACCAAAACAAAACAAAACAAAAAAACAACAACAACAAAAAAAAAAAAAAAAAAAAGAAGAAAGAAGAGTCGAGAAATTAGGAGGTCCGGTCAGCTGGGCATGCAGAGCCACTGAGAGGGGAAAGGAGTTGGGGAGAGGGGTTGAGGACTCCCAGTGTAGTTGGGAGCACCCAACTGGGGCCCCCAGAGGAAGAGCAAAGTGTGGGATGGGATGTTCTGGGGTCAGCTTAGGACAAGGCGAGTGTGGACAGCCCACAGGAGGTGACCGTGAACGTTTGCGTGAGAGTCCTGGTCCACGTTCTGCTTTGTTTCCCCAACAGGAACTTCCACTGCTGGGTGGAGTCGTGGATGACCAGGCCTGACTTGCAGCCGGGATACGAGGGGTGGCAGGCCCTGGACCCCACGCCCCAGGAGAAGAGTGAAGGTGGGTAGGCAGGTGTGGCCCCATTACTGAGATGAAGAAACAGAGGCTGGAGGGGACCCACCCAGCAGAGGGGCTCCTCAGCTGGAGAGGGGCAGAGCTGGGATGCTAACCCAGGTCTGGCTGACTCCAAAGAACATTGAGTGTTGGGGGACCTCATTGATATTTTATAAAACACCTCTTTTATAATTTGAAAAGTAATTCATGCACATTGTGGAAAACAGAAAATATGGAGAAGCACAGAGAAAAAAAGTCAAATAGCATCTTTGTCCTCTTCCCCCCAAGAAATTTCATTAACATTCACACACAGCTTCCAATAATTTCAAATGAATCATTCCTCAGAATAATATTTTAAATACACACAATATAACACCTAGGGTTCAATTACATTGCAATATAGTTATCAAAAATTTTTAAATAAATTTATGATATAGTAATATATGCTCTATATAACAAGATTTATTAGTAGAATCAATAAGTTCCATAATTTTGTGGTAGAGATGAATGCAATCTATATTTCCGGTTATCTGTAACAACTATAAAGAGAGATAAAAATATCTGTGGTTCTTATGAGTGACAAGTCATAAGTGCACCTAAGACTGTGGTTTTTGGTCTTTCACAGTCGAAGGAAGTGAAAATAATGATGTAATTTTTTCCCATCCAAGTTTATGAACTCCTGAATTCTATTTGCTGTGCCTTGTGGGTTCCATGGACCCCAGGTTAAGAACTCTTCCTGCACATGGACTTTCATCCTGGCCCTGTCACTTCTCCATATATCGTTAGCATTTCTCTATCAGATAGTTTTCTGTGATTTTAATTTTAATTTAATGTTACCACATTCCATCAAATGGACGCACTGTAATATAGCTACCAAGCCTCTAGTCCTCAACATTTAAATTTGTGACCAGTTTGAGGCAGTGGTAAACCACACCCAGATAAACATCTAGCTCTCTTGTTCATTTCGTTAGCACACACTCCCTGAGTCAGTGTCAGACACTGACTGCTACTCTCAGTGTGGGCAGGAAACCAGACAGACACACACCCCTGTAAAGTACTGCCTACAGTTGGCTCCCTCACTTCCTTAAGTGCCTTGGGATACACTTCTGTTTATCAAACACATAGAGATAAGTGTTTGCCAATCCTCATTAGGTAGGTACAAGTATCCCCACGTGAAGCCAGGACTCAGAGAAGGTAAGTGACTTCTCCAAGGTCACACAGCTAATAAGAGACTGAGCTTTGAACCCCAGAAGCTGGGTTCCAGGGTCCCCTGGAATTCTTTTTTTTTTTTGTCTTGTTGCATGCCTTGTAAGATCTCAGTTTCCCAACCAGGGGTTGAACCCCAGGGCCCCGGCAGTGAAAGCGCAGAGTCCTAACCATTAGACCACCAAGGAACTCCCTTCCCTGGAATTCTTAATTCTTACCTGATGCTGCCTTCTTAGAAATGGAATCCCTGAGTCAAAGGCTATATGGTCTCTAGGTTTCCGGCTACGTGTGGTTGAATTGTGGAAGATTCTGGAGGTACCACCCTCCCCTCAGCCCAGGCTCGTCTTACCCTTCTCCTCCTCCCAACCAGGGACATACTGCTGTGGCCCGGTTCCCGTTCGTGCCATCAAGGTGGGCGACCTGAGCACCAAGTACGACGCCCCTTTTGTCTTTGCCGAGGTCAACGCCGACGTGGTGGACTGGATCCGGCAGGATGATGGGTCCATGCACAAGTCCATCAACCACTCCCTGGTCGTGGGGCAGAAGATCAGCACAAAGAGCGTGGGCAGAGATGAGCGGGAGGACATTACCCACACCTACAAGTACCCGGAGGGTAGGGGCCCTCGGCTTATCACTGCCTTGCGGATAAGCAGCTTGTTTACCAGCCCAGAGGGCGTGTGTGTGTGTGTGTGTGTGTGTGTGTGTGTGTGTGTGTGTGTGTGTTTTCTGGCAGCTTGCAAACAACAATGATCTGTAGGTTACTCTCCATTTCAAGAAATTCCTTAGAATCAGGTGCAAACTTGACAAACACACTGGGGGCAGGGGGACAGTGGTAAAGGATCATTCATTTAGAAAAGAATTCTATATTCCACAAAAAGATTTCATTTGGTTTTTAAGCCTCACTTTCTTTGTTGGTTTGACTCAGTAAAACTGAAAGGGATGGCTGTTATACAAGAGAGGCTTTCATCTTCACAGAAAAATCATGATGTCCATGTTGTTTAACAGAGCTTATTAGTGGTGGGAGCTCCAACAATAGATGGTCAATTCCATGCTTTTTTTTTTAATCTTTATTTTATTTATTTGGCTGCACTGGGTCTTAGCTGCAGCATGCGTGATCTTTAGTTGTAGCATGCGGGATCTTTAGTTGCAGCATGAGGGATCTAGTTCCCCGACCAGGGATCAAAGCCGGGCCCCTTGCATTGGGAGCACGGAGTCTTAACCACTGGACCACCAGGGAGGTCCCTCCATGCTTTTTTATTTTTATTTTTTTTTTCCGGTACACGGGCCTCTCACTGTTGTGGCCTCTCCCGTTGCGGGGCACAGGCTCCGGACGCACAGGCTCAGCGGCCATGGCTCACGGGCCTAGCCGCTCCGCGGCATGTGGGATCTTCCCGGACCGGGGCACGAACCCGTGTCCCCTGCATCAGCAGGCAGGCTCTCAACCACTGCGCCACCAGGGAAGCCCCCTTCATGCTTTTTTATTGCAACGTATTTGTGCTGAAGAGGCTTGGAAGTCCAGAGGGGCCACGGAAGAGAAGTTCCTGGAACTCTGTAGTGTTAATTGTTTTAGCATTTCAAACACAGGTGGGGAAGTGGGCATGAAGGTAGATTGGAAAGGTTTAAAGAGAAATGGACCAAAAGAAACTTAAAGATAATAAGATGGGCTCAATCAGACACAAAGATGAAGCTTCTTTCTGCTACTAATATTAAATCAGTAGTGGGAAAAAGATGTGGTTTATTTTAAAAATTGGATTTGAGCACATCCAATGGCCAGTTCAATAGACAGATATTTTCTAAGCATCTACGGTGTGCCAAGCACAGTAGGGTTCACAGAAGTGACTAAGAAACCACAGGCTTTATCTGACCCCCGTTGACTCTCCAGGGCTGACTTGGGATTGGGTATTAAGCGGCCGTGCTCCAGTGGGAAGGGCTAAAACAGAAGGAAAAGATGCTTTCCCTGGCCTCTGAAAGGTCTAGAGCTGATGATTTGATAGAAGAAATAAATATGTACCCAACAACACTGGGGACAAAAATAAAAGGCACATGGGGAGAAGTAAATGGAATATAAAGCAGGGGGCAGTCATTCCTGCTGGAAAGCTCAACAGGTAGAGAAAGGAGGGAAAGGATTTCAGGTAGAATTGGTCCCTGTGCAAATGCTTAGAGGTGAGAAAGTTCTCATTGTATCAGTGCCTACTAGGCACCAAACACTGTTGTAGGCATTGGGTATGACTTAAGATTAAGTAAAACACAGTCTTAGTCCTCAAGAGGCTTGAGAGTGTAAGCATATGAACAGAAAAAAAACCTGGTGGGCCAAAACACCATGACAGGCAATAGGCAGCTATGAAACTCCAAAAGACATTGTGACTCTTTCATCCTGGGAAAGGAGGAGTCAGAGAAGGCGTCCTGGAAGAGGGGTCATTTGGGGATGGGTTTTGAGGGATGTATAGGAGCTCACTTGTGGAAAGTAAATAAAATACTCTTTCCTCCTCCTGGCACAGTAATGTAAAGAAGGGGCTCCCTCAGGGGGTGCTCTGAGTCACCAGAACTCTGAGAAGCCAGCTTGCCCTGCTCCCAGCCTCCTTCTCATTGATCCCCCTTCCAGCTGTGATGAAGCTCTCTCCCCTGTCCCCACAGGGTCCGCAGAGGAGAGGGAAGCCTTCACAAGGGCCAACCACCAGAACAAACTGGCTGATAAAGAGGAGACAGGGGTGGCCATGCGGATCCGTGCGGGCCAGGGCATGAACAGGGGCAGCGACTTTGACGTCTTTGCCCACATCACCAACAACACTGCCGAGGACCACGCTGGCTGCCTCCTGCTCTGTGCCCGCACCGTCAGCTACAACGGGATCCTGGGACCCAAGTGTGGCACCAAGGACCTGCTCAACTTTTCCCTGGAGCCTTTCTCTGGTAAGGCCCTGTGTTCCTGGAGCAGCTGTTGACCACCCTGACGACATGCTAGGCCGTGCCCTGAGAGCTGAACGTGTGCCATCTACCTCACAGACACTCCCATTGCCCTCACTGTGGGTCAGGCCCTGTCCTTGGCACTTTATAAATAGCAACCCAGTTCCTTCTTATAACAAAAGTAGGAGGTGGATTCTTTTATGGCCCCATTTTCCAGATGAGAAGACTGAGCACAGAGAGGTTAAGTAACTTTCCCAAGGCCACACAGGAAGTGACAGGACGGAGACTTGAACCTGTACTCGTAGCAACTATTCTATTTCATTCCATCTCATCTTTGCAGGACCCCTGACTGCTTTCCCAGACTCTCTGCTGCCCCTTCCAGCAAATTCCTTTCCTCTGTCTCCAGCAACTCACACTACAGGTGCCTCTCCCCAGAGCCCCTTTGAGAACCTCTCCTATTTCTCTGGAGGTTCTCAGGCTCAGAGAGAAGAGATTCAAGACCAGCACTACCCAGAGAACTTTCTGTGATATAAGGATGTCCTGTATCTGCGTTGTCCAGTATGGTGGCCACTAGCTCCATGTGGCTGTTGTGCGCTTGCAGTGTGGCTGGTGTAATTATGGGACTAAAGTTTTAATTTCACTTAAACAGCCGCATGTGACCGGAAGCTGCCATACTGGACAGTGTGGCTCTAACAGTGATAGGAAAGGAAAAGCCCTGATCTTCTCCTCTTCCATGGCTCCAGTGCCTGGCCCGACCTCCCTGGGAGCAGATCCCCTTCCCCGTTTGGGGCTGAAATGATGTCAGTAGCTCCTCCAGCCCTCAACCCTGGGCAGAGGCTCTGTCGCTCTGGCTTCTTGGTCGGACGCCTGCACAGTCATCGTCCCCTTGATCCCTTTTTTCACTGCTGGCTTTGTCACCACTACTGGTTATCTCCCTAAAATTAAGCTGGAGACCCTGAGAGGGGTTGCGGCTGCCGAGGTCACTTAGGGAGGCAGCACGGAGCCCAGTCTCCTATCCCCCCCAGCAGCCCATTCTCTGTTCCTGCACTTGGAGCCTGTGGACATGGGGAGGGCAGAAGGGGGGTCTTCGAGTTGGGAGAGGACCTGGGGTCAGCATGATCTGAGTAGAACATCAGTCAACCCTGGGGCCTCTATCTCAGGCCCACCTCAGGCACCCTGGAGCCACACGCCGGGACAGAGCAGACCCTCTGTCAGGGTCCCTGAGCAGCAGCAGACTCTAGGGGCAGAGCCACGTGGCACCAGGGCTGGGGCCCCAACACTTATGCTGCTAAAAGGCGTGTTCAGAGGCCAGACTTGGCTTTGAATCTGGCCTCTCCCACCTTCTATTATTATTATTAATTTTGGCTGCGCCATGTGGCATGTGGGATCTTAGTTCTCCGACCAGGGATACAACCTGTGCCCCCTGCATTGGGAACTCGGAGTCTTAACCACTGGACCACCAGGGAAGAACCTCTCCCGCCTTCTAGATGTATAACCTTGGGCCTTGAATCACACTCATCCATCAAATGGGGCATTAGCATGCCCCTCATGGGCTGCAAAGGAGATGTGTGCTCAGGAAAGATCTAGAAAGTGTATGATGGTGCCTGGACACGGCAGGGCTCTTCACTTTTCCGCTGAGCAAGTGCCAACAGGTGTGGGGAGGCTGAAAAGCATCTTTCCTGAACCCTGCTGTGCCAGGCAATGGTCTCAGGGCCGGGCTCAGTGCTTCCTGAGTCACTGCCAACCTTGCTGGTGTGCAGAGGACTCAGCTCTCATCTCCACATCCAGGCCCCGAGTCAGGGGCAGGGCTCCATCCCTACAGGTGTGTGGGGTGGTCAGGATACCGAGGTCCTAGTTCCTGCAATTCTGCCCACAGGATGTGGGCTCCTGGGTATTTCTCTTCTCCATTCCAGGCCCCGGGTTCCCCATTTGTACAAAGGCTGGCTCATCTTTGAAGAGCCCTTCCAGCCCTTTTGTGTGAATGCACACGTGTCAGTTCTTCCTCACGCTCAGAACCGCTTCAAAGGGAGGAAGTGCCTTTCCTGGAATGTGTATCATAAGGTGAACTCCAACCTGAGCCAGGGATGCCAGAATAACTTCCACCCAGGCTGCTGTTGGGTCACCCTTTGCCTCCCAGATACCCTCAGGCCCTTCGCAGCATTCTTCTGCTTCAGCCACAGCCGCCAGGGTTTCTTCCTGGGGATGTGTTCACAGCGGAGGGGTCCCTCCTGCTACGGAGACCTCTGAGGGGCACAGCCTGTCGGGAGAGGGCAGAGAAGGGCAGTGGTACTGCGTGTTGCCCTCAGGTGGGCCTAGGCCAGGATGCCCTATTGAGGCCTCCAAGGCCAAAGTCAACCTGAGAGTGATTCTCCCACCCTGTGAGACCCTGAACTTTGGCTGAGTTGCTGGTTATTCTTTGATGATAAGATCTGGGGGATTTCCATGTGCTAGCGGACAGGAAGCCAGGCCTAGGACAGCTGAATTGAATCCAGCTGACCCCACCCCGCCTCCTTGCTCTCTCCCTTCCTGCCACCCACCCCTTCTCTCTCTCTGGATACCCTCACCCCTCCAGGTGGGTCATGAGGAATGCAGGCAGCGTGATCTCTGTGATGATCAAAGGAATCATCTAAGGAATGAATAGACACTAACCACAAATGTTTCCCTCTTTCAGCCAGCATCTGGCCCGAAGCCAAGGCCAAGGCCCCTGGCCTGTAGACAGCAGTTCTCAAAGGTCCAGCCCCACCCTGGCCTAAGCCTCCTGGAAAAGTTAACAGCTGGGGCCACCTCCTCCAGGCTCCTGGAGGACAATGGTTTCCTTCTTTCCTGTGAAGCTGGTCAGAGTTTCTACTCTGCTCCACCAGGTCCTGACCCAGGAACTTTCACTCCTTTTTGTCCTTTTTGGCAGAAGCTTTGGTTTTTTTGTTTTCCCCCCACGCCATCTGAGCAGAGGTTGGGTCAGATCCACCCCAGGAATGAGTGACTAGAGGGCTGGGCACACATTTTCCAGAGAGTGGGACGGGGAACACCAATGTGCCCAGCCAGGAACTGGACCTTGACTCATGCAGAGAGAAGGTGACCGTCTGTTCGGGCCTTCACGGCCCTAGAGAGGACCTCTCAATGGGTGCTCACTGGCCCGGGCACCCCAGACCCTTGCTAACCTCCCTTTTTAACAGTAAGCTCAGATCTCAAACTCAGAGCCCTCAGCAGATGAGAATATCGGCCCGAATTGAATAAACATGACTTTGTTTGCTGGGGTTTGTTTTTACCAGCTTCCTTCTACTTATGGTAAACGAGACAGGTTTTCTGCAAATAATGATGAAAAGGTTCCCTAAGCAAAAAAGGTTAAAAAGTGTAAAGCGTGGGGACTGAAAGAAAAATTATTTAATGAGGAGTTACTCAGACATGTGAAAAATCACATGAATGGCTGGAGTTTGGGAAACGCTGGTCTAGTGCAGGGACGGAGGGGACAGATGGCAGAAAAAGAAGAAACAGCATCTCCCATCATGGCACTGGGACAGTGAGGAGAGGTTGGCTGGGCTCCATGGAGCCCCAAGACCATCCCTCCAACATTGTTGTTTGATGGGGGGAAGCCCGAGGAGCAGAAGGGATTTTTCCCAAGGTTCCCTGTGACCGAGTGAACAAGCAGGACCTGTGGAGAATCAGTCCCGTGCCCTTTTCACTGCTCCTTCCTGCCTTCTGTAAGCTGACTCCTGGTGCCCTAAGGCTTCAGTGTTCTTGTCAGAGAAATGGGGCTGCAATCCACACTTTGCTTCTCTGCAGCGGGAGGGGTTGGCCCTGCCGGCTTTTTTCTCACCCCTATCACTTGTGTGGCTTTTGCTCTGAAATGACCTCTTATCTTAGCTGTGCCCAGCGGGTGCCAGATGTCCCAGGGAACAGAGAGGGAACAGAGAGGGGAGGTCATCTTCCCAGGCTCACACAGTCAGACAGTGGCCAAGCAGGGCCAGCTCTCCTGATCTGAACACTTACTGGCAGAAGTGTTTCCTCATCTGTAAATGGGTACAATTCTACCGACCTCATGGGGGGAAATGGAGGTCCTGAGAGGTGGAGTGACTTGCCCAGCATCCCCAGTCAGTGAAGGGCAGAGGCAGGATTAAAGCCCAAGCCTCCCCTCCCCACTTCCTCCTTGGGAGCCTTGGAGCCAGGGCAGGTGAGGGCAAATGCTGGGACATGCCCCTCCATTCACCAGCTGTGTGACCTCGAGTTCATTCCTTGCCCTCTCTGTGCCTTGTGGAGATGCCATAGGAGAGGTGGGGGCCACGATTCAGATGTCATGAGCGCTCTCCCCTCTCCCCTCCTGCAGAGAAGAGCATTCCCCTTCGAATCCTCTACGAAAAGTATTGTGACTACCTGACCGAGTCGAACCTCATCAAGGTGCGGGGCCTGTTCGTCGAGCCAGCTGCCAACAGCTACCTGCTGGCTGAGAGGGACATCTATCTGGAGAATCCAGAAATCAAGATTCGGGTAAGGGCTGGCCTGGGTCCCTGGACAGGTCCCCACACGTGCATGCACCTCCCTCCCTGCAACCTCAAGATCTCTGATGCCCCAGGTTCCTCAGATCCTAGGTTCATCAAAGAAAAGCATCATGAAGCAGAATTTGGGACTCACAGCCTCTAGGAATGAATCCTAAAATCCCAGAGTAGTAGGATCATGGCACTTAGGGATCTCAGACTCATGGACCCTTAAAAGCTAAACTACTAATGCTAGATTCCCAGGTCCTGGGGCCCTGGTGGGACAGGAAAGGATGTGTTGTTAAGGGCACAGACTCTGGAGTCCATTTCTTCATCTATAAAATGGGTGTTGTAAAGATTAAATGTGTGTCTACAGGAAGCACATAGAACCATATCCAGCACATTATGAGGGCTCAATAAAAACTGACTATTCTTATCACCAACTTCATGGTCATCATAGTGATTCACTTGGAGGAGTCACAGCCCCAGATCCCCAAACGCTGCAGTTACAAATAAATGGTAAAGAGCAGAGCAGGAGGGAGTGAGCACTGTGTGCCAGACAGTCTGCTAGGAGCTTGCACATATTAGCTCAGTTAATCCTCATGAGAACCCTGCAGTCAGGCATTTCTCTTCTATGAAGAAACCAAGGCTCAGAGAGGGTAGTAACTTTGCCAAGGTCACACAGTGAGAAAGGGGCAGAGATCAGCCTGGCTCCAAAGACTCTGATCTTTCCACCCTAGACCCTAGAATGAGGGAGGCATTTTAAACATCCTGTGGGTTGCATGGAGCCTCACTTCAGCTCCATGAAGGAGGCCTGGGCAGGTACCATCATCTGTGTTTTCCAGATGAGGCGAGGGATGTTAGCGGCGGAGCTGGGCAGACATTGGGCCAAACTGCAGCAAAGATGGAGATGGCCCATTTGGGACCCTGCATGCCCTTGAGGGGCTGTGGGCTGCTCTCCCTCCGTGCTTCCCCTGACATCTGCCCCATGCCTCCTCTAGATCCTGGGAGAGCCCAAGCAGAATCGCAAGCTGGTGGCTGAGGTGTCCCTGTGGAACCCGCTCACCGTGCCGCTGTCAGGCTGCACCTTCACCGTGGAGGGGGCGGGCCTGACCAAGGAGCAGAAGACCGTGGAAATGTAAGTGCTGGTCCCTCCAGCTTGGGGGCCTGGGAGCAGAGGGCAGATGCTGCAGGGGGAAGGCCGCCCTCCGGCACTGAACCCAGGCCCGTAACCCCCTCTTCTCCCTTTCCACACACACACCCACCCACACACCTGCCTAATATTCCCCCGTGTCTATGCCCAAATACCCACACGTTAGCTGCGTTCTGTGCACATGTGTTCACAAACCTAAACAGGTACACATTCACTAAGCACCCACCTCGGGACACCCAAGTTCTCACATACACACAGGTGTACATGCGTGCCTGTGTGGTGTACCCTCATGGATACATATTTATATATACGTACACTTACGAGCATACACACTTCTTCTTTTTCACTTTTTCATTGTAATTTACATAGAGTAAAGCATGCAAGTCACGTATGTACAGCTCAATGCATTTTCATGCATGTGGTCACATGAGCATCCACTCTTACCCCCAAGCACACCATCCACTTTCATGTACACACACACACACACACACACACACACACACACACACCAGCCCCTCTACACATAGGAGGGCAGATGGCCCAGGCCTTCGGGGAGTGGTGAGCGGGACCCATTTTATTCTGTCGGCACAAAGCTATACATCCATGGAGTTTCTAGGCTAAGATCTCAGTAGTCACGTGTCATCCTGGCCTGTCCCCATTGTGGGGACCAGGCCAGGGCCCTGATCTCACCCTCTTTCTCTCTCTCTCCCAGCCCGCACCCCGTGGAGGCGGGGGAGGAAGTCAAGGTGAGGGTGGACCTGCTGCCCCTGAACGCGGGCCGCCACAAGCTGGTGGTGAACTTCGAGAGCGACAGGCTGAAGGCCGTGAAGGGCTTCAGGAACGTCATTGTTAACACCTCCTAAGGGCCCCCGTGCCAGCCGAGGGCCCCCAACTTGACCCCAATCTTTATCCCAAGGTAATGAGCAAAATTTGCCCCTTATTGGGCCCCAGACTCCAGGGCAGGGTGGGCTGCCTATGGGGCCTCTTTGGAATCAAATGTACTTCCGGCCCATCTGGTCCCCCTGAGCCTGGCTCCCCACCTCCCTCACCTGTGAGGAATGTTTTGTGCCTCCACAGTAGGAGCCCTGATCTTGGCTGACTGGGCCTGGGGGGTGGGCCGGGGAGGAGGGACTCCAGCCTCCCTTCCCAGCCCAGATGCCATTTGGAAAGCCACTGACCACCTGCCATATTGTTTGATCAACTCCAGAGCCCCTTCCCCGGGAGCAGGCGAAAAACAGTGTGCCCAGTGACCAGATCAAGGAACTCAGCTCCCTGGGGTGTCCTGAACCCCTTCCCCAGATTGTGCCCAGGCCCCAGGGGCCGTTGGCAGAGCCTGAGCAGGTGCAGATCGGGAGGGTCCCAGGAATAGTCCAGACCCAAGCTCCCCCCATATCCCAGCAGCCCTGGCCCAATAGTACCCCCGCACGCCGCAATTGTGAGGCACCTACTAAGTGCTTCCTGGGCTCACACGGCCACCAACCCATGTAACTGCCATGGAAAACTGCAGAGCGGGAGCCGCTTTGTCAGTGAGGAGACTGCAGCTTGGAGAAGGGAGGTGGCCCGCCTGGCACCGCTGGTACTTGCAAGCCTGAAGGTACGGGAGTGGAGCCGTGCTTTCTGACTCTGAGTCCAGGGCCTTGTTCACCACACCAGCCCTGACCTGACTGTCAGAGAGGCCATCTGGGGCCTGATCAAAAAGGATCTAGTTAGGATGAGGAGGTGGGGAGGAAATTGGAGGGGTTAGAGCCCTGGGTTTGAGCCCCAAGTCTGGCCAGCCACCGCCTTCCCCTCTCTGGGCCTCAGTCTGCTCATTGGTCACAAAATGGTTGAACCAGCTCATCTCCAAGGCCCCTTCAGCTCTGCACTTCTGGTGCCTTGTGTGACTCAGCCTTGCCAATGACATCGAGTCTTACTCCCTGGCTTCACAGAGCCTTAGGTCACAGGCCAGGATGTTTTGGAGAATGAGACCATGACCATGACCACCTTCCTGCCCCCAGCCCTGTCTGAGTCCCCCACCTGTGCCCAGGCATCTTCCTTCAGAGCCCAGTTCTAGGGGAAAAGAGCCCCGGAGGCCCCTGACCTACCCATGACCCCACCCACCACAATGTGTAGACTTCACAGGAGCCTTAGTTGCCTGTGCTGGTCACTCACCAACAAGGCTGGCTTCTCAGCCAACCCCTCTTTGAAGAGCCAGGGCCCTGGAACACAGCCTTTGCCCCTGACTAAGCTCGGGGACCCCACAAGTTGCTATCTCTGACTTTACCCCTCGTTCTCTCCATGTGACTGGGCCTCCCTCAGCCTGGAAGACGGAAGTGGGGAGAATTCTGTATCTGGAGTGGGGTCAAAGACTCCAGAGTCCCCCAAATCCCAGAGAGGGATTTGGGGAAAGTCACGCTGATGCACTTAGAACTTTCTGCTTTGCACAGGAAGAAGCACTTGAGCCGAAATATATATGTTCTATTCTGTATACATATCGCTCGATTTCTCTATGGTTTTATAAATACTTTTGGGTTCCAAGCAAGCAGTAGATGTGCTTTTGAGCCACAAAGAGCAAGTACTGAAATAAAAGAGTTTATTTTTCACATTCAAACCAGGTCTGGTCTGTTCGCTGCATGCTTTTGAGGAGGCTGGGTGGGTGAGCTCACTTAACATCTGGACCAGCCACTTCCTGCCTAAGAGCCTTTCCCTAGCCTCAGCACCTCCCTCAGATCTAAACTTTACTGGCATTCAATGCTCTACAACTGTCCAGCTCCACCTCCAGCCTCTTCTCCAAACAAACCATGTTCAGACCAGAATGAACTACCTGTATCTCTTCTAACATCCTGTGTACTTGTCAACCTCTTAGCTTGGAGTGCCCCTCTTTTTCCTTACCCAGCTTGTGAACTCCTATTCATCTTATAATGCTTAACACTAAAGTCACCTCTTCTGTGAAGCCTACCCAGATTTCTTCTCAGAACCCTGGAACATGGACAACTCAAACATTTATCACAGTGACTTTTAGTTCCATGTTGATATACCTGTCCCGCTCCCCATCCTGTCTGAAGTCCCAAGGGCAGAGACCAAGAATCTCTTAAACAGACACTAATAAATGCTGGATCAATGTGTTTCAACTCAGCTCCCATAAGACCAGTACTGTCCAGTAGAAATATAACGTGAGCCACAAATGCAAGCCATATATGTAATTTAAATTTTCTAGTGGCCATATTAAAAAGAGAAAAAGAAACAGGTAAAATACATTTTAATAATGCATTTAATTTAAACTAATATGTCTGAAATATTGTATTGCAACACATAATCAACATAAAAATTATGAGTGAGATATTTTACATTCTTAATTTTCATACAAAGTCTTTTAATGTGGTGTGTATTTTACACAGACAGCCTGTTTCAATTCGAACTAGCTGCATTTCAAGTGCTCCATGGCTGCAGGTGGCTACTGGCTACTACATTGTGTTACCAAGCAAGGGCTCGTATGCCTGCCACACAGAAAGCCAAACTCTGACAGTGGGTGTTTGCAGCAAAGTAAGGTTTTATTTGCAGGGCGCCAAGCAAGGAGAATGGGCAGCTCATGCTCAAAAGACCTGAACACCCCGATGGCTTTCAGGGGAAAGACAGTGTGAGGGGATATGGTCTCAGGATGCGTGATCAGCTTGTGGACCTTCTTCTGATTGGTTGGTGGTGAGGTAACAGGTGATGTTTCAGGAATCTCAACCTTCTGGTTCCAACCAGTCTGGGGTACGTGCTTGTGGTCAGCATGTAGCCGCCATCCTCCACCTGGGCAGGGCGGGGGTTCTTAGTTTCTACAGAGCAACTCAAAGATATGCATCAGATCGTTATCTATATCCTTTCAGGAGGAACTGGGAGCCCTGTGACTCTATGGTCTTCATCATTAACTGCTTGGGTCTGCTCTTTGGAACTCAGGGAAGGCCTAGGAGACTAAAGCCTTTTTTTTACAAACAAGAAAGAGGGGACACAGAGGGACTTTTGTACCTGGGAAGACCCCACAAGGTCCTGCTTGGTTTCAATCCCCTCTTTTTGTTGATACTCTTCAATCCTTAGGGGAACAGGGGTGGGACAAGAAAGTGAATAAAGTTTTGGACAGAGAAAGATGAATCATAAACTCAGCAGGGGAACTCAGTTTCAGGGGACTCAGTTTCAGTTGAATGGTTCCAAGTCTAGACTGATTCCAGGAGCGTGGGGATTTGGTCATTCATCTCATTCCCCACCAATGAAGCACTAATCAATGTTTGTTGATTAAATAGATGATGGAAGACAGTCTCTGCCTTCAGGAAACCCATGTTGAAACATCTGACATGCACGCAAAAAATAAATCAAACTCAAAGTGTGACCTCACATTTTCGGGGTGCTAAATCTTTCTGTTCCTTAAAAACTACACCTGGGTCTGGCCTTGATGGCCTGAGCATTTTATCAATTAGTGACCAGCAAGAAAATAGAAAACACTCGGCTATTTCAGGTGGAGAGGGAGTTTACAAGGGAAACTGACTCCAAAAACATCTGAGATGCTGGAAGAGCAGAGGGAGAAGGAGTGGTACCCAGAAATCGGGAAGCAGCTGCCACGCAGGATGCTCAGGAGCCCAGGAGCCGGTCCCCACCACCAAGCTGCTGGAGGCACTGTCACTCCAGCTCTGGAACCAACAGAGCTGCCGAATCTACAAATCCTGCCGAAGTCAGCCCTGGTAGGAGCCAGAGGCAGGCTGGCATCTCTCATCCTCCTGCCTTCTCCCCACTGGCAGATCCTCACCAGAAATAGCTAGCGAGGGGCTCTGGCAAATATCATTTCCAGGCTTCCAGCCCCTGAAAAACAGAGATGGTGAGGCAAGGGCTTGGGGGCATGGAGTTGAGTAGCCGATACCTATGGCCGCTCCCTTTGTAAGAACACCCTTCCAATCATCTCCACCTAAGGAGCTCAGCTTTCAAAACCCTGCTCCAGGAAGACCTGCTCTGTGAAGCCTTCCTGGACTGCAGCCAACTGCTTCAAGCTCTGTTGCCCTTGGCATATGGTAGAGAGCCCTTTACAACACTCAGGTTAGCCTGGCTTAGGACCAGCTGCTGATGTGCCTGGCCCATGCTCTGGAGCACCCCAAGAGCAGAGTCAGGGCACACCTCACACAAGGGGGTCACCAAGTGGACCAAGCGGTACTGCCGACTCTAGCTCCCAGGCCTGACTGCCTCGCCTCCTAAAGAGAGACAGGGCTGCCCCGGCCAGGTCTGCCAATGCTGGACAGATTGGGAGGCCCCTCCTGACCACCCCCTAGGCCTGCCCCACCCCTGAGAGCTCACTAGCCAGGAACCCAGGAAGGAGGAAGGTTTTGCTGGTCACGTGGGCCCATTAGAGACAGGGGAAAAGAGCCTGAGCTCCTTCTCCACAAACCAGAGGCAAGGATTGAGTCTGGGGCCCTACACAACAGTGCTGGGCACAGCTTGGCGGCAGCTCAGAGCTACTGGGCCCATACCAAAAGCTCGGCTCATAGCCCGGGTGGCAGGGGCCTGGATTCTGGAGCCAAACGGGCCTGGATTCTGGAGCCAAGCAGACCTGGGATCAAATCCTGGCTCTGCCATGGGTTCACAGTGTGGCTTAAGGCAGGTTCTCAACCTCTCTGTGCCTCTGCTTCCTCATCTGTCGAATGGGGATGATTTGGTGTCTACTTTCATGACTGGTGTGTAAGTTCGATATAACAGTGTCCATAAAATATTCAGCTGGCTCCTGGCACATTCTAACCATAACAGCCCACTTTCCTCCAGGTCAG
Organism: Delphinapterus leucas; assembly: GCF_059928025.1. Classification (NCBI taxonomy): domain Eukaryota; kingdom Metazoa; phylum Chordata; class Mammalia; order Artiodactyla; family Monodontidae; genus Delphinapterus; species Delphinapterus leucas. Next base: position 67,293,396 of record NC_143143.1, on the reverse strand, counting down.
CAACATTTATATGCACTGAGTTCTTCACTTCTGAAACAATCCTATCCAGTTTTTCCCCCCATTTTACAGCTGGGAAGGTGCAGAGTGGGGAGACTTGAACCCAGGCAGCCTGCCTTCCCCAGGGCACGGCCTAGCCTAGAGGAGGCCTGATTTCTACTGGAACCCTCCCTTCCCACCAAGTGCTAGGATACACGGGGCACAGGCCTCCAAAAAAGCCCCTGTGGAATGGAGGTCTGATCAGGTCTATCTTTCCACCCCCAAGAGTCCCTCTCCTTTCCAGCTGCTCTTGTTTACCTGGGATGCCTGCCAGCTCCGCCCCTTGGCCTCAAGTCAAACCCAGAATAACAGAACTTTGACAGAGTCCAAGAGGAGAGGCTTAAGTGGGAGGGCCAGGTAGGGGCCTCCTAGAGGCACATGTGCCTTGGGGCCAGGACTAGGTCATCACATACACTTTCCCAGCCTCCCCACTTCCCTCCCGGACAGGCCTGAGAACACACACAGAGACGCACGCCCACGAGACCGTGAAGCCCTGTGTCTTGTTTCAAGATGCCAAGTCCAAATTGTTCCATTAAAAGCAGAAGGAATGACAAAAAAGGTGGTGCATACAGCCTTGAGAACGCAGGAACTCTGACAACCTGAAGTTGAGCAAGAGAGGCAGACATGAAAGACCACGATCCACATAATTCCACTCGGACAAAGTTCATGAACTCATCTGTGGTGTTAGAAGTTGGGGTCGTGTTTTCCATGGCAGGGGAAAGACTGGACAGAAGCACGAGGGGGCTTTTGGGGCACTGGGATGGCTTTGATTTTTTCCATCTGGGTGCTAGGTAAACAAGTACATTCAGCCTGTGAAAATGTCTCAAGTTCAGAAAACATAGTACTTGAAGTTTCTAAAATTAAGTCCAAAGTGGGGTGGAGACTTGATCCACAGACCCTGGCCACTGGGAGTAACAAGTCTCCCATCAGCAGCCCCCAAGGTCTGAGAAAGCCAGAGCTAAAAGGCTGGGCTCATAAACATAGTTACCATATGACCCAGCACTTCCATTCCTAAGTATAAACCCAAGAGAACTGAGAACATATAACCACACAAAAAGTTGTATGTAAATGTTCATAGCAGCTTTATTCATAATAGCCAAAAAGTGGAAACAAACCAAATGTCCATCAGTCAACCAATGGATAAATAAAATGTGGCATATCCATACAATGGAATATTATTTGGCAAGAAAAAGGAACGATGTACTGATACATGCTCCACCATAGATGGACCTTGAAAACATTATAATCAGTGAAAAGAAGCCCGTCACAAAAGACCACATTTGTATGAGTTCATTTATATGAAATGTCCGGAAGAGGCAAATGTATGGAGATTGAAAGTAGATTAGTGACTGGGGCTGGGGGGCTGGAGGGACTGGGAGGGGGTGACAGCTAAAAAGCATGGGGTTACTTTCTGGGGTAATGAAAATGTTCTAAAATTAATTGTAATGATAGATGCACAATTTTATACTAAAAGCCATTGAATCGTGCACTTTAAAAGGGTAAGTTGCAAGGTATATGTACTGTATCTCAATAAAGCTGTTTAAAAATAAATAATGAACAGGGGGAAAAAAGGAGAAGGCTGAGCCCCAGAATCTGACTTGATTCAGATTCAGGAGGTCTGCCTGGGTGTGCTGGTGACCTTGGGTAAAGCTCTTCCCTTCTCTGGGCCTTAGTTGGCCCTGCTGCCACAGGGGAGAGGAGAGAGTAGCAGCAGAGGAGTGCTGAAACACCACTGATGTGGGCATCATATCCATGGCCACATAGGCTCCTGGCCCAGCCTGTGGAGTCTGGGGGTCCCCCAGGGCTAGTAAACCCCTAATCGTTCATGGCATCTTTGCACTCTGGCCACAAGCGCAACGTTTCCTCAACAGCCTTTAAAAATGGGAGAAGAGATGCTTTTCCAAACATTGCTTTCAGCCACTGCTCCATGTCAAGGATACCAGAGGCACAGTGGAAATCCCAGTTTCTCTCTAGGCCCTTAGTCAGTTCCCAACTCCACGTCAGTTCATTCCAAAGTCATCTGGAGTAAACATACAGAGAGACCAAGGAGAAATGCCAGCCAGACCTGGTGAGACGGGGATCCGCCTTCACTTGGTAAGTGAAGCCCATTTACAGATGGGGAAACAGGCACAGATGGGGCAGGGGTGGGTCCATGGTCCCAGATCCAAGGCTGAACCCAAGGACACTTTCTCTTTCCACTTGACTTGAACAAGCCTAAGAGCCTACTATGTGCTCAGCCTGAGGTGCTCTCCAGAAGGGATGAGAGAGGGCCTCCGACCAAGTGTGGGCAGCCCCTCCCCAGGAGTCCTGGGCCTGTGTCCCATCTCCCCTCTCTCTCTTGCTGTGTGACTTTGAGGAAGCCACTTTCCCTCTCCAGGCCTCTGTCGCACTGGAGCTCCAATTACTGCCCTGTCACCCAACCCAGGGACGTGATTATGATGGGAACAGGCCTTATAAACTGTAAAGGGCTGTAGAGATGGAAGCCAACAGGAACTCCAGCCATGAATGAGAAAGGCAAGATCAAGGCGAGCGACTGAGGCTCATTTATTTAACCAGTGGTAGCTATGGGGTCAGCAGAGGTGGCTGCTGCCTGAAGGGAAAGGATGAGGTGGCCTGGACTGGGGTGTGGCTGTCTTGGAGTCATCAGAATGGATTTGAGGTACACAGAGGAGACTCATTCATTCAACAACAACTTTTTTTGCCCCAGCTGTGGACCAGGTGCTGCATTAGGCCCTGGGGATACAGTGGTCACCATGGCAGGCCTGTCCTACAGAGTATTCAAGCAGATCACCAGTGTGAAGTGAGATGTGTCAGAAAAAAAGACTAAGGCTCAGGATAATGGGGCCGTCAGCACAATCATGAGAGCAAGGGTGCCAAGCACCCTTTTAAATGCATTACATGCATGAACTTGCTGGGTCCTCATAACACCCTGTGAGGCGGGAGCTAGTATTACCTTCTCCACTCTGTGGGCGAGGAAACTGAGGCCCAGAGAGGTTACGTGACATGTCCAAGGTCACACAGCTAGAAAACAAGGAAGCTAGGATGCCAACCCGGCAGGCTGGGTTCACAGCAACTGCCCCTAACCTCCTGCTCTGTTGTCATCTGTCTTGTGATGTGGACTTACAAAACAAGAGGGTCTTCTTCAACAAGGAGGTCAGGGAAAGCCTTCTGAGAAGGTGATGTGGAAGCTGAAACCCTAGGGAGGAGGAACCAGCCCAGGGAAGGGTTGGGGGCAGGTTAGGGGTGGGGGAGGTGGGGGCAGAGGCCATTTCCCAGAAAGCTGATGCTCTAGGTTCTGGGACCCTCACTTGTGTGGGGCCTTGTTCACACAAAGATCACAGGCAGCTGTGGAGTACTGCAGGCAGGGAGGGGAGCCAGATTGCTATCAGGAAGAATTTCAATGTAAGCATTTCTGGGAAATAGCTTGAAAAATGCCCAGAAGAAGGGAATCTGAAACTAGCAAGTCTCCAGCAATTTATTATGATTTCTTTTCACATTCTTCATAAATAATCACTTTTGTACTCAATTTTATATTTGTAATTTTATCTTATATTCTTTTTATTAAAGATGGTCCCCCCGCCCCAAATTAAAACTAAATCCATGATGTGACAACACAGCCTTCTCACCAGAATGGTTAAAATGCAAAGCAAAAGAAAAAAAAATTCGAATTGTTGGTGAAAATATGGAATAAGAACTTTCCTATGTGACTGTGAGGGGAATGTAAATAGTTATGACCACTTTGGAAAACTATTTGCCATATCTTCTAAATGTACAATCATTTATCTTTATAAGGCAGCAATTCCACTAATGGATGTTTACCCAACAGAAATGAGTCCATATATTCTCTGAAAGACATGTGCAAGAATGTTCCTAGCAGTCTTTTTTTTTCTTCTTCATAATACCCCAAAGCTGAAAACAGCCTAAAAGTCCTACACTAGCAGAATGGATATATAAATTGGTATAGTCATTCAAAGTGACACTACAAGAAAGAATGATAAAAAAATAAATGACACCTACATGCAACAACTTAGTTGAATCTCACAAGCATGTTAAGGAAAGATGCCAGATGCACGGTACACTGAATGATTTTATTCATATGAAGTTCAACCCCAGGCAAACTCATCTATGATGTGAGAAGTCAGACAGTGGTTGCCTTTAGGGAACGGTTAGTAACTGGAAAGGGGCATCAGGGAGGCATCTGGGGTGTTGATGCTGGGCTGATTGTTGAGCTGGGGGCCGGTTTACATGGGTGTGTTCAATTTGGGGGAATTCATCCAGCCATATGCTTATGACGTATGTTCTTCTATATGCATGTTGTACTTTAATGAATGCTTCCCTCTCCAATGGTATAAGCTTCAAGCCCCTTGAAACCTTGACTTGACCTTGAGACCAGAGAAGGGTTTGGAATTTATTACCATGCAGTGGTTCCCACTGGACGGTTGTGAGCAGGAGGTGATATGATCTCCTTGATGCTTTAGGAAGCTCCCTCCAGCCACCCCAGGGAGGGAGTGATAATGCCAGGGTAGCAGAGGGGAGGCTTGGGAGGGGCTGCAGAGATGCCCAGTGAGGGGGGAAGGGCAGAGAATTCTTCCTGGGCGGGACCTCAAAGGCAAGACAGGGGCGGAGGAGGTGGAGGTGGCTGGGGAGGATATTTTGGGCAAAGACAGGGAGACTGAAATAGAACAGGGGCAGCCAGTGTGGGGGGCTGAGGGGGAGAGGGAGGGCTGGTCTCTGATCATTCCAGAATGAGCTTCCTTGCCCCCTGCCCGGCTAGGCTCAAGCTCCAGCCCTGCCCAAGCCTGGTACACCCAGCTCCACGTGGAAGCCAACTCTCTGTCAGCCAACTCCCCCTTCATTCCTTCCCAGGCCTGGTCAGCTCTGCTCATGGAAACTCTGAGCGGCCCACAGCCAGCTCTTGGCAGTCACCCAGATGCTCACAGCGCTGCCAATTTGTCTCTCCTCAGTCATGACTGGTTTTTTTTCCCCTCTTCCCTGTTTTATTGACTCAAAGCTTCGTGATGGTGTCCTTGGGGCAGATTTGAAGCTCGATGATGTTGTATCTTTTATCATTGAGGCACCTGGTGGTCCTGGTGAAGTGGGTAATACTAACCCATTTCACAGATGAGGAAAGTGAGGTCTGACGTGGTGAAGTGACTTGGGGCCAAGATCACCCACTCAATCAGGGGCAGAGCTAGATTTTAACAATAAAAGAACAATAACAGTTGCTGTGTATTAGCACTGAGGGGAGCCAGATGCTGTGCCGAGCACTGTGCAGGCATTTGCCCATTCGGTCCCCACAATGACCCAGGGGAAGAAGCTGCAATTATTTTATCACCCCTTAACAAAAAGCCTTAAGTACATGTGCAGAAAAGTCCACAAATCATAAACTGAACCCAGCCATGAAACCAGCATCCAGGTTAAAAAATAGAACAATTGACACACCACTAAAAGCACAAGTGATAAAAGAGAAGATTGATAAATTGGACTTTATAAACACTTAAAACTTTTGTTTCAAAGGATACCATCCAGAAGTGAAAAGGCAACACACAGGATGGGGAATATATTTGAAATCATCTATCTGATAAGAGTCTAGTACCCAGAATATATAGAGAACTCCTACAACTCATTAATAAAAAGTCAAATAAACACATTTTAAAATAGGCAAAGGACTTGGAGACATTTCTCCAAAAAAGATATACAGATGCTAATAAACAAATGAAAAGATGTTCAACATTATTAGACATTAAGAAATGAAGGTTAAAACCATAAAGAGATGCCACTTCAGAGCAACCGGATGGCTATAATCAGTAAACAGATAATAAGTGTGGGCAAGGATATGGAGAAGTTGGCACACTCATACACTGCTGCTGGAAACATAAAATGGTGCAGCTGCTTTGGAAAGCTGTTTGATGGTTCCTCAAAAGGTTAAACATAGAGTTACCATTTCATTCATCAATTCCATTCCTAGTGGAATTAGAGAAAAAAACCATATGTCCACCCAAAAAGTTGAACATGAATACTCATAGCAGCATTATTCATAGTAGCTTAAAAGTAGAAGCAACCCCCACCCCCCCACACACAAAGTAGAAACAACCTAAATGTCTACCAACTCATGAGTGGGTAAATAAAATGTGGTATATCCATACAATGGAATATTATCCAGCAATAAAAAGGAATAGAGTACTGATACATGCTACAACATGATGAAACCTGAAAACACTATCTTAAAAGAAAAGACCATATATTCTATGATTCCATTCTATATGACACGTCCAGAATAGACAAATAGACAGAAAATAGACGAGTGGTTGCCTAGAGTCAGGGGATGGGGAAGGGTGGGGTCAAGAGGATAGGGAGTGACTGCTAATGAGTATTTTCTTCTGGGGATGATGAAAATTGTTATAAAATTATATTATGATGTTGGTTGCACAACTCAAATATACTTAAAACTACTGAATCGTACACTTTAAATAGATGAACTTTATGGTACGTAAATTATATCTCAATAAATTATATCTCAATAATTATATCTTTTTAAAAATAAAAAGATACTCCATGCCTTTTTTCATGCAATACCTGGATTGCCCCTACCTTCTCCTTGCTATCTGAATGCCCCCAAAATAGCTGATTGCTAAGGCCCAACTCAAATGTCATTACAAAGATTTCCTTGATCCATTCCCATCAGAAGTAATTCCTTTCTCCTCTGAATTGCCACATTAACTCACATCATTCACTCAGAGATAATTTACAAGGCATCCATCATGTGTCTGGCACTTATTACATTTCACATGATTATTTAAGTCCTCATTTCATCTCTGCTACTACACTGTAACCTTTTGGAGGGAGGAGATTGTATCTTGTTCCCTTCTGTGTACTCAGAACCCGCCAAGTGACTGGCACACAAAAGGCATTCAAGGAAGGTATACAGATTTCATTCTACATTTCCTTTTTCTCATATCAGCTTCCTCCCAGGACACAGCTTCTCAATGGCAGGTTCCAGGCCTGATGCATCATTGTATCCCCTGTAGAAACTGCCTAGCACTTAGTAGGTTTTTTTTGTTGAGTAAACACAAAATGATTAAATGATGAATGTGGCTTTAATTTCCATCGTAACTGTCGGCCAAAGTTTTTGGAAGGAGGTGAGACTTACATCCAGGTGTGGAGGATGGGTAGGGATAAGTGAGGATTTGCAATCCAGACAGGGAACAGCAAGAAGGAAGGAGTATGATCTTGCAAATATCTGCATGGTACAGGAAAGCATAAATGGTGCCTAGAACAATTAAAAGAGAACCAAACAGAACTTCTAGAAATGAAAACTATTAATAACTGAAACTTAATACTCAATGATTGAGCTTGATAGCAGATTAGACAGAACTGAAGAGAGAATTAGAGAAGCAGAAGATAAATGATCCAGAATACACCACAGAGAAATAGATGTAAAACATGAAAGAGAATTGGGAAGGCATTGAAGACAGGGCGAGAAAGTCTAAAATACGTTTATTAAGAGTTTCAGAAGGATGTAAGAGAGAAGAAGAGGCAGACACAATAATTGAAGAGATAATGACTGAGAACTTTCCAAAACTGATGAGAGCTAATAATCCACAAATTCAAGAATCCCAACAAACCCCCAGCTAAATAATAAGAATAAATCCATGTCTAAATACATGATAGAAAAGCTGAAGAACATTAAAGACAAAGAGAAGAATCTAAGGAGCATCTAGAGAATACAATAAATTACCTTCAAAAGAATGACAGGTGATGCTGACTTCTAAATAGCAACAATGGAAGCCAGGTAATGGTGAAATGCTATCTTTGATGGGCCAAAAGAAAATAGCTACCCAAATAAAATTCTATACCCACCAAAATGTACTTCAAGAACAAAGTTTAAATAAAGACATTTTCAGACAAACAAAATCAGAACTTTCTGCTCATAGAACCTCATTAAATTCTAAAGGATATACTCTGTGTAAAAGGAATATTAACCCTGATGGAAGGCTTGAGATAAAAGTAGAAATGAAGAGCAAAGAAACTGATAAATACATCTGCAGGTCTATTTGAACATTAACTATATATAAACAATAATATCAATGTCTGGTAGAATTTCTTTCTCTCTTTAGTATTTGATAGAATTATAATACATGAAATCTATGGCATATATGTCAAAGTAGCATTGCAGTGGCTGGGAAAAGATAAAAGGTACTGATTATATAAATTTAAATATACATGTTGTAATTTCAGGGACAACATTTAAAAAATAGAAAAGATGTATAATCTCCAAGCTGGTCGAGAAGGGAAATAGAATTAAAAAATAATCAATTCAGAATAGCCAAAAAGAATAGAAAAATAACATAGAAAGGGTGAGATGAAAAGAAAACACAAAATAAGCGAGTGGATTTATACCCATATACATCAATAATTATATTAAATATCAAAAGACTAAATGCTTCAGTTAAAATATAAAGATCGTTGTATAGCTTGGATTTGAAAAATACAACTTACGTGGTTTACAAGCAGCATACAGGAAACATAAGGATATATAAAGATTGAAAGTAAAAGGATGTAATAAAATATAGCTTACAAAAGAATGGTGGTGTGACTATATTAACGTAAAATAAAAGAGACTTTATCATTAAAAGTATTACTAGAGATAAGAAGGCTGCTGTATAATGGTAAATGTTTTAATTTATAAGAATATATAACTATCTTAATTTTATATACACCTAATGACATAGTTTCAAAACAAAAATTGATAGAATGATAACTCAATACATCTCTCTCAGTATTTGACAGAACATGGAGACAAGTCAGTATGGATATAAAAGATGTATTTATCAGATAGGGATAGGTTATGCCTCAGTAACAAAAAACTCCAAAGTCTCAGTGGCTTGGTTCAACAAAGGTTTATTTGTCAGTCACACAAAGTCCAGTGAAGTCAGGCAATTCTCAGGACAGTTCTCCTCCAAGGAGTGACCCAGAGATCCAGTCTGCTCTCATCACATGCCTCTGCCATCTCACTCTGTAGTTCCCACAGATGCTTCTAAAGAAGACAAAGTGTGGAGGAAGCACACTGGCTCTTAATTGCCTTGGCTCAGAAGTTACACATATCATTTTCATTCACATCTCTTTAGCTAGAACTGGTCACACATTCTCTCCCATCTCTAAGTATACTGAGAAGTGTAGTCTGCCTATGTCTCCAGAAAAGAGAGGAAAACCAGGCCGGAGTGGGAACCTATAGTCTCTACTCAGAGGATTTGAACAAAACAGTGAAAAAACTTGACCTAATAGACATACATAGATAACTCTGTGTCCAACACCTTATTTTCAGACACATAAGACAATTTACAAAATTTGACTATAACCTGGGCTATAAAGCCAGTCTCACCAAATTTCAAAGAACCAAAATCATATAGAGCATATTAGCTAACCAGCTATTTCTTATAACTAAGGTATAAATCAATAATAAGAGATAATTAGAAATTTCCATATGCTAGGAAAATTTTAAATACACTTCTAAATAACCTATGGGTTAAAGAAGAACTGATAAAGGAAGCTAAAAAATATTTTGAATGAACTGATAGCAAATTAATTCATATAAAGATTTGTGAGTGTAGGTAAATCAGTACATAGAGGGAAATTTATAGTCTTAGATACATATGTCAGAGAAGAAAAGAAGCTGAAAATTGATAAAATAAACATCGACTCCAAGAAGTCGTAAAAAGAATGTCAAGGCATGGGACTTCCTTGGTGGTGCAATGGTTGGGAATCTGCCTGCCAATGCAGGGGACACGGGTTCGATCCCTGGTCTGGGAAGATCCCACGTGCCACAGAGCAACTAAGCCTATGCACCACAACTCCTAAGCCTGTGCTCTAGAGCCCACGAGGCACAACTACTAAAGCCCCCACAGCTAGGGCCCGTGCTCCACAATGGGCAAAGCCACCATAATGAGAAGCCCGCGAGCTGCAAGGAAGAGTAGCCCCCCGCTTGCTCCAACTAGAGAAAAGCCTGCGCGCAGCAATTAAGACAGAACGCAGCCAAAAAAAAAGGAATGTCAAGACAAATCCAATAAAAGTAGGAAGAAGTAAATAATAAAGGCATGAACAGAAAACAATAAAATAAGAAAGCAAAGATTAAAACAGAGCCAAAAGACAGTTCTTTGAAAAGGTAGTAAAATTGATAGACCCCTGAAGGAAATTGGTCTAGAGAAAAACAGAACTGGCACCAAGAAAACAATATTAGGAATAAAAAGTGGGACATCACTACAGAGGCTGCCAGCATTAAAGAAAAACGAGGGTATTCTGAACAACTTTGAGTCAATACATTTGAAAGTTTAAATGAAACGGACAACCTGGAAAGGTGTAATATACCAATTTTGACTCAAGACAAAATAGAAAACCTAGAGAGTCCTCTAATAATTAAGAACACTGAAAATCCCTTTCATTAAGAAAACTTTAAGTCTAGATGGTTTCACTGGCCAGTTCTATCCAACATTCAAAGAAGAAACAATTTTAGTCTTCTAGAGAATAGAGAAACAGTAAATAATCCCCAATTCATTTATGAGAGTAACATAACCTGCCTACCAAAACAGCAAAAGGATACAGCAAGAAAAGAAAGTTACAGGCCAATTTTACTCGTAAATATAAATGAAAACTCCTTAATAAAGTGTTAGCCACATAAATCACTATATAAAAGGATACCACAAAAGTGGGCTAATCCCAGGAACACAAGGTTGATTTAACAATAGAAAATCTATTCATACAATTCAGCACATAAACTGATTAAAGGACAAAAACTACACGCAGAGAACCATTTGATAAAAAATTTATATTTAGTCATGATTTTAAAACTAAAAAAAAATGATAATCTACAACATTATGAACAGAAGGGAATTACCATAACTTGATAAAGATTATGTCTGTGGCTACCATAATTAATGGTAAAATATGGCAAGCTTTTCCTTTTGAGATCAGGATGTCAAGGATGCCCACTGCACCCATTTTATTCAACATTTTACTGGCAGTCTTATCCAGTGCAGTGAGGCGAGAAAAAGAAATAAAAGATGTAAGAGTTGGAAAAGAAATAAAAGTCATCTTTCAAAGGTGCTATAATTAGTATATATAGAGAAACCCCAAATGATCTACAACTATGTTATCTAAATTAACAAGAAAATTTAGCATTTTTATTGGATTCAAAATAAACATATTAAAAATATGTTTCCATATAATCACCCACTGAATTATTGAAAGAAGCTACTGGGGGGAAGATCTGCACTTGGGGGACAAGAAGGTCTTCTGAACGTTCAGAGATAAACCTGTCGGAACAGGTTACCCTGTGTGAGAGTGAGCTTCCCGTCACTGGAGAGGTTCAAGCACGGACAGGATGGGCTGCGTCCAGGGGTGCTGGAGAAAGAGACTGGGATCAGAGTGAGAGGCTGGTTCTCCCCAGGCTGGACCTCAGCTCTTCTCACACTTGTCCCTGGGAGGCAGCCTCTCTCCTTTCTTCTGGTTCCTCTCAGAATCAACTTAATCCTTCTGGTAAAGTGGGTAAAATAAACCAGGATTTATGGCTCCAGAACATGTTGTAACAATCCCTAATCTTATCGCTGTCCACTTCCTTCTCCTAGGCTTTCCTTTCAGAGAAAACCCACAACGGCATTTCTCTTGCCCTGCCTCCTGCCCCCGCCCCCCCCGCCCCACCAGACTTATCTACCAAGTTCAAGTTCTGTGGCAAACGGAACAGCTCCCCCGATGGCTGTAGGTGCCGGCCTAGGGGCTTCTCCACAAGCACAAACTTGAGTGGGTTCACCCTGTTCAAAGCCTTCAAAGTCTCCCCCCTGCCTAGAGTCATGGTTTTTTTCCAACAACAGACCCCTTTGATAAAGGCAAATCTTTCCTTGCAAATAGCACCCCACTGAGTATTTACTCGGTTCCCAGCACCGTGCTAAGGCTTTACGGGCTTGATTCATGGAATCCCCCATGAGTCCCCATGAGGTAGGACCTATTATTAGCTCCCCAGGTCACTAAGTGGGGACTTGGGACTGGGACTTTCTCAGTTCAGGCCACACACTCTGAAACACCATGTCATCTGGTTTGGTTTGGTTTTTGTAACTGTTTTTCAAGTGAAATTTAACATAGTCCCTTAAAGGCACAACACAAAGGCACAACACGGAACAGTGGAGCTGCTTTCACTGGAGCAGGGATGGAGGGCCTGGACTTCTCAGCTTTGCCACCTTATCCCCCAAAGCAGCTCCCCCACACCACCCAGCCACCATCCATAATCCTCACCAGAGGGTCCCAGGAGGTAGAGCACATAAGCATGCAGACCTGGGTCAGTCCTGTGCTCTCTAGCTACCTGACCTTGAGCCTTGGTTTTCTCACCTGCAAAATGGGGCTAATAGGCCTTCCTACTTTCGTAGGGTTATTGTGAGGATTAAATGAGATGGTGAATGTAAGGGCCCATCATCCAGAAGGTGCTGCATACATGTTGTCTGCGATTATTGGTGGTCTCTGTGGATTGGGGTAGCCCCTCGGCACCTCCCTCTGGACTCTCAACACGGCAAACCGGGGGCCATGAGCTCTGGAAGATGCCGCAACCCAGGTTCACGTCACCTGTTGAAAATTCATCCTCTGGTCATAGCACTTTGCGGGGCCCACTGTGCCTTTACCTGATTGGTCGCTGTCTGTCTCCCCCCAGGACTCTAAGTGCCATGAGGACAGGGATTGTTTCTGGTTTTGCTAGCTGCATCCATAGTGCCTATCACCAGGGGGTGCTTAAGAAACACCTGTTGAATTAAAAAAAAATTAAAGTCCTTGGGAAGATGATAAAACTATAACTCTGAAACATAATTTGTTAGAATCACAGAACTCCAGGGCTCAAAGGGGGCTCAGAAACCAGCCAGACAATTTCCTCAGAGGAAACTGAAACACAGAGACAGAGAAGGACTTCCCGGGATGCAGAGTGAGTGAGAACAGGACAAGAAGCCAGGCCTCTGTGTGACCCCCTCACCTGCCATTTCCCATCTGTCATAAGCCCCACTTACCTTCACCATTGGCACTTGACGAATGCTAACTGATCACCTCCATCAGCCCTAAGATCTTGGCACAAAAACTCCAGAAGCTGCTGGCAAAGCCTCCTTTCCGGTAAATTCTTTCCTTAGCTCTGGAACTACTGGTTCCAAAGATGCACAACCGGTCCTGAAAATAGCCATTTCACCCCAAATTAAGAACAAGCCCTGTTTTTGAGGATTCTCAATTTGGGGTTCCTCTGAGGCGGAGTTCTAGACCATCTGAGTTGGCAGGGACCTGAGATATTCTGGGCCAATTCCGGAAGGGGAAACCGAGGCCAGAGAAGGACAGAGACTTTCCCAAGGTCACACAGGGAATCAGTGACAGGGCTGGGACCAGAACCCGGGCTCTCCACTCTCTGGCCAGTGCTCCTGTCTCTACAGCAGGTTGTAAGTAGTCGGACTGGATTAACTTGAAGGTACTTGCAGGCTCTGATCTGAGGCTAATAGATTCTTCTTCGAACAGGGGTGTGGTCTTCTTCAGACTGTGGTCAGCTGTGCAAACTCCTGTCACAGGTCCTCAGCACAGAGTAACTTTCTACGTGCAAAAATGACAATATGGCATTCCAAAACAAATTGGCATTCCAAGGACAAACTGATATTCCAAAAAAACAAAATTCCAAACTGGTATTCAAATTAGTTGCCAACATTAAAAAACTAAAGTATTTTTACATGCAAATCCAGGATTCCACATTCTCTTAGAAAAATCAGACAATCTGGTAATACTGATCTTCCCTTCCGGCGTGCGACACTTGGCTGAACTACACAGCGGTTGTCACACATTTGCCTGTCCACAGCTGGCCAAATTGCCTCCTTCCTATTGCCTCCCCAGGTCCTGAAGGCATTTGAGTTTGCAGCCCCTGTTCTATTGAGATTTGCGAATCCCCTCTGTAACTATTCCCCAGATAAGGGGTCACACAGGCACTGTTTGTTGCCTCCAGGGAGTTTGCTTCCAGTCTGTTCCATGGTTGGCCACGTAGATGGTGGTGGGGAGAGAGAGCTTGATTTGAACCATGGCCGATCTGAATTCATGTATAACAGGTCATGCTGTAATGTACTTCCAAAGCCTAATGAACTTTAATTACCTCAGAACCAGGACTGAACATGCTTGTTTTGGTTGAGGCAGATAAGAAGGCCCCTCTTGGAAATGACTTCATAGACTGTCAAGCCATCGAAATGAAATCCAGATGCCATTGCATTCTGGGCAAACTAGGGGTCAAGTCTGGATGGCCCTTTGGAAGTTCTGAAGGCAACCAGTGCCGATATCAAGAGGGTTTGGAGGTCTGTCTTCAGGTTCTTGAGCAATGACAGCACTCAGATAAATTGCCTTTCTATGACCTTGCCAGGAGCTGTCACCACCAACCCGTGTTTCATAATCCATGGAGGTGGGGGAGTTTTAGAGTAAAGACAGGCCGCTGAGCACCCCATCAGGAGGTGGCCCAGGAAATCTGGGCAGACACTCTTAGTTCTTGGCAAGCTTCAAATTTTGGAACTTTAAAAGCAATGGCTTCGTTCCTACCACACGTATCAGCAGTCAAATCTCAAAGCCAACAGAAATATTAGAGTCCAGGAGTATTCGATATGGGAGAGCCCTTGTATGTTTCATCTCGTCTAACTCTCTACCTTAATTGAGAAGTACCCTACAGCACCCCGGACAAGAAGGGTCAGCCAGCCTTGGTGGGGCAATGTCTTCCTGATAATGGGTCAGAAGCTGTCCCCACTGAAACGTCCAACTCCTGTCCCCACTTTTATCCTCAAAGTAAGAACCATTTTTATGCCTGCCTTTATCTATGTACATTGAGCACCACCATACTTGCCCTCTCATCTGCAGGCTAAACTGTTCCAAGTCATCCTTCCTGGGAGGCCTTGATTTTGAGGCCTAGCTACTGTCCTGAAATTGGCCAGTGCCCCTTTTCAGCATCTTTTCACAACAGCTGTGACTTTAAAAGGACACAGTTCTTGCGCTATGGCCTCCAGAGAAGAACGGCTGAGTCCAGCTGTACCACATCCCAGGCTCACACGCCCAGTTTGCACTGATTGTTCCACATCAGTAAACAGCTTTTATTTATTTAACAAATACTCATGTAGCTCAGCTTACTTTAGCAATATTCATTAAATCCCCATGAGCCTCGGAGTTACGAGCCTATTATTGTCATCCCTGGTGTACAGATGATGAAACCAAGACACAGGGAAGTAAAGTCACTCGGCCAAAGTACCAGTTAAGTGGGGAGGCTGGGGGGCTTCCCTGGTGACGCAGTGGCTAAGAATCCACCTGCCAATGCAGGCGACACGGGTTCGAGCCCTGATCTAGGAAGATCCCACATGCCGAGGAGCAACTAAGCCGGTGCATGCCACAACTACCGAGCCTGCGCTCTAGAGCCCGCGACCCACAACTACAGAGCCCGCACGCCTCGAGCCCGTGCTCCACAACGAGAAGCCACCGCAGTGAGAAGCCCGTGCACCGCAACGAAGAGTGGCCCCCACTCGCCACAACTAGAGAAAGCCCTCGCACAGCAATGAAGACCCAACGCAGCCATAAATAAAATAAAATAAAATAAAATTTAAAAAGTGGGGAGACTGGGACTCAAACTCAGATCATTGGAGTCTGGAGCTGGTGCCCGTAACCTCCCTGTGCTGCCTCTCTGTGCAGTTGTTCATGTTAAGCACAGCGATGAAGATCTCTAGGGAGATCTGGAAATACTTTGTCTCCTGGGTAAGTCAGCCTCAACCTGAGATGTGAAGTGACTTGCCTTAAGTCACTCCATTCTGCAGTGATGGAGTTGGGACTTCACCTGGGTTCCAAGTTCAGGGCTCTTTGCTCTAGCCTAGAGCATGCCAAGCGGACTCATCAGGTTTAATTGAAGGGGAATCCTCCAGGGGAGCAACATCACAAAGACCCTACCCAGGGAAGTGAAATGCATTCTAAGCTGGCTTTGAGCCCACATGCATATCTAACAGTCCACAATTACCCAGTGGGTTCCCGGTCCAGGGAGACAAAAACGAATTGACCTAAGCATCAGATATTTTGAAAGTGCCCATGTTAGGAAATACATGGAGACCTCATTAATTCATACCCCAATAATTCAGCAGTCATCATGGTCTCTTGTTGGGCTGAAGTACATATTACATTAACCCAGAGATGGGCAGACTTTTGTAAAGGGTCAGATAGTATATATGTTGGGAAATGTGGTCATACACAGCCTGTTGACTCCTGTACAGCTGCATGAACGTGTTCCTGGGGCCTGAAACATTTCCTAACAGGAAGGTAAGGAGCTCTCACAGCTAGTGCTGGGCATATCACCTTGTTTGCAAATATCTCTCCCCTGCTAACAGGTTCGATGTATATGTCTTTGTTCTGCTTAAGTGGCATCTGGCCAACCCCACTGCTTATATCTGTTCCTGGGGAGAGGGAACAGGGTCCTCCTCCTGCAGCACAATGAGGGGCACATGCAGACCATCTTCCTGTGTCAGCTGCAGGACAGGACCCGCTGACCATGGGGAACCAGTGCTATTAAAGCAGGTCTTGCTTTCTTCTGTGAGTAAAGCATCATTCCATCTAGTGCCTATGTGAGCTGTGTCTTACTTGGTGACTCCGACACCTGAAACCATGCACCTTAAATTTCTTACTATCTCTGCCTTTTAATTGAGGTATTTAGACATTTAATGTGATTACTGATATGATCAGATTTTAGCATATCACCTTGCTATTTGTTTTCTACATGTCTCATCTATTCTTTGCTTCATTTTTTCCTTTTTCTGCCTTCTTCTGGAATATTTGAAAATAATTTTTATGATTTCATTGCATCTCCTCTGTTCACTTATTAGCTACAGCTGTTTGTTATTTTCATGGTTGTTTTAGACTTTTTAGTGTATATTTTTACCTTATCACATTCTACTCTCAAGTGACATTATAACACATCACGAATACTATAAGATCCTTATAATACTACTTCCATTTCTCCCCCTTCTGACTTTATGCTTTTGTTGTCATATGTTTTGCTTTCTTGTATGTTATAAAACTCGAAGTACATTATTATTTTTGTTTAAACAATTACCTTTCTTTTAAGATTTTCTCTTTGATGTGGAACATTTTTAAAGACTTTATTGAAATTGTTACAATATTGCTTCTGTTTTATGTTTTGGTTTTTTGGCCGCAAGGCATGTGGGATCTTAGCTCCCTGACCAGGGATTAAACCCACACCCATGCATTGGAAGGCGAACTCTTAACCACTGGACCACCAGGGAAGTCCCTCGATTATCTTTTAAAGACATTTAAATTATAAGAAAAAAAATTATATACTTCCCCATGGAGTTATTTTCAGTGCTCTCCATTCCTTTGTGTAGATCCAGATTTCTATCTTGGTATCATTCTTCTTCAGATACCATTTCTTATTGTTCAGGTCTACTGGTGATGAATTATTTCAGCTTTTGTTGCTTTGAAAACATTTTTCTTTCATTTCCATTTTTTTCTCTCTTTTTAAAAATTAAAGTAAAATTGACTTACAATATTAAATTAGTTTCAGGGATCAACACAATATTAAATTAGTTTCAGGGGTACAATATAGTGATTCAATATTTTTATACATTACAAAGTGATCACGAGAAGTCTAGTTAACATCTGTCACCATACAAAGTTATTCCAATATTATATTCCCTATGCTAAACATTACATCCCATGACTTAGTTATTTTATAATTGGAAGTTTATACCTCTTAATCTCCCTCACCTATTTCATTCCACACTATCCCCTCTGGCAACCACCAGTTTGACCTCTGTATCTATGAGTCTGTTTCTGTTTTGTTTGTTCAGTTTGTTTTTTAGATTCCACATATAGTGAAATCATATGGTATTTGTCTTTCTCTGACTTATTTCACTTAGCATAATACCCTCTAGGTCCACCCATGTTGTCACAAATGGCAAGATTTCATTCGTTTTTATAGCTGAGTAATACTCCATTGTGTATATATACACCACATCTTCTTTATCCATTCATCTGTTGATGGGCACTTCGGTTGCTTCCATATCTTGGCTATTGTAAATAATGCTGCAATGAACATAGGGGCACATGTTTCTTTTAGAATTAGTGTTTTTGTTTTCTTCACAAAAATACCCAGAAGTGGAACTGCTGGATCATATGGCAGTTCTATTTTTAATTTTTTTAAGACTCTCCATACTGTTTTCCACAGCAGCTGTACCAATTTACATCCCCACCAACAGTGCACGAGGGTTCTCTTTTTCTCCACATCCTCACCAGTACTTGTTAGTTCTTGTATTTTTGCTGATAGCCATTCTGACAGGTATGAGGTAATATCTCATCGTGGTTTGATTTGCATTTTCCTGATGATTAGTGATGTTGAGCATCTTTTCATGTGTCTGTTGGCCACCTGTGTGTCTTCTTTGGGAAAAAAGGTCTATCCAGGTTCTCTGCTCTTTTTTTTTCCTCTGCCCATTTAAAAAAAAAAATAGGGTTTTTTTTTGATGAGTTATATATTTTGGGTATTAACCTCTTTTTGCCAAATTGTTCACACACACCTTCTCCCACTCAAGTTTTTGAAAAATTTCCTGATTTAACAATCCATTGCTTGTTTAGTAGCATATTGTTTAGCCTCCATGTGTTTGTGTTTTATGTAGTTTTTTTTTTCCTTGTATTTTATTTCTCATCTCATACCATCATGGTCAACAAAGATGCTTGATATGATTTCAATCTTCTTAAATTTATTGAGACTTGTTTTGTGGTCCAGGAATGTGATCTATCCTGAAGAATGTTCTATGTGCACTTGAAAAGAATGTGTACTTTGCTGCTTCTGGATAAAATGTTCTATAAGGTATCTACTAAATTAATCTGGTCTAATGTGTTGGTCAAGGCCAGTGTTTTCTTACTGATTTTCTATCTGGGTGATCTGTCCATTGATGTAAGTGGGGTGTTAAAAGTCCCCTACTATTATTGTGTTACTATACATTTCTCCCTTTATAGGCATTATTTGCCATATGTATTTAGATACTCCTCTGTTGGGTGAATATATATTTTAAATTGTTTTATCTTTTTGTTGGATTGATCCCTTTATCATTATGTAATGTCCTTCCTTGTTTCTTGTTACAGTCTTTGTTTTGAAGTCTATTTTATTTAATCATTGCTACCCCAGCTTTCTTTTAGTTTCCATTTGAATGGAATTCATTTTACCATCCCTTCACTTTCAGTCTGTGTGTGTCTTTAGATCTAAAGTGAGTCTTTGTAGGCAGCATATACATGGGTCTTGTTTTTTTATCCATTCAGCCACTCTGTCTTTCATGGAGCATTTAGTCCATTTACATTTAAAGTAATTATTGATAGGTATGTACTTATTGCCATTTTGTTTGTTTTACGGTTGTTTTTGTAGTTCCTTTTTTCTTCTTTTGTTGTCTTCCCTTGTGATTTGATGACTATCTTTAGTGTTGTGTTTGAATTCCTTTCTCTTTTTTTGGTGTGTGTATTATAGATTTTTGGTTTGTGGTTACCATGAGACTCATATATAACTATGTAAATATGATTATTTTAAGTTGATGATCTCTTAAGTTCAACACATTCTAACCAAGCATTTTTATTCCTCCTATCCATATTTAATGTTTTTGACATCATATTTTACATCTTTATGTTTTCTTTATCCCTTACTTGTTGTGGATATAGATGATTTTATTACTTTTGACTTTTAACCTTCCTGCTAGCTTTATAAGTGATTGATCTACTATCTTTACTATATGTTTGCCTTTACCAATAAGATTTTTCCTTTTATAATTTTCATATATCTAGTTGTAGTCTTTTCTGCCTAGGGAAGTCCCTTTAACATTTCTTGTAAAGCTAGCGCTGAACTATTTTAGCTTTTGCTTAACTGTGAAACTTTTAAAAAATATTTATTTTCTTTATTTTTTTGGCCGTGTCAGGTCTTAGTTGCAGCACGCAGGATCTTCGTTGAGGCATGTGGGATCTTTCATTTTGGCATGCAGTCTCTTCGCTGCAGCGCTCAGGCTTCTAATTGTGGCGCGTGGGCTTCGCTCTAGTTGTGGCGTGTGGTTTTCTCTCTCTAGTTGTGGCGTGCAGGCTCCAGGGCACATGGGCTCTGTAGTTGTAGCGCACGGGCTCCACAGAGTGTGGTCTCTGTAGTTTGCGGCACGTGGGCTCTCTCATTGAGGTGCGTGAGCCCAACAGTTGTGGTGCGCGGGCTTAGTTGCCCTGTGGCGTGTGGGATCTTAGTTCCCCAACCAGGGATCAAACCCACGTCCCCTGCATTGGAAGGCATATTCTTTACCACTGGACCACCAGGGAATCCCTGTGAAACTCCTGATCTCTCTTTCAAATCTAAATAATAGTCTTGCTGGGTAGAGTATTCTTGGTCGTAGGTTTTTTCCTTTCATCACTTTAAATTTATCATGCTATTTATTCCCTTTAGGCCTGCAAAGTTTCTGATGAAAAGTCAGTTGATAGTCTAATGGGAGTTCCCTTCTATGTAACTGGTTGCTTTTCTCTTGTTGCTTTTAAGATTCTCTATCTTTTTTTGCCAGTTTAATTATAACGTGTCTTGGTGTGGACCTTTTTGGGCTCATCTAGTTGGGACCTTCTGTGCTTCCTGGACCTAGATGTCTGTTACCTCTCCTAGGTTAAAAACATTTTCAGCTATTATCTCTTCAAATAGCAACCCCCCCTTCTCCTTCTGGGTCCCCTGTAACGGAAATGTTAATATGCTTGATGTTGACCCAGAGGTCTCTTAAACTACCTTCATTGTTTCAAATTATGTTTTTCTTTGTTCTGTTCAGCTTGGGTAATTTCACTGTGTCTTCCAGTTCACTGCTCTGTTCCTCTGTATCATCTAATCTACTGTTGCTTCCTTCTAGTGTATTTTTAAATTTCAGTTATTGTGTTCTTCAGCCCTATTTAGTTCTTTATATTTTCGCACTCTTCATTAATCTTCTCACATGTTCATTCATTCTTCTCCTGAGTTTGCTGAGTGTCCTTATGATCATTACTTTGAACTCTTTAGGGCGTAGACTGATTATCTCCGCTTCACTTAGTTCTTCTGGAGTTTTGTCTTGCTCCTTCATCTGGAACATATTCCTATGTCTTCTCATTTTGCCTGTGTTTATTTCTGTATATTAGATAGGTTGGTTATGTTTCCTTATCTTGAAGAAGCGGCCTTATGTAGATGTCCTATGGGGCCCAGCATCACACTCCCCTCTGGTCACGAGAGCTGTATGCTCTAGGGGTGTCCCCTATGTGGGTGGCATGGGCCCTTTTGTTGTAACAGGGCCTACTACTATGGGTGTGCTAGTAAGGGGGTGCTGGACCCTGGTCTGGTTGGCTGCCAGGCCTTGCCTTGTGCAGTGGTGGGCTGGGTTGGGTCCTGGGGCAGCTGACTGCTTGGTTTGGGGGGTCCTGGGACTGGTGCTGGTCTGCTGGCAGGTGGGTAAAACCCTGGCACTAATGGGTTAGAGAGAAGACTGCAAAGTGATGCTTGCCACCACCAGTGTCCTCATGGTAGAACAAGCTCTCCCAGATGGCTGCCTCCAGTGTCTGTGTCCCCAAGGAGAATCCCAATTGCCTCCTGCCTTTCCAGGAGGCTCTCTAAAGTTAGCATGAGGGTCTGATCCAGGATCCTTTCAAATTACTGCCTCTGCACAGGGACCTGGAATATGTCAGACTTTGTGAGTGCCATTTAAGAGCAAACTCCCTATTTCCCACAGCTCTCCAGCTCTCCTGTATGCAAGCCTGCTGGCCTTCAAAGTCAATGTTCTAGGGCTTATCTTCTCAGTGCAGGACCCCTAGGCTGGGTAGCCTGATGTGGGGCTCAGATCTCTCACTCCTTGGGAAGAACCTCTGCAATTGTGATTATGCTCTCAACTGTGTGTCACCCACCTGGGTGTGTGGGTCCTGGATTTACTGTATCTTCACCTCTCCTACCCACCTTGTTGTAGTTCTTTATGTCATTAGTTGTGGAAAATCTTTTCTGTTAGCCTCCAAGTTGTTCTCATAGATAGTTGCTCTCTAAACAGTTATAATTTTGGCATGCCTGTGGGAGGAGGTGAGTTCAAGGTCTTCCTACTCTGCCATCTTGGCCACACCCCCACCCATTTTTTAAGGACATTTTTGCTAAATACAGAATTCTACATTCCCCACCCCCCCTTTCAACACTTTAAAGGTGTCACGCCATTCCTTTCTGGTTTGCATAGTTTATGATGAGAAGTCTGCTGCTACTCTGATCTTTGTTCCTTGGTATATGTTTCTTCTTATTCATTATCAGTGGTTTAGCAATTTCACTATGATGTGTCTTAGGATGTAAGTTTTTTTCATGTTTGTTCTTCTTGAGGACTACTGAGTTTCTTGGACCTATGCCCCTTTAACATTTTTATCATATTTGGGGAATGGCCATTATTTCTTCAAATATGTTTTCTGTCTCTTTCTCTCTTTCCTCTCCTTCTGGTATGTATTTCTGACAGTTGGTATTGTTTCACAGGCTACTCTCTTCATTCCCTTTCCAGTATTTTCTCTTTGTGCTTCATTTTGAATAATATCTATTTCTGTGCCTTTAATTTCACTGATCTTTTCTTCTGCAGGGTCTAATTTCTTCTGCTGTTAATCCCATTCAGTTTATTTTAATTTCAGATAGTCTATGTATCATCTCCAAAAATTTGATTTGGATTTTTAAAAAATACATTCTATGTCTTTCCTCATTATGTTCATGTTTTCCTTTATATATCCTTGAGCATTTATAATGTTAATAATATCTGTTTAAAATCTTTGTCAGCTAATTCTATCATCTGTGTCGTTTTGGATCTGCTGAATTATTTTTCTCCTGGTTCTGATCATATTTTTCTGCTACTTTGGTGATTTTTTTTTTTGTGCCAAATATAATAAACTTTACATTGTTGAGTGTTGGGTTTTGTTGTATTTCTCTAAACAGTGCTGGACTTCGTTCTGCCAAGCAGTTACTTGCAGATCAGTTTGAGGATTAATACTGAGCTTGTTTTATGGCAGGCTAAAAGCAACCTTTACTCTAGGACTACTTTAGCCCCACCACAAAGGCATGACCTTTTCAGGATTCTATCCAACACTGTGTATTACAATGTCTCTTCTCCGGCTAGCAGAAACTTCAACTATTCCCAGATCTCTGTGAGCCCTGGGAATTACTGCTTTCTGTTTTTTCTTTCTCTGGTGGCATGGAGTTTCGGCCCACATATGTCCTGATCAGAAATTACCTAAGGGTCAAGGGAGCCCTCTGTGGATCTTCTGAGCTCTGCCTCTATGAAGCTACCTTCTCTCTGTTATTTCTCCATGTAAATTTTAGCTGCCTCAGCTTTCCTGAACTCTGACCCCTGTCTCCCAGTTCAGTGATACAGTGGGTGTCTGGTTCCCCATCTCTGTGAAGACTGGAAAAATCCTAAATGAGTAAGATGGGCAATCCACCTCTTCCTGTGTGTTTTCCTTCTCTCAGGGAGTCACAGCCCTGAGATGTCCCAAATGCTTCCTGATGTCCAATGTCTGAAAACGTTTGTCTCGTATATTTTTTCTGCTTTTCTAGTTGTTTATGGCAGAAGGCAATTCCCACAGCACTTAATCCTTCATGGGTGGAACTGAAAATCTCTATCCTAGTTGTTTTCACCATTGGTTTATACTTTAAAGTATCATTTAACTAATAGATGGTGACTTCATTAAAAGTTGTTAGAGACAGTTTAAGAAAATTGTGTTGGGAGTTAGTTCATGAATATTTTTGAGTTTCACAATTCTACCAGGAAGTTAGGCTCTGTCAAGATTTTATGAAAAGTTGAACTAGGAAAAGATCTTCAAGGTTAAGTCGAATTGATCAAGACACAACCCATTACTTAACCTTTAAATTCACTTTTTAAAGTGTTCAAGATTTTGACAAGGGTGCCAAGACCACTCAAGGGGAAAAAATAATCTCTTCAACAAATGGTACTGGGTGAGATAACTGAATATCCATAAGCAAGAATGAAGTTGAACTCTTACCTCACACTGTACACAAAAACTAACTAAAAAATGCACCAATGACCTAAATATAAAAGCTAAAAGTGTAAAATCCTAGAAGAAAACATAGGAGTAAACTTTCATGACCTTGGATCTGCAGTGTTTACTTAGATATAACACCAAAAGCACAAACAGCACAAGAAAAAATAGATCACAGACCTCATCAAAATTTAAAACTTATATACATCAAAGGACACTATCAAGAGAGTGAAAAGACACCTACAAGATAGGAGAAAATATCTGCAAACCATGTATCTGATAACAGTCTAGTATCCAAAATATATAAAGAACTCTTACAACTCAACAACAGAGACAACCCAATTCAAAAATGGGCAAAGGACCTGAACAGACATTTCTCCAAAGATATACAAAGAACATTAAGCACATGGAAAGAAGCACAATGTCATTAGTCATTAGGAAAATGCAAATCAAGCCCACAATGAGAGAGCACTTCATACCCACTAGGATAGCTATTGTTATGGGTTGAATTGTGTCCCCTCCCCTGCAAAATATGTTGAAGTACTAACCCCTGGTATCTGAGACTTTGACCTTATTGGGAAATAAGGACTTTATAAATGTAATCAAGTTAAGATGAGGTGATTAAGGTGGGCCTCAATCTAATATGACTGGTTTACTTATAAAAGGGGGAAATTCGGACAAAGGCACAGAGGGAAGATGGCCATGTGAAGATGGAGTCAGAGATTAGAGTCATGCTACCACAAGCCAAGGAATGCCTGGGGCTACCAGAAACTGGAGGAGGCAAGGAAGGATCCTCCCCTAGTGACCTGGAAGGAGCATGGCCCTGTGAACACCTTGATTTTGGATTTCTAGCCTACAGAACTGTGAGACAATGAATTTGCCGTTTTAAGCTACCCAGTTTGTGGTACTTTCTTATGGAGCCCTAGGACACCAACACAGCTATAATTTTAGAAATGGAAAATAACAAGTGTTGGCAAATGTGATGGTTAATTTTATGTGGCTGGGCCACGGTGCCCCTATATTTGGTTGAACATTATTTTGGATGTTTCTGTGGTGTTTTTAGGATGAGATTAACATTTAAATGGATGGACTTTTGAGAAAATCAGATTACCTTCCACAATGTGAGTAACCCATCAAAGGTCTTAATAAAACAAAGACTGACATCTCCCCTTGAGCAAGAAGGAATTATGCCAGCAGACTGTCTTTGGACTAAAACTGCACCTATTTCTTGGGTCTCCAGGTGCTGGCCTACCCTGCAGATTTTGGACTTACTAAGCCTCCACAACTGTGTGAGCAAATTCCTTAAAATAAATCCCTATCTATCTACCTACCTATATCAATATCCTATTGATTCTATTTCTCTGGAAAACCCTAACACAGCAAGGATGTGGAGAAATTGGAACCCTCATCCATTGCTGATGGAAATGTAAATGGTGCAGCCATTGTGGAAAATCATTTGGTGGTTCCTCAATTAGTTAAACAGAGTTATCAAATGACCCAGGATTTCCACTCCAAGGTATATATCTAAAAGAATTGAAAACAGGTGTTCAAACAAAAATTTGTACAAGAATATTCAGAGCAACACTATTGACAATAGAAGATAAAAACAACTCAAATGTCCATCAACTGACTGATAAATATTGATGGATATCCATTAAATTAATTGTTCAACCATTAAAATATTGTTCAACCATTAAAAAAATAAAATTCTGATAAATGCTATAACATGAATGAATGTTGAAAACACTATGGTGAGTGGACAAAGTCAGACGCAAAGGTCACACGTTGTAAAATTCCATTTATATTAAATATCCAGAATAGGCAATTTCATAAAGACAAAAAGCAAATTAGTGGTTGCCAGGGGGTTGGGAGTAGGAGTGACTGCTTAATGACTATGGGGTTGCCTTTTGAGGGGATGAAGATATTCTAAAACTAGGTTGTGATGGTTGCACAACATCGTGAATGTATTAAATACCAATGAATCATACACTTTTAAAATGGCTAATTTATATTGCGCATTTTACTACAATTTAAAAAAGTGTTCAAATACACAGAGAAGGATAATTCTTGAACTTACTAATTAAGAAACAAATTGAAGATGTGGAAATGGAACTTTTTAAGTTAACAAAAATAAAACAACAAATCAAGAACTAAAGGTCGGGCTTCCCTGGTGGTGCAGTGGTTAGGAATCTGCCTGCCAATGCAGGGGACATGGGTTCGAGCCCTGGTCCGGGAAGATCCCACATGCCACACAGCAACTAAGCCTGTGTGCCGCAACTACTGAGCCTGTGCTCTAGAGCCCACGAGCCACAACTACTGAGCCCGTGTGCCACAACTACTGAAGCCTGCGCGCCTAGAGCCCGTGCACCACAAAAAGAGAAGCCATCGCAATGAGAAGCCTGAGCACCACAACGAAGAGTAGCGTCCGCTCACCGCAACTACAGAAAGCCCATGCGCAGCAATGAAGACCCAACGCAGCCAAAAATAAAATAAATAAAATTTAAAAATTAAAAAAAAAAAGAATTAAAGGTCATAAAATATGTGTAACCATTGTGATAAACAAGTAGTCTTGTGGAACTATAATCACAAAGCAAGTTTTGTCTCCTACCGTCTCCTGAAATCCAACTTGTGGGACTAGCGTATCCCTTAGTTCTAGAAGAAAATCAGGCCTCTACAACTTCTCTAGTCAATCTTACATCATCATCATAATATCATCCTGTAGTCACACTTAAGATGCAAAACAGTCTCAGTTCAGAAGTTTAAACGTCCAATTCCATTATAATCAAAATGGCTTATCATTTGAAGTTGAGGCCTTCTCTGGGCCTGCTGCAGACCAGAAGCCAGCATCAGGGAAGTGAGGCCTTCTTTGTGTATTAAGGCTTCTGACCCTCCTGGGGTAGGGCCGTGGGAGTGAGGAAATGAAGGCAAAGCAAGAAAACAGCCTTAGTTGAGGCTTTGTGGTGACTGGGCACTGACTTGGCAAGAGTTTAACTGTCTTTCTCATGTGGGCTCCTCCAACGCTCCTCAGGGTGGCTCATCCGTCCTCTCCTCTCTCCCTCTCATGCCATCATCATGCCCCAGGGAGCCCTCAGGGGTGACGACTTCCCTATGACTCTGCTTTTTGATCCTTCATCAGCACCGCGAGTTGGAAGTTCATCTCCTGGAGTAAACCCTCGGCTCTTGCTCAGGCTCTCAGATGACCGCGTGCCAGTTCTATTGCACGCAGCCCACATCTGGTCCTTGGGAGGCAGAGACACATCCCTGGCCCAACAAGCTCTGGGAGTGGAGGCTGCACCCACCTCTGCCACCTCTCCTTTGCTCCATCATCAAAGCACCCAGCCAGCCACTGGTATCTCATCCTTTAGATTTTTCCAGGCCAGGGTCTGTACAGTCTATCAATCAGATCGTCACCCTACAGGGGATGCACATATTAAGCTCCAATGAGGCCCTTTTCCCTAGCCTTGAGGTGAGCGCAACTGGCGCCCATTACTCTTGCTGAGGAGACTCCAAACACACAAATGGCTCTCTTCAAAGAAATCCCCACCAAAAATTCTCCTTCTTCAACTCTTTTTTTTTTTTTTTTTTTTTGTGGTACTCGGGCCTCTCACTGCTGTGGCCTCTCCCGTTGCGGAGCACAGGCTCCGGACGCGCAGGCTCAGCGGCCATGGCTCACGGGCCTAGCCGCTCCGCGGCATGTGGGATCTTCCCAGACCAGGGCACGAACCCATGTCCCCTGCACCAGCAGGCGGACTCTCAACCACTGCGCCACCAGGGAAGCCCTCCTTCTTCAACTCTTAACTCTTCTTTTATATCCTTGATGTGGGTGAGGGAGTTTAAGATGGCTACAGGTTTTCGACCACCTCCATTATAAATACAGCATATGGTATACTTATGTGGTATCTATTGCTGCCTTGCAAAAAACATCTATTTTAACCTCTTGTTGCATGTGCATTTAAATAACTACAATCATCTGAATATAGTAACAGCTACTATTGAGCCCCTACTTTGTCCCAGACATGGTACTAGGTCCTTTTTACAAACATCTCATTTAAAGTTATTAATAGGTATGCTTATAACTACCTTACCGATTTCACGAGTTCATAAAGATAACTGGCATTTAAAAATCTACAGAGTGAGGTATTATTAATAAGATTCTCAATAGGAAAAAATATTCTGAAAGCCTAGTCACAGAACTTTAGATCTGGAAAGGACTTCATAGGTTAGTCAACCACACTCATCTCCTTTAAGCAGCAGCTGAGGTCCTGAAAGGCTGAGGGACTTGCCGAAGGTCATCACAGTGAGAGGAGATCAGAAGATGGGGGTTATCATTTGCTACAGCTGCCTCTTATTTGTAAAAAGTATTAGGTAAATCCTAATGCATACTGCTAATTTTAAGATTTATCAAACCAGGGGTAGAAGTGAATTCTTAATGTAAAATAACTGTCTCAGAGTCTTAAAAAATTGAACAAACTGGGCTTCCAACACTAGGTAAAGATGTGCGAATCCTAATATACTGTACAGGAGAATAAAGGATTCTTAATTGAATCTGTGCCTCAGAGTGGAAAAATGATTTTTAAATGGAAAATCCCACAGAGGTGGCGATGAGAAATGAGTTTAGCTAGATGAATGATCTTAAGAGAAAGCAAGAGAGCAAACCAGGTTGGAGGGTGGCTTTTTCTTAAAGATCGCAAATAAACTAAGCGCAGGCTGTTTGTCCCCAGACAGTGGGCTACTGTGCTTACTCTCATCTTCCTAGTCTTGGCACTGACTCGTGTTTTGATCCTCACAGCCTCCAAGATTTCATGTAAACTTTTAAAACAATAAGCGTTTACAGCACGGTGATGATATTATTACTCTACCTATCAAATACTACTGAGAACCCAGAAAATGCCATCCAGCATTCTCAGACTTCAGTCCTGCATTCTTCTCCTGCAAGACAACAATCATGTGGTTTAGGGCTGGCGGGTGTCCAGAAACAATTTAGTCCAATACACTTCAAAGATAAGAAAACTGAGGCCCAGAGAGGAAAGCACCTTGCCTAGGAAGGTCACACTCTTAATGGCTCTAATCACAGAGGTTAAGCATTTTGACAGATTCATGAACTCCTGGGTAGTTAGTTCCACCCTCAGCTCTGAGGACCTCAGAGTCACATTTTGTAGCCTGAAGTGCTAATTAAACCAGAGGAATTATGGACTTACTATGTATAGGCAGGAGTGAAGACATTAACTAGGCCATGAAACCTGGGGACACAGAAGGAGATCTTGTCTCCTGAGATTCACATATTACATTCAACCTTTATATTTTAAGACAGAACTTGGTTAATGCATAGCCTCAACTTTCCAAATCTGATCTTCATCTTGGGTTGCATTTAGCCTTGAAGGACCAGGGCTACAGCAGTTTTTTTGCGTCATGAGATAAACGGGATAAACTGGTAACTGTACTTCTTTTGGTAAATGCTGCCCTCACCCAGTAAGAAAGGTTAAAATCATCCTTCTAAACATATCAATTGCTTCAAAGGAAAGTATTTCAAACCATTTTTTGTTATTTTGAGTTTTAACCAGTAATAGTCAATATGCTCTCACCGAATTTAAAAGTGAAAAGAAACCCACAAAAAATGTTTTTAAAAGATATATCACTTGGGTTTGCAATTATCTCATGTTTATTTTACTGTTCAGAGTGGTTTTCGCTGTACTGCCAAAATCAAATCTCTCTTACGAGGCCTAGTGGTACGAACCGAAGTGCTGAAATCAAAGAACTTGCAAGTTTTAATCTGTCGGAGACCGTGTGGTACTAGGCAAAGAGTCATTTAACCTCTCTCCATCAATCCCACTTCCGTACAATGAAGGTAAAACTATGAAGGTATCTCTCCTTTGTACTGTGTGAATTGGCTAATTAAAGCTAATTAACCCCCTGGAAAGAACCAAAAGATACTCTAAGTGCTGAGTATTTATGGGCTACTAAACAGTCACAAAAACTCCTAAGAGACAAGACTCTGCAGAGACAGCACAATCTCTATTGATGATTACTAATTACCCACTGATTACAAACAAAGCTTTGGGTGCTCCCTAACAGGGGAGGGAAAAGAAACATTACACAATGTCATTCAACAACACCATCTTTATTCAAAAATATATATCTATGAGACATTTCAGAATATACTGCTACCGCCAATGGCAGCCTATACTTCTAAATAAAGTCCTAAATTAATATACAAATTTAAGCTTTAAAAATATTCTTTAAGAAAAAAAACAGAACAAAAAACAAGGGAAGATTGAAGACTTTCTGAGGATGAAGACCTGAAGGAAAGGTCCTGGAGGCCAATGGATGCCCTAAGTATAGGAGAACACAGAACAAAATCCACCCACCCCGCCCTGCCAGATCACCTCACACATACAAGGAGAAAGGTTCATTTAAATTAAACAAATGGAGTAGAGAATTAAGAGTTAAAAAACAAAACAGAACTAACTTCCTTACAGGAAGTCCACTAGTAACAGGTGTTAAGAGGCCGACACATTCATTTACATAACTGCTAAAGTTTCATTTCTTGCTCTTGCTGTAATAATTATGCACCAATTTCTAGTCAAAGACTCAATCAGATAAAACAGAGCAGTGGGCAAAATCCATTATGTTATAACATTTTCATCTAGCTGATGACAGCATCTACTACACCTTTTTGGCTGGTTTGTGGCTGGTAAGACTTTGCTTCCTTGGTGAAAGCAAGCACAGAGTTTGTGCAAGATGGGTCTGTTCAGAAGCAAGCTCATCTGCGGGACCAAAGCAGCACGCCACGCGGGGGTGGGGGGGGGCTTATATGCAGAAACAGCAAAGACTGGAATTTATTCTGCAATTTTAGTAAAAGTCCTTTACTGCCCTATGGCCTCTGGGAGAAAAGCTTTATATATAGACTCATTAATTTAATAATGACAGGACAACAGGCAGTGTCAATATGCAAACAACACACAGACCGTATTCAATCTGAAAAATAGCTTAAATGCTACTAGGTTCTACACAGAGTTAAACTGCACACCTGCTATGACTTTTTATCATTTTCACTTCACGGCAGGCAGGAAAGCTTCTTGAAGGGAAACCTGTTACACTTTTAAAAACAGACGTTATGTTCTAACACGCTGAACATGTAAAATTACATGTAATTGGCTTTTTGGTAATCCTGAAAAGAGCAACTCAAAATAATGGAGATTCTGAAGCCCCCTCCACTGAATTCCTTTTTATATAGCTTTTGGATTTCAGCCTCTGGGCTATAATTCCTGTTACACTATTTGGGCAAATTGTTTTCTGCCCTTTCCAATGTCAAAAATAAGCCTGCCAAATTAGCATGATTTACAGTCAGCAGGCCTAACCTTTACTAAAAGCAAGGTAATAATCCTCTCTAACTACATTATATAGTCAAATGTCAGCTGGCATGATAATGGAATTAAGACTCCCAATTAATATCCCTCACTTTCCCCCTTCCCGAGATGAGCTATTCAGTAACATCTGACACAAAGTACTCCTCCTCCTAGGGGCACAAGGACACGTGCAGTGGTGTGAAGTGAAGGACAGACAAGCATGCACAGAGTGTCATATTTGCAGGGGATATTTTCAAGTTTAGTCACCATGCTGTGGACACGTGCCCACGCAGTGAATTAAATGTTAGTGTGTGCCCGACTCCCCAAAAGAAAGGGCCAAAGCAACACCCACGCAGAGCCCGGACTCCCAGAATGCCTTTAGCTTTGGGGGCCCACAGTGCCATTTCTAACAACCGCCTTCACAACCAACTGGGGCAAAGATCATGTTTCGAGGAACGCGCTCTCTGACAGTGGGTGGCACCCTTGATAAGTGCAGCCTGGGAAGGTTGTTGGATAGGAACCTAAAGCAAATAACTTATGTTTAATTCATGCTTGTGATCTGTTAGTCGTTCTCTGAACTATGACTTGATGTCCCAGATCAGCTTTATTGCTAGATCCTCTAGTCTGCTCACACACGCACCTAACCTTTGACTACGCATTGCTGGAAGTCACAGTAAGGGAGGATCCGAGATTTGGCAAACTCTGTACGGCAAAGCTGCTCAACAGCCGTGCCTCCAACCTCTGGGGTGGATGGCGGCCAGGAAAGCCAACTACTCCAGAGTTGAGTCCCTCAGCAGAAGTTCAAGTGAACTTGAACAAGCCCAACTCAGAAAGGAGAAGCTGCTTTCATGACACAATGCTGTCGGGAGAGACAAGATTCTTCTACACATGATTTTCATAACTTCTTGGGTGTAAAGAGAGAGCTAAGAATGGAAAACCAACAGGGGCGTGGAAACATGAAGTGAGTTTGTATGCTTTCCAAATATAAATCTAAACTGGATTCCATTCGCCACTGTCCTCAATTGTGCTCAACAGGAGAGGCTGGAGAGGAGAATCAGACCCTGCGGTTCTTTCTTGAGGCTGGGGGAGCTGAGCAGAAAGAGGGATAGAACCAGGGGCTACTAGGTTATTTCCAACCATGACTTGCCCTCTTCTTTCTGCTGGTACAGATGGGAGTCTGGGGCATGACACCTGCCTTAGTCAGTTGAAAACAGGTCACCAGCAGAGGGCAGGGGGGCCAAGCCCCCTGTGACGTTGGGCAGCAACGAGAGGTCTGGCAAGCTCTGAATATGGGACTTGAGTTCCTTGCGGACCTGGGTTACCCGAGCAAGCTTCTGTTTATATTCCTAAGGAGACAAAGAGAACACAATGCAGTTAAGTCTGTGTGTGCTGATGGTCAGGTTTAAAGAGCAGATACAGATACTCTCACCTTCTTGCTCTGCGTGCTCCTCACCAGAGAGCCCCTCCCCCATTCAGCTAAACATTCATTCAAACTCTCAAAAGGCAAAACTTTAAATAAAAAAAGGAAAGCTCAAGAGCTCAATACTGGCAACAGTGAATGAAATGGTATTCAGCTAAGCACTTGAGATTTGGAAGTAAAAAGTGATGTTCTGTATTTGCGGTGTCTTTGGTTCTTATCTATTTCAGAATACTTTATAAAATAAAATAAAGCCTAAGCTTTAAAACCTTTTTGAAAACTCCACCTAGACATGGCTAGAAAAACCACTATAAAGCTATATTTTCTGTGTTAAACTTAGATTAACCCAGAGTTATTATCTTCGTAGACAAGGACTACAGAAGCTTAAAATTCCCACTGCCACTGCCTGTGTCCAGGAATTCCTTGTTCCACACCTGAGAAGTGCGGCAAGGCCCAGCTGACGCCTTCTAGTAGACTCCCCTGAACAGACTTATCTTCCAGAAGCCCAGCTTTCAAGTCACTCCTCTGAGAAAGGGAAGCATGGCACGGCACTATCTCCATGACTGCTCCCAGCAGCAAGGTCTTCTTACAACTTCCCAACCCCCCATGCATATGCCAGAGCTTGCACAGGCCGTTTGTTCAGGATTCCCCTCAAGCCTGAAGGGATCTCTTTCTTCTCCTGGTCCTGGCAAAGTCCTGACTCCACTCCTTCGCCTACTTGCTGAGTCCCACTCCTCTAGAAAAATCTTTCCTCCTTATCCAAGACGTTGGTCCCCATCTCCACTGGCCTTCCTGTGCACTGCGCCCCTAACAGACTGCTCTTAGGTACTCTCTCCATACATATAAGACTTCTATGTTCCCCTAAAATATGACTCCCCTGATGACAGGAACTGAATATACTGTTTTCTTTCCTCAGCTCCCAGCTAAAAGGTCTTCTTGGTAAATCTGTATGGAGTAACAACTCTGGGCCGTGTGAGATCTGTGGTTTACAACCCCTTTGGGGCTTGACTTTTTCCCTCTGTGTCACCCTCCTTGGTGTTTCTGCAAAGATAAGGAGGTTCCTGAGGCTGGGCCTTTGGTGACTAAAGCGTCTCCTGCAGGAAGGTAACAGAAAGCACTGGGCTAAGACGCAAAGCCCTGGGTTTAGTTCTGGCTCTTTTAGTTTCTGTGTGACTGTGGATGTGTTCCCTCCTTTCCTTCATCCTTCTTTATCTGAAAACTGAAGGAACTGAACCACTCGTAAGGTTTTTCTTCAAGTTCCAGATTCCTTCATGCCAGACACCTGAGAGGCAAAGGGTTTGAGGGCATAAGCTTAAGCACTCCTAGGAAGAGTGATAAGACAGGAAAAAGGTTAAATGAAGAACACTTACTTTGAGTTGTAAAGACAAATTCCAAGCAAGGAGTGGAAGAGGGGAATGGGGAAATGGGCAGGGAGGCTCCACCCCTACATGACTGGTGGCGGTCAGCCTTCCACCTGAAATGAGAGCTGCTCACACAAGCCATCAAACGAACAGACAAGTGACAGGTTAAGAAAGTAAGCTCTCCTGGCACCCCATGTTTTACCTTCGTAGACTTAATACAACTAAAATAATGACTTACGTTAATTATTGATAGTGACTCCTCCATCAAACTAGTAAGCGTCGGGAGGCTAGGACCAGACCTATATGCTTCACCCAGCATCCACCATGCCCAGCAGTGCCCTGTAAACAGCAGGTGTCTACACAGCTGCCCAATGAATTAACAATATATAAAAGATAATATCATGCACAAGCACACCACATAAAGTAATCACCTTTCATTCTTGAAACTGAAAACTACTTTCAAATCTGAGGACCTAAAACGTGAAGGTTCTCTGTCCTTCCCTCCACAAATAGTTTTCGTCTTTGGTTTCACAGACTTCACAGGAAATTAACAGAGAAGACCAATTCTCTATTACTGGACATGGAGTCATTTATTTAACTTCTCCTGAATTCTAGGTACAAAAAAGGTAAAATAGTTACTGAATAGTTACCCCTTGCTCCCTGCCCAAATCCTCTGACCAAAGCTGACAACTGAAAGCCACCTCAACTCAGAGCCATCCAGTCTTGGTAGCTACAGAGCACTTCAGTTGAAGGAATTCCTCAAGAACAGTTTGAAAATCACCGAGTCTCTAGTGAGCTGACCTGAGATCAGAATCCAAGGGTCCTCACTCTTGGGTAATCCTTAGACTAATTTAGCAAGTCCACCTGAAGTCAAAAGGAAAGGTGGCTGGGACTTCCCTGGTGGTCCAGTGGGAAGACTCTTGCACTCCCAATGCAGGAGGCCGGGGTTTGATCCCTGGTTGGGGAACTAGATCCCGCATGCATGCCGCAACTAAGAAGTCCACATGCTGCAACTAAGACCTGGTGCAGCCTAAATAAATAAATAATAAATAAATAAATATTTTTTTTAAAAAGAAAGGTGATTGATCTGATAACACCCCCACACTACCTTAAGTTCAAATAACTCTCTTCAAAGGCAATCTTAAAAAAAAAAAATCCCATTTATTCCTGTTTAGGAGAGTGGAGAGGTATCTCATCATGCTTAGGCTGCTATTATATTCTAGATATCACCACAGAAACTTCATTTTAATAAAAGGAAATATGTTCCATATTAAAGTCCTCTCTTCAGGCCACTCTGAAAGTGGATGGATCATACCCATACCTCCTTGTGCCATGGCATTTCTTCTCATTCTCTTCCCATAGGGATTTCTATTTTAAGAGCAGTTGCATGAGCCTAGGAGGAGGGCATCACGAGAGAAAGGATGAAAGTGGGATTCACTGAAAAGGATTAAAAAACATAGAGTTGCAAAATACAAGGTTAATATATAAAAGTCAATTGCTTTCCTATATATACCAGCGATGAACTAGTGGAATTTGAAATTAAAACCCAATATCTTTACATTAGCCCCAAAACAATGAAATACTTAAAAGTATAAATCTAACAAAATATGTATAAGATCTATAGGAGGAAAATTACAAAATTCTGATGACTGAACACAGAAGTAAATAAATGGAGAGATATTCCATGTTCATGGATAGGAATATTCAATTCTATTAGGATGTCTGTTCTTCCCAACTTGATCTACAGATCCAAGGCAATCCCAACAAAACCACAGCAAGTTATTTTGTAGATACAGACAAACTAATTCTAAAGTTTATATGGCGAGGCAAAAGATTCTGAAGAGCCAACACAACGTTAAAAAAGAAGAACAAAGTTAGAAACTACCTGACTCTAAGACTTACTTTAAGCTGTGGTAATCCAGACAACGCCAATACTGGCAAAAGAATAAACAAACAGATCAATGCAACAGAATAGAGAGCCCAGAAATAGACCCATATAATCAACTGATCTTTGACAAAGGAGCAAAGGCAATACAGTGGAGAAAAGATAGTATTTTCAACAACTGGACATCCACATGCAAAAAACCAGATCTAGACACAAATCTTACATCCTTTACAAAAATTAACTCAAAATGAATCAGAGACCTAAAGGTAAAACACAAAACCATAAAACTCCTAGAAGATAACACAGAAGAAAATCTAAATGGTCTTTGGTTTGGTGATGACTTTTTACATACGACACCAATGGCATGATCCATGAAAGAACTGACAACTGGACTTCATTAAAATGAAAAATTTCAACTCTGCAACAGACTGTCAAGAGAATGAAAAGACAAGCCAGAGACTGGGAGAAAATGTCTGTGAAAGACATCACACGTCATCAGGGACATGCAAATTAAAACACTGTTGAGGGGCTTCCCTGGTGGCGCAGTGGTTGAGAGTCCGCCTGCCGATGCAGGGGACATGGGTTCGTGCCCCGGTCTGGGAGGATCCCACATGCCACGGAGCAGCTGGGCCCGTGAGCCACGGCCACTGAGCCTGCGCGTCCGGAGCCTGTGCTCCGCAACAGGAGAGGCCACAGCAGTGAGAGGCCCGCGTACCGCAAAACAAAACAAAACACTGTTGCGATACCACCCCACACCTATTAGAATAGCCAAAGCACAGAACACCGACAACACCGCATGTTGGTTAGGATGTGGAGCAAGAGGAACTCTCAAATACACTGCTGGTGGGAATGCAAAATGGTACAGCCACTTTGGAAGACAATTTGGTGGCTTCTTACAAAACTAAACATACTCCTACCATATGATCCAGCAATCATGCTTGTTGGTATTTACCCAAAGGAAATGAATATCTATGCCCACACAAATACCTGCACGCGAATGTTCATAACAGCCTTATTCCTAACTTCCAAAAGCTGGAATCAACCAAGATGTCCTTAAGTAGGTGAATGGATAAATAAACTTTGGTACATCCAAACAACAGCATATTATTCAGCACTAAAAAGAAACGAGCTATCAAGCCATGAAAAGACATGGAGAAACCTTAAACGCATATCATTTAGTGAAAGAAGCCAATCTGAAAAGGCTAACTATGAATCCAACTATATGACATTCTGGAAAAGGCAAAATCATGGAGGCAAAGGTTGGAGGGAAGTAGGGAGGGATGAACAGGTGGAGCAGGGATGATTTTTAGGGTAGTGAAAATACTGTAATGATAAATTATACATTTGTCCAAACCCACAGAATGTGCAACACCAATGCGAACTCTAATGTAAACTACTGACTTTAGGTGATTATAGTGTGTCAGTGTAGGTTCAGCAACAGTAACAAATGTACCACACCTGGAGAATGTTGATAGTTGGGAGACTATACATATTTGGGGATAGGAAGTATGTGGGAAATCTTTGTACCTTCGTCTTAATTTTGCTGGGAACCTAAACTGTTCTAAAAAACAGCTTTCAAAAAAAATGACCAATGGGACAAGAGGTTAAAATGTATCAGCAAGAGTGACTAGATATATATTCTAAATATCTAAATACAGGTAAAGACTGCTTTTAAAACTGTTAAAACAGGGACTTCCCCGGTGGTCCCTGTGAAGAATATGCCAGTTAGGTCACGGCACTCCCTTGACAGCTAGCTGCCTTTCCAGTTATTCTCTTAGGTTCTGGACGGGCAAAGGAAACAGACCTCAGGAGAATCCAAGAAGCTTTTTTCTCAAATTACTAGCCTGCCTTCTGACAACTGTGGTCCACAAGCTCTGCTGCTACAAGGTTCCAAACCATGCCCTCAGCAACTCCTGTGCTCAGCAGAAATCCAGGCTTCCTTTCATGATACCATGAAAACCAACTTCAAAGTGATGAGACCTATTCAAGTTCTTTTGACTCATTTAAGTGTGCTGCATCCCACAGTCTCTTTAGCTCACCAAGTACCATTCAAACAAATGATGTGGCAAGGTGGTCACATGCTCCTTGCTTAAAATACCTTACACTTGTAACAGAGGACTTAGCCTTTAATCTAAGGCTCATGCTCCCCTGCCTGGTACAGGAATTCGAGAGATCAAGCCCTGTACCATTTACACCAGCAGATGACGCCGCCGCACCGCTCCTGCTCATCAGTCTTCTCTCCCTGCCAGCTAATTCACCTCACCCACACTTCACACGGCTCTTTTTCGTACTCTTGTCTTCAGACACTTGCCTCTTCCTCCACTACCTACCTTAAGCAGGAAAAGACAAGGCAAACCCGGGCAGCCGTTGCTTTTCCTTCCCTGCTCATGAATAATTTATACTGGGGTGGTGGCAGAGGTGATGGGTTGAGCTGAATCCTCCATTCTGCTACAGGCACCTACTGCAGCAAACCCCACGCCACCCTAGAGAGGCCATGGGGAGCCATGAAACAGGCAGGAGTTCCACCAGATTTGCTGCTACGGCTGCCCTGTTTCAGGATCCTTGAGGAGAGGAGGTGGAGGGGAAAGCAGGCACCTGTGAGGAATTGCCTGGGTTTATTGACTGCCAAGAAATGTTCAAAACATAGAAGGTAAAGGCCCAACACGTAGTTCTAAGATAATGCCGAGGATTTATGGTCCTGACAAAGCTCTGGAATCTTGCCTCACAGACTCTTCAAACCAGAGGGAGAAAATGTGTCCAACATCCCCCTGCTTCCTATGGATCCAGCTGACTTTGTGGGAACACAGTCCAGCATGGAGTACCAAGACAACTGGCTGAAGGAAGCAAGGCTGAAACATTCCTTGCCTTTCTTGGTTACAGCGGTCAGCCAAATCTGACATGCTGCAGATGCGCTTGGGGATAAGATGGTTAGAAACGACAGGGTCCGACATCACAGTGACCTTTCGACAGGAATTTCACTTTCAAAACAAACAAAATTAGAAGCATATCCTCTAGCAACTCATGTAAGAAATAACGATCAAAATGTAAACACTGTCAAACCTACTTTTTTCTTGCTAAGAAGTATTTACATAAGAAATATTATGTTAGAAATACCACCACAGGCAGGGGCTTGATTTGATAAGATTTCCAGTAACAAGACTCATGTGTTCCTTTATCTTGCCCTGTTGTGCTATAGGACATACGGTATATAAGAATCACCCACTGCTTGGCTACTCCCAATTAAGAATCATAAAGGGTTATTATGCATGAAGAAGTTTATGAAGGGCCCTGTTCAGAGAACGGCTTCAGAGT
The DNA here is from genome assembly GCF_059928025.1 of Delphinapterus leucas. NCBI lineage: Eukaryota > Metazoa > Chordata > Mammalia > Artiodactyla > Monodontidae > Delphinapterus > Delphinapterus leucas. The sequence goes on along the minus strand of NC_143143.1, from coordinate 67,253,988 downwards.
CAAAGAACGGCTTCATTGCATGAAGGGTAAAGAGAGCCAGGCAGAAAGGGGAAGCTGATCCTCGCCCTAAGATTACTTAACGTGCCCACTCAGCCCCCTCGTCCTGCCAGGAGGCTCACCTCTTGCCACTAAGGCTCACAGGATCTACATGTAGAAGTCACAGCTTCTACTTAAACCCCAATTAGTTAATTAATTTCTCTTTCTTTCATTCATTTTTCTTAAGGGAAAATACAACCTATAGATCTTTGGACTGAAAATCAGAATGCTGTTTTTAATTTTTCTTCAAGGATCTACGCGGGAACGTTGAAAACCCATCACTGACTTGCACCTCTCTCTCACCCAGCTCCATGCTCCATATGACTTAGTGGCAGCGGAGACATCTCAAAATGACACATTCTGGGATGTCACAGCAGGGCTGGAGCTGCTGAGTAAGATGCAAGATACAGGGAAAAGAGGAAGTCGTGGCTCCGATCCCAGTATTCAGGGCCTTGCGGCTCCATTACTAAAATAAGTAATAAAGGTATTGTTGGGGCTCAGAGTGGGCTGCCCTAAAATATGCCACCGTGGCATATTGATTATTTTGAATTGAAGCTGCTTAAGAAGCCGCTGATATAAGGAAGAAAAAAAAAGACTCTGACCCTCCTCTGTTTCCCTGAAAAGCAGGAAATAAATCTCTCATGTGAAAGGTTCACTCTGCATCTGGAGGTAGAAGGAAACACTGTCAGAGCCAAGGAGTTCAGAGCCAAGAAGCCTGTATAAACAAACCTTGTTACTTTACTTCTTTAATTTACTACCCCAAGCTTAAACTCTGTTTAGAGTCTTTTCTAATTCAGCACCCAAAGCCTAAGTTTTTTTGTGCTGTCAATTCCTCACAAATTTATTGTTTGTCTAAAAAGTATAAAAGCTGCCTTCTCTGGCTACTTCTTAGGTCCCATTTTTATGAGATTTCCATGCACATGATTAAAATTTGTTTCTTTTTCTCCTCTCAATCTGCCTTCTGTCAATTTTATTCCTAGTCCAGCCACAAAAGCTCAAGAGGGGCAGAGGAGGAAATCCCTCACCCCCACCCGCTTCCAACAGAACACACAAAGTACTTCCCAGAAGGGAAAATGACAAAATGACCACAATTAGGAGTATTCTCAGAGCAATCCAACCAGCCACTGGAGGGATCAACTGGGAACAGCCTTCTTAAACCTGAAATCGTACCACAAAGTGTCTGCAGGGTATCGCCTTCTCCCCAGAGGACCCTCTACACAAAAGGTTTAAGGGAGCTTCTACTATCACAACAAAAACCCCCTTCTGATAGGGAATTGCAAAAGCAAGGGAAGAAGAATGAAAAGTCACTGTAAACACATAACTAAACTAATAAAAATGAAACTAACAAAAATAAAATCAATTTTAGGACTGGGCAAATTTTCAAACCTTAATGTAATCATAAAGCTAAAATGTACAATTTAACAGATGTCCATAAAAGTGCTTTAAAAAGAGACATTTAAGAATGACCTGGGTGCTTCAAAAATGCTTACACCATTTATGCAATGGACCCCTCATACAAAACCAGATAAAACCAAAATACTAATGTACAGGAAGAATTATTTATAATTAATTCTTTTTTAAAAAGTTAACCTTCAAAAATGCAAGTTTTATGCAAAGAAAGCCCCCACAAACTGACTTCCTTAATGACTATTTTAATAAAGAACCAGGTTATTGCTGTGCAAGCATCGAAGGTGCCAACTTTTCACCTGTTTCTCCTTTTGAGCCTAATACTGGTGGAGTCAAGCATTCCTAGAAGGCAGATGAGAAGCAAAGGGTAGAAAGGAAAAGGACATTTTTCACAAAAAATAATTTTAAGCAATGTTTACTATAATTTTAAGTGCTATATGGTCTGCCTGAAGCAGGCTAGCCTGTAGGTTACTGCACAGTATTTGGATACAGCTCTCTCTATAAGCAATAAAAAAACATCAATTCCTTCCCATTAGCAAAAAAAGGAAGAAAATGCATTTCCTAGCTCCTCCAAAAGACTGAAGGTATATCACCCTCCCACTGGAGGGAGGTAGGTCTCTGTGGTAGAACAGAAAAAACTCAGAGTCAGAAAATCCAAGGTTCAGATCCTACTCCACCTCTTGTCTGTGGTACGACATGTGACTTTACCTTGCTGGGCTTAGCATCCTCCTAAGATGGGAATGGAAATAATGCCTATATCCTGGGGTGATGTTGAGTTCTGAACGAGACCAAGCACTTGTTAAACTGTTCAATGTCAATGAGCAGATCTGAGAGGGGAAAAGAACAATCACCCTTCCCATGTTTATTATTTTATAATATTTAATCTTCCTGATTTATATGTTAAAGATGTACAGAATTGAAGAAAAAGAGAATTATTAATGGGATACAAAATCCTTCCTCCCACAAACCATTTGAGTGTGACCTGAAAATTTAGCACATTTACTAGAAGCTGGCTTGAGAAAATGAAAAGGCCCATGACCTCCAAGACGAGGGGAAAAAAGTCACAGAATTTTTAATTTGGTGGCACCATAGTCCAACCCTATCAATCTAAAAGCTGAGTGAGAAAAAGAATTTGTCTCAGGAGTAGAGCCTAGATCTCGCAGGAACGTCCTCAACCAGAAGGAGTCCCTGTTGAAGATATCCTCTGACCGCACCTGGAGATAAACCGAACTGCAACCGTATGTGCCACCTGAGGTCAGACGCTGAGCCAAGCATCGGGATTAGGGTTGGGGATGAAAGAATGACAATATAGCCAGGATTTTATGATCTGGTCAGAGAATCACCAAATAATCCCTAAAGAGAATGACAAACTATGTGGTGCTCTAAAGGAAAATGATAGGAAGCTACGACAGTATATATGCAGGGTGGCAGCGGGGAGAGACCTGGCTTTATGGGGTGGAGATGGGGTTTCTGGGAAATACTGTTTGACTTAGGATATAAACGATGAATGGGGATCAACCAGGTAAGGGTAACCAGTGGGAAGTAAAGGAGGGAGAGAGTGTTCTACACAGAGGGAACAGCACATATGAAGCCAGAGACAAAAGAAGGCCAGCACATACAAAATGCAATGGAACATGGCAAGAGATATGGCTGATGAGGTCAGCAGGGGCCAAGTCCCGGGGTGGGGTAGGGGGACGGCCACATGCGAGGATTTGGGCCTATATTCTAGGAGCAATGGGAAGCCATTTAAATTTTTGAGCAGAGAATGACATGCCCAGAGCTGCATGCTGAAAACATCACAGGGTGCCATGCAAAGAATGGATCACAGGGCATAAGAACAAATGCAGACGGATCAGTAACCAGGCTACTGCAGGTGACCAGGGGAGACACAGTGACAGCCTGAACTAAGGTGGTGGAGGTGGAGACAGAGATGAAGAGAAGGGGGACAAATTCAAGAAAACCTGAGGAGACAAAGATCACAATGGCTTGGTGACTACTCCAATGTGGAAGACAGGCGACGGGAGGTTGTCTGGCAGAGGTGCAGCAGAGGAGCTGAGGGAGAGACTGGGACATGAGGAGGGTGAAATGCTTGGCGTGGGAGGTGGGAAAAATAGGGGGAGAAACACTGGATGAGGTCCAGTGTCTGGTTTTGATGAATGGCAATGCTCTTCTCCAAGAGAGGAGAAGGGCAGGAAAGGAAAGGTTGGAAGGGGAGAGATGGTGTGTTTTGACCATATTAAGTAAGAAGTATCTGTGGAAATAAGTAAATGGGTCTTAAGTACAAGGAAGTGTCTAGGTAAAGATTTAGATTTAAGCCATCAGCACAAAGGTGGTAGCTGAAGCCACTTTATGTCACTCAAGGAAAAGGTCTGGAATAAGAAAAAAGCCAAAGGAAAGCCCATATTTACAGGGCAAGGATGGAGAAAAGCTGATTAAAGGACAAAAGTCCTAGAGCCAGCAGAAGGTGGGATACAGAAACCAGAGAAGGAAAACACATAAAAATTATTAAACAGTATAAAATGCTATAGAGAGGGCCAAAAAGAGAAAAGGAGATGAGAGACAGAGACTGAAAAGTATCTTTTGGCTTTTGAGATTAGACTACTGGTGGAAGATTCTAAAGACAGTAATGGAGATACGCCTGCTAAACCGCAATGGGGTAAGCAGAGGCAGCAGGAGAAACACGACGTTACAAAGGGATAGTGGCAGTGGTGCAGGGGTGTGCTTGTGTGAATGTGATTTTAAAAAATATTAGAGAGGAAAAGTATACTACACGTGCTGAGAAGGATGCTTTCAGCCAGCCTACTGGAGATTTCTTCCACAGAAAGGAAAATAACTTGGCCCTAAAGATCCTGTGAGATAAAGAAAGGCAAACACTAACAACTTAGGTTAGACAAGTATCGGAACCTGTTTGCCCCAGGTGAGGGTAAAATTATTATTTTATAAATGAAAAACCACACCAAAGACAAGAGGCTGCAAAGACCACTGGCCTCAGTAGAGAAAGTCAGAAAGAGCCTGGAATGGGCACTTTAGGTCCTCATCACTAAATCCTAACTGGGGCAAACGGTGTCTTTCTGGGAATAACTCCTAGTGAGTTTATGTCCCACGGAGCAGAAACACTATGGGCAAAATAAAAGGACTCGGAAAAGCACCAAATACATCATACCAGACATTATGAAGAAAAAGTGGGCTGTGTCTATATATAATCACTATCCAAACCCCAAGAATGCTTAGAAGGCTGCTGGCAAATTTTTGCTGAGTTGAAATTTGCAAAGTTACTCTGCTTAAAATTCTCAAAGTACCTAACGACTGGAAGAAGCAAGAGAGTGGTCCACACTTTTTCCTAAAGATGCTGAAAGAAGCTGAATAAGGAAGAGAACAAATAAGGAGGCTGGCAGAGTCATAATGACATTTGGCTGGTACCATCACTTCTTTACAGGAAGCAGGCTGTATGTACCTCAGGGACTTTGTAAAGGTTTCAGGTTGACTCATTATAAGCATGCACATTTTTGCCCTGATCATGGAAAAAGACTCTTTCTGACCTTATTTCAGGCCCTACATTTTATAAGGAAAAACAAAGTCAGAGATATAACTTAGAAGATTGCAGAGTATGCCACAATCCAATTTTACTTTCTTCAAAAATCACAACCTGAAGTGGGAGTAGAAGGCCCACCTTAACAGGAGTAGGAACATTCATAAAGACTAAAATAGATCTTTGCTCAAAATAACATGTACCCATTGGGTCAAATAGACACCTAGACACAAGAGCTCAAATTTCTGTAATCTGAACTCTGGTCTCAAAGTTATGATCACTCGGGCTTCCCTGGTGGCACAGTGGTTGAGAGTCCGCCTGCCGATGCAGGGGACACGGGTTCGTGCCCCGGTCTGGGAAGATCCCACATGCCGTGGAGCGGCTGGGCCCATGAGCCATGGCCGCTGAGCCTGCGCGTCCGGAGCCTGTGCTCCGCAACAGGAGAGGCCACAACAGTGAGAGGCCCGCATACCACAAAAAAAAAAAAAAAAAAAAGCTATGCTCACTCAAGTCAATACTATAATAAGAATTGCTATTTTCCCACATCTGTTTCAAATGTAAACAGATAAAACCTAGAAGAGACCCCTATTTGTCTGATTAAACTATTCAATGTTCATTCCTTCATAAAACGAAGATTAATCCTTAACTTGTGGATATATATACACATATTATACATATATATCTTCCATCTGTCTGTCTATAAAGCTCAATAAAGTTCTAGACTGCCTAAGATGCTTTGAAAAAGATCAAGAACGCTTAAGACAGATATGCCTACTGGTGGCAAAGACTTTGAAATGCATATGACCTGCAGGGTACTTAGAGACAAGCAGACATCTGCACACATACAGAATCAATTTTTAGAAATTTACAGGAAGGAATAATCCAGACTAGAAGTCCAAAGTGGAGGGCGGGGGGAGAAAAAAGAAACAGTACAATAAAAATAATCATTGAATATCCAACCACAGATATTCAAGCATCCATTTAAAATGTTTATAAAGTTTTTGTCAATAAGGGAAAATGATCATATAAAAGTTTTAAAAAGCATGACACTATGATTATTTTAATTTTAAAATAGGAGGAAAAAAATAAAAGAAATATACCAAAACTAAAAGTAGTTATCTCTGGGTCGTGAGATTACGATTTTTTTCTTTATACTTAATTTTTCTATGTTTCCTATGATGTGCTTCTTTTATAATCAGAAAAAAAGAAAAGAGAAAGAACTGAATATAAGTTGAATAAGAATGAATGTTTTCACAGACAAGCAGTGACATGGGGCCCGGATGCTGTTTTGACTCAATATGTATATGCACTTTATAAATAAATATGAAAAATTAGTGCCACATACACCAGCTAAAACTCAGTGGAGCTGTTTCAGGAAGGAGGAGGATTAATCAAAAGTTGAACTATAAATACAAAAACAACACTGTGGCTAAAAGTATGGAATTCCAGGGACTTCCCTGGTGGTTCAATGGTTAAAACTTCCCCTTCCAATGCAGGGGGTGCAGGTTTGATCCCTGGTCAGGGAGCTAAGATCCCACATGCCTCGCGGCAAAAAAACCCAAAACATAAAACAGAAGCAATATTGTAACAAATTCAATAAAGACTTTAAAATTGGTCCACACCAAAAGAAATTCTTTAAAAAAACAAAAAGTATGGAATTCCAGCTGGGAGAGCTTTGAAATCACATCACTTTTTTCAGTGTAAAGTCTCAAATGTCAGTGAACCATGCCCTTAGGTCACCAAGTAAGTAAAGTACATTATATGGGGCATTTTCCCCCCTGGAGTGACAAGAGATTAATATAGAAAGAACACACACACACACCTAAGCACACACACCGATAGATAAAAGTTCCAGCTGCAAATCTGGCCCGAGCTATAATCAGCACCGAAAATGAATGGAAGGAATCCAAGGACTAAACACTGCCTCCAAACTCCAAATTACTCACAGAACCACACAACTCAAGGAAAGTCCCCACCTACTGGAGGGAAACCTATTTAAAAAAAAAAAAAAAGGGTCCCACATCAAAGGGATGAAAAAGCAGTAAGCAAGCCAAGGCCTGCTGTGTGGGGAAGGATACGAGTACAAACCCCCCATCACTTGACCCATGTGAGCAGACTGACCTGCCTCAACGACTATTCTACAGTCCGTGCTGCTGACAGCACTGCTGGTCTAGGGAGGAAAGAATGACATGCTGAGGAAGGGCAGTGAGTACTGCTTAGCAGGGAACCAGGCAGGGCCTCTCAGTTCCCAGGGGAACACAGTAGATGATCACTGGAGTCAGGTTTCAGGAGACTGGGCTTCTGGTCCTCACTGACTTCCTCTGTGACCTTGAACTGCTCATATAAATGCTGATCTTTGTCTTCTCATCTAAAGTGAGGATTAGGGAATTCCCTGGTGGTCCAGTGGTTAGGACTGCGAGCTTCCACTGCAGGGGACACAGGTTCAATCCCTGGTCAGGGAAATAAGATTCTGCATGCCACGCAGTGTGGCCAAAATTTTCTTAAAAACCCCCTCCGATTATAAAATGAGGATTCGATCACCTGCTCCCATCTGCCCTAATGGACGATGAGATACTGGCTTTCATCACCAGGGGGAAAGGGGAGAATTTACTCCAAAGCTGACAAAAAAGGAGCTCTCTATCTCCACCTACTGCGTATCCCATTACAGGAATGAACACTTCTAACCACCTGCTCCCTGCAGGGAGGTGGGGGATGCTGCCAAAAACAACAGACGGCCAGCAGTTTGGTTTAGCGCCCCTCAGCTACAGTCAAAGACTTGCTCAAGTCTGTTATAACCAAATTACAAACAGATACATGAAGAATCACAAGACAGCGCTGGATTCCGGGCTGTCTCCCCCTTCCCAGCCGTGTTGCCTGAAGTAGAAAGTTGTGCTCCCAAGTATTCATCACAGCTGAGGGGGAGGAGCCACGCTGGGGAAGGAGCAGCAGGCCCAAGTTCCATGAACTAGTTCTCCCTTCCTCGCAGAGCAAGGGCATGCACAGTTATAGCAGGAGGGTACTCGGAACGTTTGTGGCAAAATGGGCTCTCTCAAATTCAGAAAGGTTTTTTCGAGGGCCACTTTAGAATGCTTTCATGCAACCATTTTAACCCCCCTACATAAGATGTCATGTCTCTGAAACAAGATTCTTGGGATTGCTGAAATGATCAACTCTGGCTACTCTTCTGTGTAGAGTGTCTTTCTGCTGTGACCTGACCTTATGAAATAAATAAACTAATTTAAAAAACCCACAATAAACAAACAAAAACACAAACTCAATAAAAATCACAAGATGTCTGCTTTGAATTGTATTCCTGGTCTGGGCTAACTCTGGGTCTGAGTTTCTTTACCAATTCAGAAGCTGGACTATACAATCTCTAAGGTTCTGTCCAGCTCAGTACTCCTGTTAACGACCTAACCTAGACATCCAGGCCTTTACTCTGCAGAGTGAAGCTGGCTGTCACTGACCATGCCCTGGTGACTTTGTTGAGCGCACACGCATACATATGCATGCCTTCTAGAGGTGTGTAAGACACTGCCTACTGAAAGGAGGCGCACGCTGTCTTCTACTGTGGTCCCTGATACCGAGGGCACCTAAACAGGGCCTTTGTAATATCAAATGCATCAGTAAGTGATATTCTAGCATCTCTTTTAAAATCCTGCAGCAGAAATTAAAGCACACCTAAATAATTGGGAAGACATCTCATGTTCATGGATTAGAAGGCTTAAGATTGTTAAAATGGCAATAGTGCCGAAAGCAATCTCCAGATTCAATACAATTCCTATTAAAACTCCAACAGCCTTTCTTGTAGAAATGGAAAAGCTGATCCTCAAATTCACACAGAATTGCAACAGGCCCCAAATAGCCAAACAATATTGAAAAACAACAACAAAGTTGAGGACTCACATTTTCTGATCTTAAAACTTACTATGAAGCTACAGTGATCAAAATAGTTGTGATACCAGCATAGGACAGACACACAGATCAGTGGAATAGAACAGACAGTCCAGAAATAAACCCATACATCTATGGCCAACCGATTTTTTACAAAAGTGCCAAGTATTCAGTGGGGGACAACAAATGGTGCTGGGGCAACTAGATATCTATATGCAGACAATGAAGTTGCACGCACGTCCCCCTGCCCCACCTCACGTCATATACCAAAATTAACTCAATGACCCAAACGTAAAAGCTAAAACTACAAAACTCCTGGAAGAAAACACAGGAGTAAATCTTCATGATCCAGGATTTGCCAATGGATTCTTAAATGTGATACCAAAACACAAGCAACACAAGAAAAAACACAGTAGAACTCACCAAAATTAAAAACTTAACTACATCCAAGGTCATTATGAAGAAATGAAAAGACAACTCATAAAATGGGAGAAAATATCTGCAAAGCATTTATCTGGCAAGAGTCTAATATCCAGAACATACAAAGAACTCTTACAATTCAAGACCAACCAACCAACCCAATTCAAAAATGGGCACAGGCCTTGAATAAACACTGCTCAAAAAAATGATACACAGGGCTTCCCTGGTGGCGCAGTGGTTGAGAGTCCGCCTGCCGATGCAGGGGACGCGGGTTCGTGCCTCGGTTCGGGAAGGTCCCACATGCCGTGGAGCGGCTGGGCCCGTGAGCCATGGCCGCTGAGCCTGCGCGTCCGGAGCCTGTGCTCCACAATGGGAGAGGCCACAACAGTGAGAGGCCCGCGTACCGCAAAAAAAAAAAAAAAGATACACAAATGGCCACCAAGCACATGCTAAGATGCTCATCCCCGTTAGTCGTCAGGGAAATGCAAGTCAAAACCACAAGATATCGCTTCACATCCACTAGGATGGCTAGAATTTAAAAAGACAGACAGTTATCACGTGCTGACGAGGATGTGGAGAAACTGAAACCCTCATACACTGCTAATGGGAATGTAAAGTGGTACAGCTGCTATGGGAAACAGTTTTGGTGGTTCCTCAAAAAGTTAAACATAGCATTCACCTTAGGACCCAGCAATTCTATTCCTAGTTATACATATACCCAAGAGAAATAAAACGTATATCCCCACAAAAACTTGTACACAACTGTTTACAGCACCATTATTCATAATGGCCAAAATGCAGAAACAATCCAACTGTCCATCAACAAATTAATGGGTAGACATTTTTTCATATCTATACAATGGACAATTCAGCCATAAAAAGAAATGAAGTACTGATACATGCTACAACGTGGATGAACCTAAAAAACATGTTAAGTGAAAGAAGCCAGACACAATTATATCAACTATCCAGCACTGGCAAATCCATGGGGATAGAAAGCAGGCTGGCAGTTGCCAGGGGCTGGGAGGAGGGGGCGCATAGGGAATGACTCGTTAACGGGTACAGGGTTTTCTTTTGGTATGACGGAATGTGAAATGTTTTGGAACTTGATACAGGTGGTGGTTGCATAATACTATGAATGTACTGAACGCCAGTGAAATGCATACACTTTAAAATGGTTATTACTTTTATGTTCTATACATTTCACCTCAATTAAAAAAAAATCTGCAGATAGGAACACATCTCCCCAGAGCTCTTCCCTGTGTGGCATATAGTCTGTGTGTGTACCAAGTGGCATGTATAATCACAGAACTGTCTCCTTTCAGTTCTAGAGCACTGCTAGTCAAACACCACGATGTAAAAGAAACCAACTGATGTGTTAAGGTGGTAAAATTTTGGGTACCTTCCCCCTTTTGATTTTTTTTCTTCAATGCTTGTACAAATAGATTTCCTTCTCTCTCTCTCTCTGCTTTTCACATGCCCTGATCAGTCAGACGGAACATACCACATCATACTTTCTCCAAACAAGACGGACACTTTGTCTGTCCTACTCTATGGCTTGTAAGCTTCTAGCAGTCACTTGGGTTAATGGTCACCTCTGTCACCCAGAAACAAACCTTCCTTTTGCTCCAAGAACTGAAGTTTAGAGGCTTTTCTGGTACCTTTGGCCTTTTCCTTTTTGAATTCACCTTCTTCTGTATCCTCCACATTCCTTATCCTCACTTCGGGGCTGCTGTTTGTGCTTCCTTCTACATGCCTTCTTTCCCATTTCTGTGTTTCCTCATGTTCATGACAAATATTAAGCAACTCTCCTTCTAACCCTGCCTGGAGTTTAAGGCCAATGTCTACCATAACACCCAAAAGGAAAAGCAGAAATAAAAGAAAAGGTAAAAAAAAAAAACCATCTCAAAATGAATGATTCTACTTCAAGGAAAAAAAAGAAAAGCAACACAAAGGAGGAAACCCCCAGTTTCCATCAAATACCTTTCTTTACTGATATATTCTTTACAACCAAGAATTAATTTTTTAATTCAACCTAGAAAATCCTCTTCTTTATGAAATAAGGTTTCATCAGGTGATGAATTTCACTCACAGAACAAATATTTACTGAGGAACAATTATGTTCCTGACACTGTAAGAGCAGCCAAAGAGCACATACTCTAATGAACTTTGGAAGACCTGCTGAAGGCAGTATGTTGTTCAAAAACTGCCCTGCATTTTATAAGTCTCTTATATTTTAAATAAACTTCGGACCAAATTAATGTTAAACATTAACATATTCATTTTTCCTTGGTCTATTTTAACTTAGACACAGTGGGTTAGGACAGTCCCCTTACTTAGAACATGTCTCACATTCTACTTTAACTCCTTTTTCGCTGTTTTTCTCACACTAGAGTGGAAGCTCACTGACGGGAGAGCGTACATCATGCTCCTCTCCGATTATCTCCTGCCTGGCATGGGCTTTGTTGACTTCATGACTGAGTAAGCAGCCCTTGAAAGAGTATGGAGCCTAATTCCCACAGGAGGGCTCCGGCACCCCGCTCCCATACCTTCTGTCTTTGCCTCCTTTCATAAATCTGTCTGCTCCGGCCGGGCTGTTCTCCATTTATAAACATATTTCCCTTCTTCAACTGCTACTTCCTTTTAAGAAAAGGCTTTAGTGCCTGCGAGGAAGTTTGGACTTAACCTTAAACCACAATCACAATTGCCAATTGTCTCCTTGATCTATATTATATACAACCCCTCAGTTTGGTTTTATGTTCACCGATGCTGTTTACTCAAGAATATGATTTCCTTGAGGGCAGAAACACAATCTCTCTGTGAGCCATAACTCTGTCTTCTACATCCCAGGGTCTGAATCATCCTAGGCTCTGAATCATTATATTCCCTATCCCAAACTTTAGAAGCCACTGAGAAATCTAACATAAAATTCTCAAGTGAAAGAATAAAAAGGTATGATTATTACATAAGGAAGATATAAACTTGAAGGAAAAAAAAAGCCTTACGTGTTAACAAATTAGAACTTTGGGAAGAAAAGACCCCCGAGCAAATAATTACATTTCTAGAGTTCTAAGAATTCCATATTCTACACCAACAGCAATGAAAAGATTAAAAAATAAAAGCAGGGCTTCCCTGGTGGTGCAGTGGTTGAGAGTCTGCCTGCCGATGCAGGGGACACGGGTTCGTGCCCCAGTCCGGGAAGATCCCTCATGTTGCGGAGCGGCTGGGCCCATGAGCCATGGCCGCTGAGCCTGTGCGCCCGGAGCCTGTGCTCCGCAATGGGAGAGGACACAACAGTGAGAGGCCCGCGTACCGCAAAAACAAAACAAAACAAAAGAAAAAAATAAAAGCAGACTTCATGATGTGGCAGTTTTAAAACAAGTATTGGCAGTATTAAAAAAAAAAATGTTAAAAGGTAGGTAACTTTACTTACTGTCCTCATCAGTGAGAGACTTTTGGAAGATTTATAAGAATTCATAGTAATAATGCACCTTTCAAGTGGCACATACTTAGCAAGTTTTATCATCACTGTAAGGATATAATGGAATTAAGACCAGTCTATTATGGGATATGAGAGAAAAATCTCAGATTCTAGGGAGCAAACCGTTCATATTTTTAGCAAACATGGATAAAGAACTAAAACCATCTTTCAACATCTTATGTTATACCTAGTAGTTTGTTTTTTTAAATGTAGCAAATTTAGCTCCACTTTTATGATGAATAGTTTTGCTCATGTGGCTGAGAGACATGGTTTGGAATAAGAACTGGCAGTTCAGAATCTGTACTTTCCAGTGGTGGGACATACCTGTTCTGATTCTTATAAAGCAATGGAATTCCAATGTCCAGATGAGTAAAGAAATTTGGGCTGGAAAGCAACAAAACACACTCAAATCTCTGATCCGTCTCTCTGCCTTAATGACCTCTTGTGGCATCTAGCAAACCACTGGTTCTACAGAAACCAGAAATGATCCCCCAAGAAATATAGGGAGGAAAGTGCAACTATGAGGAAGGGAGACGTACAAAGAGTTAATTCACGCTACCAACCCAATCTCCTTCTCAAAGACTCTGTCCTCTATGGTAGCGTGCCACGTTCCACCCAACAGCAGCTGCTCATGATAATCAATGTCTGACAGATCAGAGAAAGCCCTTAATGTGTTGCCAAGGGGCAGTTCAACAGATGGCATGGTGACTTACAACCAGAATCATTAATTACACTCTCTTATTAGTCCCAGGGCACAGTGCTGAAAATGCTTCCTCAGCGAAAGATGAGCATTTCAGATAAATGACCGTCTGGTACTGCCTGTCAAACTCCCTTTAGGATTTCTGGTCAGTGTTGATTTCTAAATCTAAGCCATACTATTTTTATAGCCATTTCCCATCTTCCACTTTCAAGCTGGCTAGGAATATGAAATTTCCACCACTACTACCCATCACAGTTCCTGTAGTCATCGCAGGTAACAACATGGGAAAGAGCGTCCATCCTTCGTTTCCCCGCACAAGTCAGGTGACTGTGTTGAAAGGCAAACACAACCATGTCAGCCACAGGGCTAGCTCACTTTTCCCTCCCTCTGTGCCAGAGAATGTGTTTCTTTGAGTACAGGGCTGGGGGAGGGGGACTATCCCCTCCCTCCCCAATCTACTCTGTTTCTTGTAGTAAGTGACTGATTCTCCAACTCAAAACTGTCTTCCCTTCCCAAACCACTGGCTGCAACTGTTCTCCACGTCTCTTTGAGAAAAAGAAGGGCAGACACTCCTGAAAAGGAAGCGTAGCAGCTGGAAGCAAGCAAAAGTTCCCAAATGTCCACACTGCCGGTTCAGTTACCTCAAAGGACTGAGGATAAGCCACCATGTATTTAATTAAGAAGCCAGACAAACGCAAACTAGAGAAACTAGTTCTGAAGGCCCTCTCCAAGGGCACTCAGACAATGTCAGCTCAGGGTAGAAATTAGTTCCTTCTCAACAGTACGAGAACTGAGAACTGGGCTCCATAAACATCACTATGTTTACGTGGAATTTTAGAACAGACTGCAGACAGAGCTTAGAGGCACACTACTTATTGGCCTTAGCAAGGATACAAGTTGGAAATAAATCTCAGTATAACCCAAAAGTAAGAAAATTTCAAGCATTTCCCAAATATTACCAAACAAACATTCTTTGGTTTTGCTGAATGCCTATTCTTCCTGTACCTCAATATACGTTTTGAGTTTTTTTTGGCTGCGTTGGATCTTTGTTGCTGAGTACGGGCTTTCTCTAGTTGTGGCGAGCGGGGGCTACTCTTCGTTGCGGTGCGTGGGCTTCTCATTGCGGTGGCTTCCCTTGTTGCGGAGCACCTGCTCTTAGGTGCGCAGGCTTCGGCAGTTGTGGCTCGTGGGCTCTAGAGTAGAGGCTCAGTAGTTTTGGAGCACAGGCTTAGTTGCTCTGCGGCATGTGGGATCTTTCCGGACCAGGGCTCGAACCCGTGTCCCCTGCACTGGCAGGCGGATTCTTAACCACTGCGCCACCGGGGAAGCCCTACAGTTGTGTTTTTTTAATATGAGTTCAAACTAAAGCAACAGTAGTACCCTAAATGCTGTTATTTAAGGCCTCATTGTTTGTTTTCTGCATTTCCATTTGTTCTTTCCTGGACATATAAAAACATGACTTTGATTTTTAACTAGGTTCAGATAATTACAATATCTGATAGGGAGCAGCTAAGCCCGTGCGCCACAACTACTGAGCCTGCGCTCTAGAGCCCGCGAGCCACAACTACTGAAGCCCGCGTGCCTAAAGCCTGTGCTCCACAACAAGAGAAGCCACGGCAATGAGAAGTCCGTGCACTACAATGAAGAATGGCCCCCGCTCGCCGCCAACTAGAGAAAGCCAGCGCGCAGCAACGAAGATGCAACGCAGCCAAAAATAAATTAATTAATTAATTTAAAAAAATCTGATGGATGTTCTCATCTCATGAATTTTTTTAAAAAGAAAAAAAAACGTGTTATTTAAGGCATAATAAAAACCTCCTAATGTGGGTTGCAGGAAGGGAAACTTGGGAAGTTTGGGTCTGCCTTGCAATGTACTCACTTCTAGTTTTTTCTCCTTTTCTGACAAAACATCTTTCTGGTTCTGGGTGTACTCCACCAACATCCGAGCCAGCTGGCGTCGGTCTTCCAGTTCTGCCGCCAGGCGCCCGTTATATTCGGCTAGTAACAGACATGCTTCATCTACTGTTTTTGAAAGACGTTCAGCTGCCTCTTTGTCTAAGTACAAATGAGACCAAAAAAAAAGAGAGACAATATACAATGACACAGGCATAATTGCAAACATTTCTGGGGGAGGTTAGTTTCTCCCCTAACATTCAAGTCCAAGAACAGGCCAGAACCTGTAGACAAACAATGGACTGACTGACAGAGAAATCCAAAGGTACTCACTCCTGTCAACAAGACGGGACATTTCTGAATTACCTGAAGTGAGGCAATTGTACAAAGAGGGGAATCTGGTAAATGATTTCTAAATGCTTCTACCAAAAAATGAATCAATATAAATAAATATCTACAGCGACAAAAGCTCTACAAATAAACAGAAAGAGATATTTAAGGTCATTTGTGAAATAATATTTCCCTGCCTCTGAGAATTTCAAAGGTGCTTTCGTTCATATTATTTCATTAAATATTCTTTGCATATCCCTCTGAAATACAAAAGCAAGCACTCATTTCTTGGGTGTGGAAACTAAGACTTAACAAAAGTGACAGGTTCAGTAGCAGGTTCTTTGCTGAGGAGCTGAGACTCAAAACCACATCTATAAAATGGACCTATAGGATTCTACTTCTTAAACTATGTAAGCCTTAAACCTCTTCTTCTATTTAACAAAATATAGGGTCTGATAAAAGCTTTCAAATGCTTTTGAATGTGACCCATGCTGAGAAATACTTTATATAAATACACAAAAATACAAGAAACAGAAGTTTCATAAAACAATACTTTCCTTAGTATGTGCAGGGTGTTCTATCTTCTAATCCATAAAAAAAAAAAAAAAAAAAGTCGGTCATTATCTACCAGACTGATTTCAGGTCCAATTAATGGGTTGCAACTCATTGTTTGGGGAAAAAACTGTGCGGAAGAATCAAAGAAAGGGTATCCTTGGAAAGAAGGGGTGAGCAAGGCTCAACATTAGGAAATAAGAAAAGACAAAGGACTATTTGTATTTCAAAGAAGTGATGTAATTAATTACGTGTGGGTATGGTGAGATTAAAATTTTTAAGCAGGTATACCTCATTTTAAAAAGGCCTTAAAGGATCGAGAGAGATCGGTGCTTTGAAACAAAGCACTAGAGACTCCAGTAGTTCCATGGGACAAACTCAAAGTGAGTTACACAGTGATACAGATCCGGTGCTTCCTATGAATGCATGTCGACAAGGTGAGAGACCTCAGCACTATCATACGTTAACCAGGATTTAAGAATTCCAACACAGTTTCTCTGGCAAACAGTCTGCCTGACTTTTAGATGCCTTCTCTACGCGAATACTGGAAGATGGACTGTTGAGGGATTCCAAATTAGGCCTGATGTCAAAGATCAGGTACTTCTATGCTCCTCGGGGGCAGGGAAACAACAGGATGTTCTTGGTGGAGGAGCACTGAGCCAAAGAGAACACAAAGGAAAGAGACATCGTCAGCCGCGGAGGGTGGAGCAGACGGGACACTTACTCTTCTAGACTGGCGGTGCGGCCTGGGGCTGAGCTGCTGGGGCGGGTGGGCTGCTTTAGCTTTGTCACTGCTTAGCTATTGTTTGTAACGGTTAATTCATTAAAATGTGTAAGTGCCTGTGGCAGAAAATGGCAAGGAAAACACTAATTTTTGAGATTAAAATAAATAAGCAAAACCAATTCTTTTACACTCCAAGAAGTGTACAAAGGAAATAATTCATTCACACAAATAATTACAAACCAGAAAAAGAAGCTGCAATAGTTTTATGAGCTATAGAAGAATATGCAGCCAAAACGTAGCAGCGAGATGCTCACTTCGAAGAACTTACCTGTGGCTGTCCTCACATGCTCTGTCTACCCTCCCAGCCACACAGACGAGGGCTGTGTGCCTCTTTTGGCCAGCCCTTCACTTGCGCATGGGCATCCCACCCGCTCCTGCTTACTCCAACACCCAAGTTTCTGGGTCTGTCCCCTGCGTTTCCCCATGCCTCATCAACTTCTCTCCCTCCGGAAGCACCCCACCAGCACACACACACGCTGCTCTATCTTCTGTGTGTCACTCTCTAGCTATTGCTCCACATCCACATCCCTGATCCTCTTAAAGCAGAACTTCTCAAGAGAGCTGTCTATCCTCCTGGTACCCACCTCCTCCCCTACTGTTGTCACTAAACTCACTCCAATCAAATTTTACACTCCAAATCTTCCAATTAGCCTCACGAATATGTGGGCTCCTATTGTGTGTCCAACACTGTTCTAGGCTCTGAGTCAAAAGGTAACACAAAGGACAAAAACTCTCTGACTGCAAGTTTACAATCTCAGGGAGGAAGAGAAATAAGTAATACACTATATTTTAGTTATTTACCAGCTGAAGATAAGAACTCTACAGAAAAATAAGGCAAAGGAGGAAAAATGGGGCATTCAGAGGGAGGAAGGCAATTTTAAATAAGGTAGCCAGGGACTTCCCTGGTGGCGCAGTGGTTAAGAATCTGCCTGCCACGTGGGTTCGTGCCCCGGTCTGGGAAGATCCCACATGCTGCGGAGCGGCTGGGCCCGTGAGCCATGGCCGCTGAGCCTGCGCGTCCGGAGCCTGTGCTCCGCGGCGGGAGAGGCCACAACGGTGAGAGGCCCATGTACCACAAAAAAAAAAAAAAAAAAAAAAAAGAATCCGCCTGCCAATGCAGGGGACACGGGTTCAATCCCTGGTCCGGGATGATCCCACATGCCACGGAGCAACTAAGCCCGGGCACGGCAACTACTGAGCCTGAGCTCTAGAGCCTGTGAGCCACAACTACTGAGCCTGCACACCACAACTACTGAAGCCCGTGCACTGCAACTACTGAACCCACCCACTGCAACTACTGAAGCCCGTGTGCTCTAGGGCTCGCATGCCACAACTACTGAGCCCACATGCTGCAACTACTGAAGCCCACACGCCTAGAGCCTGAGCTCCGCAACAAGAGAAGCCACCGCAACGGAAGCCCGCACACCACAACGAAGGGTAGCCCCCACTCGCTGCAACTAGAGAAAGCCTGTGCACAGCAACAAAGACCCAACGCAGCCAAAGGAAAAAAAAAGAAAAACGGTAGCCAGGGTAGGCTTCACTGAGGTGATACAGAAACCAAGGGCTGGAGGTAGTGAGAGAACAAGCCACGTGACTATCTGGGGAAGATCATTCCAGGCAGCGGAAACAGCCAAGTACAAAGGCCTTTGGAGGGGAAAGTGCCTAGCAAGGAACCCATATGACTAGAGTGTTCTGAGCAGAGGGGGGACACGATCCAACTTCCATTTTAGCAGATCACTCTGGTTACTATGTTGACGACAGAAAGATGACTGGGGGACAAGCAGGCAGCAGGGAGAGCAGATAGGAGGGTACTGTGATAATTCAAGTGAAGGTGGTGACTCGCACCAGGTGGCAGCAGCGGAGGTGGTAACAAGGTGTCAGATACAAGTTGTAGCCCAGATCAACAGGAATTATGAGGAGGTCATCTACTGAGATGGAAAAGACCGTGAGAGAAATTTTGGAGGGAAGATGAGAAGTTTGGTTTCGGACAGGTCAAATCTGAAATGTCTTTCGAGCTATCCAAATAGTAACACTGAGCAGGAGGCTGGATATATGGGTCTCAAGTTCAAGGGAGAGGTCAACACTAGAGATATAAATTAGGGGATCATTAGCATAAAAATTGTTATTTAAAGTCATCGAACAGAATGAGAGGAACTGTCAGTGAAACTAACTAGGAAAGAGGGCTAATTACTCAAAATTAAGAGGTGAAGGAGAAGGGAAGAAACCAGCAAAGGAGGCTGAAAAGACACAATCAGAGAGAGGGGAGGAATGCTAGGAGAATATGCGGTCCCAGCTTCCTCCTGCTGCTCTAACATATCACCACAAACCTGGTGGCTTAAAACAACATAAATGGATTGTCTTAATATTCATTATCATGGCCCCTTCCTCCATCTTCAAAATGCATCTCTCTAACTTCTGCTTCCACAGTCACAGCTCCTCTGACTCTTGCCCTCCTACCTCCCTCTTATAAGGACCGGGCCCACTTGACTAAGCCAGGATAATCTCCCCACCTCAAGATCCTTAACTCAATCACATCCACAAAGTCCCTTTTCCTATATAAGATAATATATTCACAGGTTCTGAGGATTAGGACATGGACATTTTGGCGGATCATTATTCTGTCTACCACACCAAGTGAGAAAGTATTTTCAGGAAGAAGAAATGATCAACTGGGCCAAATGTTACTGAGATCAAGTTAAGATTGGGCAGAAAATTCACCACTGAATTTCAGCAATATGGAAGTCACCAGCAACACTAAAAAGAGCAGAGTCAGTGATGTGGAACCAGAAGAAAACGGGCAGGCGCGCGGGGTATGGGGCACGGATGGAGACAGATGAGCACTGGCGATCTATATTAGAATGTTTTGCTATAAAGAACAGAGAAATGAGATGGTAGCTGAAGGAAGATATGGGTCAAGAAAAAAATTTTTCCCAAATGGGGAAAAAAATACATGTTTTTATGCTATGGAGAATGATCCAGTAAAGGGGAAAAAAAAACTGGAGATGCAGGAGAAAAGGGGAGAATTGTTGGAGCAGTGTTCTTGAGTAGGTGAGAAGGAATAGGTCTAACAGGCAGAGGGGCTGCTTTAGAAAACAGCAATGCTCATCCACAGAAATAGGAAGAGAAGTGAGCCAGTGTTTATTTGTTTTGCCCAGCCACATTCAGTTGTGAACGGTGACCGCCAGGAGCTGGGGTGGGGGAAATGAGCTGTTATTTAATGGTACAGAGCTTCAGTTCTGCAAGATGAAGAGAGTTCTTGAAATTGGTTGCACAACGTGAATGTACTTAACACTTCTGAGTGGCACACTTAAGAATGGTTAAGACGGTGAATTTTGTTAGATGTATTACACCGTAATTAAAAATCAAAATAAATAAATAATTTTTAAAAGCCATATAAACCCTTTAGGTCAGTGAAAACAAATGAAATTATGTACACTGCTAGTTTGATATTAATTTGCTTCCAATTTTGCAGATTGTGATTCTGACAGTAAGAATAAACGAGGTGGTCCTTATAACAACGACAAAGTTGGATTTAGCCAGGAGAAAAGCTGGGTTTTTGCCACGAGACTAGAGTGAAGGGAAAAGAGAGCAAAAGGGACTGAGGGTGTGTGTGAGAGAGTGATTATAAAGACGCTAAATGTAACAACTCCAAGCTGAGTAATGAAGAAAACGAGGCCATAAGGGGAGTAAAGGCTGGGAAAAGGTGGAAGGACTGACAGGCTGCGGGATCAACAGGCTGTTAAATCCAGTGGGTTTAATTGTTGGGGTGAGGGATGGTGGCAGTAGAGAGAGCGAGCCCAAGAGGCCTCCGTGTTGTCTTCTCCAACTAAGCACACTCCTGCCTGAAGGTCTTGCCGTGTACTGCTCCCTCCACCTGGGGGGCACTGCCTTCCCTTAGGTCTCCTCACAGCTTGCTTCTTCATGGGGCCGGGGTGGGGGGTGGGGGGCTCTGATCAAAGCCCATCTCATCGGGAAGAACTCCCTGGGCACTTTTGGAACAGCGCCTCCACCCCCACACCTCTGGCTTTCCTTTCCTTTGGGGCACTTAACCTGTGATGGGATGTGGGTGCGGCCCCTAGAGCAGATGCCACATGGGGTGCCTCAAATGTCTGTTGAGTGAAGGAAGTATTTCATGAGTAACCTTGATTTCCTTTAAATGGATATGGAGGAAGTGAGTGAAGCAGCCAAGGTAAGGGACTGGAAGGAGAAAATGGTGGCCCTCGGACGAGAGTGGAACAAAAGGTCTGAGCTTTTGTAACGGGAGGAACACAGGCTCTGGAGCCTAGGCTGGCAGAAGCACCTGGCGCAGAGCATACTCTACATGAGTTCGCACTTCACTCCTTCCTCTCAACTGCCCACGCATAAAGCGGGAAGAATGCCAACTGCCCCTCCCTGTTTAATTGGGGGTGATCATCAAGAGGGCAAAATGACATGACTAACAATACAAACCTGGAGTTCTTGGCACTGAAGGCACTATCACCTATGGGGTATGTCAGTGGACAATGTAGAAGTCACAGCACTGAATCACAATTTTTTTTTTTTTGGAAAGGGTCATGAGTTTAATGCCTTCCCCCCGTCTGCCCCCGGCACACATAATTTGCACTGTGGTTTCAAAAGACCTTACTTGTACTGAGTACCACAGGCTGTGGCATGCTAGCATTTCTGAAATAATTCCTAGAGCCACTATTCAAGCTCGGACTATTCCAGCAGCTTCTTTGTTCAGCATGTGAGTTATGTTTGCAAATCCCAAGATGACAGAGAACCAACACCATGTGGAAGGTCTGTATTTGCAGACATAAGCATGTCCTGGGGTTTGATGCATTGGAGATATGTCTCCCTCCCCTCATCTTTCACCCAAACTACCTTCTCACCTGTTATTTTTTCCAAAAGAGAAACATCTTGCACTTCCTGGGGTAAAGAAGCAATTTTCTGTCGGACAGTAGCATCCCCTGATGCAGCATTTTCCAGGTCCTGCAAAGCTTTGATTAGTTCCTCAGTCTGTACAATGAAAACACAAACAACACTATCCATTAAGACACATGGGGATATGGGGTCTAAAGAAACTTAGCTGGAGTTAAACGAGGTGGAGGCAAATTCTAAATATGATCATCCCTGACATTTAAAAAAATCATTGTTCTTATCCCAGAGTGTATACTGAAGTCAATGATACAAATTCTAAGAGAATGTACATAATTTTTCTAAGTCCATGGTAGAACACAAATGAAATTCTACATAACTGTGAAAAAGAATTTTTTTAAAGAACATGTTTTTGGCAACTGAAGAAAATGGAGTCTGGTTCATACTGTTTAGTTTCAAAGGATGCATGATCGCTGGTACAGAATGGCCTCCAGTTTAGAATAAAAGTGTACATGTCAAATGCTTAGCAATTTGGTGTTGACTGATTAAATGAAATGACACTACCTACTTCAATTCTTTCTTGAATTTGCTCTACAAAATGAATATCACAAAGATGACATTTTTGATTTGGGCAGTCACTCCCAAAATTAACTGTGTCAAGCTCATTAGTTACAAACAAAGAGGGAAGAAAAGCAAGAAGAGCAAACCAAGAATGCATCTTCTATATATACCAGAAAGGGTTTTTTTTAATTGTCAGGAAACACATGGTGCTGACAGGTTAGTCCATAATGACCCTAAGGCTACCATGTAGATGGTAGTCAGGTTATCCTGAAAGTTGGTAATTCAGGCTGTTCTCTTCAAAGTTTTTAAATGCAAAGATATATGGCCTAACACTGCTTTCATTTGACCCCCGGACTAATTCAACATTTTAACGTAACACAGATCAGACATGCATCCTATTTACACAAGCCTTAAACACTCCCATGTGTAATAAAATAAAGCTGTTTTAGGCAAAATGAGAGGCAGTGCAACTCAGTGAAAAGAGCATGGGCTCTGCAGTCAGTCAGACCCAGATTCAGTTAGAACACTGGGCAAGTTACTTAATCTGTCTCCTTGAGCCTCACTTCCTTTGACTGTAAATGAATAACTACATAAACAAACAGCTAAAACCAACCACACAGAGTTCATGAACTAACTTACACAAAGGGTCAAACAATGCAGATACACGGCTAAAAACTCAATAAGTGCTAGCTCCCTGTTTTAATATTTAAATAGGTTATAGTGTAGTAAATTTGCTACTGCTACACAGACTGTCCTTAGAAACTAGTATGTTGTTTACTTATAAGAAACAGCCATGCTATTAGAGACAAGCGATGGTAGAGGACTTTTGAATGCCTTTGTAACATTACCCCTTTACAAAAGTCTATTTTTTTAAAGAATAGTTTCAATTTCTAGGAGTGAAATAACCCAAATCCAAGTACTCTTACAAATCCATCCCAGATTCAGGGCATGCAAAGACAAAATCAAGCCTGCTGTCTGGCAAGCTTCATTAGGTGGATCTTGCACCCAGTGCCAAGAGCTGCCCTCTGGTGATTCCATACTATTGGTCACTGGCGCCACCCTGTGGCCAGAATCTTCAACTAGCAGTCACTTCAAGCCACTCTGCCCTACTCTCTGGGGGTCAAGACATACCAAGAGGGGTCCTGCAGAAGGATCTTGGGGAGAGTAGCTTCCAGGGTAGTCGTCATCCTCCTCCTCTTGTATTTGCTGAAAAGTTCGCTTTAGAGATTTCTTCTCCTCTGTTGCTAGAGGAAAGAAAAAAGTGACAAATTTGCATCACCACAGCCTGTACAGGTAAGAGTCAAATGCTAATGCACAATAGGTTGCAAGTAAGAAAGGGTAGAAGGGGTGTACATTTCCAGAGATGGCTTAACATTAACCTTTAAGCCACTTATTTTCAATTGGTGGTCATTCCCTACATTACTGAAAAGAGTCAAAATGGCCTCAGTCTGTCATCTCAGATTGACTCACTGGAAAAATACTACTGAAAAAAAGCATCTAAAAGTGAAATTTACCAAACTAACACATTTCATTAAAAACGTCATTATCTTAAAAAAAAAAAAAGTTAATAGGAGAAGTAAAAAGGTAAGAAACCTCATCAGAAAATGTAACATGTAATGAAGCAAGCTGTTGTATGCAAGGGTTTGTAGGGAATATACCGTGTACAAAATGAGATACTTTACGCTTGCCAGGGTCACTTCAGAAAATAAGTAGTAGAGAGAGACCCATCAATAAAATTGTGTCAAAAGCTCTAAAAACAAACATCCTTTAAACTATCACTTTAAGAACAAAACAAACCTAGTTATACCTTAAAATTTAAAATAACCATTACTGAGCATTATGACATATTACTGAGAGAAATTACATAAGTCACCATTTTAAAATTAACCACTTCTGAGGCTAACAGGTTACATTTTTTTATTATCCGTACCACGTGCTTTTAAATTGTTACGACAGATGTGTTAACTCCAAAATCGTTCCTTTTGCATTAAATTGGACAATACAAAATAAATGCCAAACAACTGAGGGACATAAATCTAAATGAGAAATTCAGCTTTGGAAAGTAAAGAAACTATTGGATGCCTAACATGTGCCAGGCACTGCAATAGCTTCTTTACGTCTGATCCTTCCAACAATACTAAGATGTACAACAGTATCTCCACTTTAGAGGTGAGAAAATGAAGACCCAGAGAGGCTAAATAACTCATGTAATGGTATGATTTCAAAATCTGCGCTCTTTCCACTGAATTCAACTTACTTAGCATCACACAATTTCCACCTCATCTGTCAAATGAGGGTCACCATGCACCTGCCTCAGAACTCTGTGAGATATAAACAGAATCATGTACACTTCCTGCTTGATTCAACATTTTCTTCTGGAACCCAGGATGTAGTTCCTGTTCACTACCTTACATATTAACTGACCAGGCTATGTTTGACGTGAAAGCCAAGTCAATATTGTGGATTTTATTTTTTCTTAATGTTTTTGTTTGTTCTACTAACGAAGAGAAACAGCAGCATTTGCATTACCGGCAGTCCTGTCTTTGCACTATTCTATTATGCACAGATTTATTACCACAGTTTGGTTAAGTGACACTATTCCCCCAACAACAGAGTTCAAATTTCAGTTACCATGGCATATTTACTCTGTGTAATTGCATGAACAACAAACCCTCGCTGCTAACTTTAGTCCACAAACCATCACATAAATAATAGAAATGCATCATGATTAGTGACTGCATCACTTCTCCCAAGGTCAGTAATTGGTTACTGCACCTCCGTTATTCAGTTCACACACAGACAACAAAGTGTTTAGTTGTGTTGTTAGTCTCCCAGTGACAAAATCCACGTGACATTTTATAAAAATAAATAATCAAAACAGGGAACTGACTGACAAAGATGAAAGAGCAGCAAAGAAACTAAGACGAAAGTTAACGCTGGAAATGAAGTTCGCGTGGAACACAAATGGGGCTGTAGAAGAAACAGCTGGCTGTGGGGATGCCGGCACTGCCATGCTCTTCTAGAGACGCTGGATTCGCAGCCAGAGGAATTAGTGAAGGTCAACTCATCAACATAAATGAAGAACGCGGCTGTGATGAAAAGGATGACAATGTCCCAGAGGAAGTGATGCTGACAAAAAACTTCACTTTAAAGGAACTCTGAGATACTTCACAACACTGAAAGCACGAAGGATAGAATGTTGGAAGCTGATCCAAATTTAGGAAGGAGTATGACAAAGGTGGAAAAGATGCAACAAGCTTTGTTCAAACTGCTATTAGTAAGTTTGTTACAGAGAAATAAACACTTTAACTCACAGTGTTTCTAATTAATGTTACAGCGTGCTGAATAAGTCTTAATTTTACTATTTTTTTGTTTTCCTATTCAATTGTAATCAACAGTGAGTTTTTAATTCTTTGATAAAAAATTTTAAGTCACAGAATAATTGTAATTTTTCCCATTGATTATTAAGATCACTCTGTACGGTTTCAGCTTGAATGGTCATTTTTACAGTCCTGCACTCCTATGCAAAGCAAGGATGGCTGTTATTTTTCAAACAGAAAATCTACAAGGATATAATCTGCATATGAAATATCTAACAGTACTTTGCACACAGTGGCTGCCTAATTAATGTGTAGTGTGTGGTATGACTTGTGTAAACATTTAGCCATTACAGCATCAAAGTGGCCATGTTTGATGAGTAGCCACTAGAGAATGTAAGCATAAGAGCAAAAAAAAAAAAATTTACAGTATTGTTCTGTTCACTTCCAAACACCTAGAAGAATGCTCAATAAATAACTGTTAAACACTAAAGAAGGTAGAAAAAAATATAAAACTTGAATCCTTCAGTTTTCCAACTCTCATACAGAAATTATTATATATAAAAACCACACATCACTGAACATCTCAGGACACTCAGAATCACTGAATTTTGGCACTGGAAGGCCTTAGGCAGACCTATGTATTTGCTTTCCCCACTGCTCCCCACCTCATTTTTCATGAGAATGTCAAGGCCCACCGGCTGTGGTGTGTCCAAAGCCAGAGAGCTCATTAGTCTAAGTCTGGGTCCTACAGCAAAAAGCTTCTGTCTCCTAATCTGGAGTTCTTTTTACCACTTCATGCTGCCACTCACTTCTAGCAATGCAAAACCGAAATCAAACTGATGACAATTTTAGGGCCATTTCTGTCCTTTGCCATCCTGATGGAAGAGGGTATAACAGGAGGTAACCGTTATCATCCTACTTTTCCAGTTCTCTCGTATCTCCACTAGAGGACCTACTGGAAATAAATTATTCATCATTTCCCCCACAAGGCTCCTTTCCTGAGCTAACTATTACCATTATGAACACTGCCACTGGCCCCATCTTCCAGGTACAATGCCTTGGAGAACAGTGGAATCTTTCCCAAAGTCCCAACTTCTGGCAGATTCCACAATTGTGAGGAATTCTTCCTTACATCCTCTTTCTGCTCCTTCCCAAAGCCTCTTATCAGCCACCTGTCCTTTCTCAAGCCTTGCCCAGACCGCTGTCCTATCTGGGCTCTCTGCCTCTTCTAGTCACTCTTGCAACTTAGACTACACCATCTTCCTAGAGCTGAGCTCTCACCCCATCATGCCTCTACTCAAAACCCTGAAAAGGCCACCTAAGTTCAAAGTCTCCTTGGTGATGGTAATGGCAGAACCACCTTGAGCACTCCCTTCAGACTGTCATCCTCTCCCTCCAGCCCCCACAGCATCGGGGCCTCTCTTTGAAAGCGCTGGGCCCTTGCCACTTTCGTGGCAACTGGCAGGGCACAGGCCTTACCTCTCCGATCGAAACAGCAAGTGTCTTATTCCTTCACATCGCTATTATACCCAGGAAAGTGTCAAGACACCTGAGTCTGAAACTTCTTGAAGGCAGAGGAAGCATAGCAACTGCAAGGCCCTAGTGCTGTGCCAGAAATGACTATCCCTGCTTTCCTTTACACAAACCAGACTCTCCCCCGCTCATGTGTACAGAATTAGCAGCGAGAAGGCCCAGAATTCTCAATCAAGTCGGACAACCATTAAAATGACCGGGGAAATCTGCCAGTCCTGTTCCTATGTCTGAACTTCAGATCAGGTACCTTCCACTATCAATTCGGCTCTGACCACAGGTGTTACACTCACTCCTTTTTTCACTTCCTCAACCACTCTGTTTATAGGCAGGGCAAACACTACAGGGACCGAAAACCTGTCCTTACTGCACACCTTCTGTTCTATCCTTCAACACATCCCTGTGTCTTCACTGGGCCTTGTACTAGCTAACCTTCAAGTAATCTGGTTACCTAAGGGTTTATGGTATGCCTCTTAGAGACCTGTGATAGAATTTCAGACACTATGGCAGACTGTGAAACTAATTTTAAGGCAAAAAGTTAGCCTGAAGGATCCCAAATCACATTACAAAATGCAGCCATCTACCCGTAAAGCTGGATCTTCTAAATAATCCACTTGAAACTTCTAGGATTGAAAAAAGAAAATAAGGAAACTCCCCCCACAGATTTTATATTACTTTTTTTTAATAACATCTTTATTGGAGTATAATTGCTTTACAATGGTGTGTTAGTTTCTGCTTTATAACAAAATGAATCAGCCATACATATACATATATCCCCATATCCCCTCCCTCTTGTGTCTCCCTCCCACCCTCCCTATCCCACCCCTGTAGGTGGTCACAAAGCACCGAGCTGATCTCCCTGTGCTGTGCAGCTGCTTCCCACTAGCTATCTATTTTACATTTGGCAGTATATATAAGTCCACGCCACTCTCTCACTTCGTCCTAGCTTACCCTCCCCCTTCCCTGTGTCCTCAAGTCCATTCTCTATGCCTGCGTCTTTATTCCTGTCCTGCCCCTAGGTTCTTCAGAAACTTTTTTTTTTTTAAGATTCCATATATATGTGTTAGCATACAGTATTTGTTTTTCTCCTTCTGACATTTCACTCTGTATAAGTCTCTAGGTCCATCCACCTCACTACAAAGAACTCAGTTTCGGGCTTCCCTGGTGGCGCAGTGGTTGAGAGTCTGCCTGCCAATGCAGGGGACACGGGTTCGAGCCCTGGTCTGGGAAGATCCCACATGCCGCGGAGAAACTAGGCCCGTGAGCCACAATTACTGCGCCTGCGCATCTGGAGCCTGTGCTCTGCAACAAGAGAGGCCGAGAAAGTGAGAGGCCCGCGCACTGCGATGAAGAATGGCCCCTGCTTGCTGCAGCTAGAGAAAGCCTTAGCACAGAAACGAAGACACAACACAGTCAAAAATAAATAAATTAATTTAAAAAAAAGAGAGAGAATCTTAAAAAAACAACTCAGTTTCATTTCTTTTTGTGGCTGAGTAATATTCCATTGTATATATGTGCCACACATCTTCTTTTATCCATTCACCTGTTGATGGACACTTAGGTGCTTCCATGTCCTGGCTATTGTCAACAGAGCTGCAATGAACATTGGGGTGCAAGACTCTTTTTGAATTATGGTTTTCTCAGGGTATATGCCCAGCAGTGGGATTGCTGGATCATATGGTAGTTCTATTTTTAGTTTTTTAAGGAACCTCCACACTGTTCTCCATAGTGGCTGTATCAATTTACATTCCCACCAACAGTGCAAGAGGGTTCCCTTTTCTCCACACCCTCTCCAGCATTTATTGTTTGTAGATTTTTTTGATGATGGCCATTCTGACTGGTGTGAGGTGATACCTCATTGTAGTTTTGATCTGCATTTCTCTAATGATTAGTGATGTTGAGCATCTTTTCATGTGTTTGTTGGCAGTCTGTATATCTTCTTTGGAGAAATGTCTGTTTAGGTCTTCTGCCCATTTTTGGATTGGATTGTTTGTTTTTTTGATATCGAGCTGCTTGTAAATTTTGGAGATTAATCCTTTATCAGTTGCTTCATTTGCAAATATTTTCTCCCATTCTGAGGGTTGTCTTTTCATCTTGTTTATGTTTTCCTTTGCTGTGCAAAAGCTTTTAAGTTTCATTACGTCCCATTTGTTTACTTTTGTTTTTATTTCCATTTCTATATTACTTTTATAATGAAAAAAGAATCAGGAAATACGGTTTCCAAGAGCTCCCTCATTCTTTGTCCCCTCCCTGCAAAATAAGGGAGTTTTCTTTAAAAAGCACATTTACCTTTACTTGTAGAGAGAAAAAGATATGCAACAAAGCGCTGACACTTGAGGCACAGTTCTGAAAGCACTCTACCCATATCATCTCACTGAACTGAATGGCCAGGTCCAGACCTGAACCTGGGAAGCTGAGCCTAGAGCTTGTGCTCTTAACCACCATGCTCGCCAGCCTTGCACAAAATCTGGGGGACTGAACATACTAACATGACTCCTCCTACTTTTGCTATTGGTTTGTATTTAGAAACTCAGAATATTAGATATTAGAACTGGGAGGGGGTACCAAATAGAAGTCATATGATCACATTAATAACATCTTACCTTCATTATCTCAAGTAATCCTCACACAACCCTATGAGGTATTATTACTAGCCATAATAATAGCCATACTGTACAGTGAGAACCTGAGGCTCAGAGAGGTCAAATGCCATGCCCAAGGTCACACAGCTTGGAAGTGAGAGAGCTGGGATTCATACTCTGGAAGTCTGATTTCAAACCCTTGCTCTGAATAGCTAAACTAACTATACTAAGGTCCAGGAAAGTTGTGTGACCTACTCATGAATTCACACCCTCATTCAAGTCTACTGAATCCATGTGCTTTCAAGGAAAAATTATGGTGTGAAGAACATAGGCTTTTAAGTTATATAGACCTGGGTTTGAATTCTCTACTTATCAATTACATCTACTTGGACAAAATTACTGTACCCTTGCGAGTCTTAATATCTTCATCTGAAATACGAAAACAATACCTAGTACATAGAGTAGTTGTAAGGATCTAAAATAAATTAACATGAAAAGCAGCCAGCAGAGGGGCTGGTGCTGAATAGGTGCTCAATAAATGCTATTTCCTTTGTATCTACATTTCCTTTCTAAAGCCTACAACTATAGGATACTGTGTGATTTAGGTGGGACTGAAGTAAATAATGAAGTTCCACTCAGTCAAGCAACAGCATGAGTATTCCCAAGAATACAGAGACAACTTTAGAATCACTGGGTCTTGTACCTGGGATTGAAAAAACAAAGAAAAAACCCCACAGATTTTAAATTACAGGTACACAAACTCAAGAAAACTCCAGTTCTAAAACAAAATTCCTAAACTCACACATTCTCCAACATTAGAAATGTCAGCTCCACAGGAAAATTTTTATTCCAAAAGTAAACTCTGTAAAGTTGTCTGAAGACAAAGAATTAGCCTTGAATTAAGGCTGTAATATAAAAGGACTATTTAAATTTGGAAATAAGCTTCTGGAAAACTCATCGATATTTTGAAAGGATTGTGTAAAATATTCTGATAACTCAGGTCCAAAAAAGACAGTGAGAAGACAGAGTGAGTTAGTTGAGACAAACACATTGGAACCTTTTGATATGTGTTTTCATCTTTACAAACTAGAGAAAGAGAAATTATCTTTATATCAGCATTATCCTCTACATAAGAGGAATACTGCCTCTATTGCTGTTAATGTCTAGACACTCAAAAAACAAAAAATCAAAAACCCAATGGAGCTATTTTCAAATCTAGCACTGCCACAAATTCCCCAATTTGTCTGACTGCTCCCTGAGTGCAAAACTATTTCTCACTCCTCTCTTGCTCTTTCCTATACTGTCTAGCATAGCTGTTTACTCAAAGCATATGTTTGGCAAATGCTTGTTTAATTGAAATTCAACACTTAGCTTCAAACATCATCTTTCAGAGCTCTCCTACTTGCCCAAAGGTGTTTGTAAAAAATCAGCACTGTTTACCAATGGACTGCAAGTCAGAGGAGAGAAAAGAGTGCTGGATAATTCCCCAACACTGTGTAGGATACTTCCAAAGGACACAACACAAACACTGCCAGAATCCAATCCAATCCCAAAATTGTTTTCTATCAATTCCAAGTTAAACAGCAATGACCTGCAGACTGAAAGCACTTATGTCATTCTTAGAAAGCCTCTAACCTCTAGTTTCATAGGAAAGTTACTCCACCTTAAAACGCATATAAACTCAGACCTGGAAGAGATCATGAAAGGTATACAATAAAAAGAGTTGCTGAATGAATGATATTATCACATATGCTAATTGTGGTTAAGTTCTATTGCAGAGGCATGTACAAAGTCCCAGAGGAAGATGGAGGGAATTGGTTACATGTGCCCAGACAAGCTAGCAAAGATGTCAGAATGTGAGTAGCGTTCTTAAAGAATAAGTTCACCACACAAAAGGGGCAGAAGGACATTTTAGGCAGAGGTAACAGCAGATGCAAAGGAAGGGGTACCGACAGAGCATCCAGAGGGGAAATTGCTAGATATGGCCAAAGAATATGGTATATGTGAGAAAATGGGAGAAGAATCTGGAAAAGTAGAGTAGTTCACATTATAAAGGGTCCTAAATACTATGTTAGTATTTGGACTTGATCCTCCAGGCAATGAGCATGTGTACAGTCAGATCAGATCTGTAGCTTAGAAACATGTCATGCCAGCTAGAATTAAGCCGCAACTAACTGGAAGCCAAAGAACCAAATAACGTTTGATCTTACTCCTCTTTAAAAGAAAAAATAACATAGCTTTTAAGAAGGACTTGGTAAAATTCACACACATACATGAACACACTACCTCAGAATATTCTGGGTTCAATAAGGACCAAAACCAATTTTAGACAGCAGCTGACAACCATCAAAAGTATGTCCCCAAACCACATCAATATTTAATGAAACCAAGTTCCATAAGGGCTGAAGGACTTATCCAAGATCCTATAACAGTCAGCGGCAAGGCTCGGACAAAATCTTAGCCCAGGGTACTTCCTAGTTCGCTATAACTCCGAACAATTTTGTTGTTCCTTTCCCTTGTGCAAGCGAAGTCTCTGAAAGGCATAAGCGTGCCAAGGAGAATACAGATCAAAAGGTAGGATATGAGATGATGAATAGCATGAATACTAGAACCAGGCTTACACACTGCAAGCACTACATAAATTCTCACCATCGTTTATGATCATCTCTCTCTGAAGAATCATATAATCGCTGGTGGTTCACAGCAACCCCCACTGCAGCTTTTCATATGTGATTCGAAAGTAGGCAAAGACCAAGAGCTGTAAACATGTGGTGATGTTTCTACCTTTGGGGGGAGGGCTCTTGGAGTCCTCCATAGACAGCTTCAGCTGCTGTATGAACTCGCCGCCATACACACTTCTTTCTTGCCAGATGTTCAGCAATCTTTCTAAAGGTTTTTTACAGCCTTCATCTGCCTCTCTGCCCAGAAAAGACGAAAAGATATATATAAGCTTAAGATTTTTTGCTTTTAATTAGGACAGATTTACTTTAAAAAAAAAAAAAAACAACCAACAACTGACTAAATGATTTACATATTTAAAAACAGAAGGAAGAGTAAGGTACATATTGTACTTAATGGATATTCAAAACTTGACCAGAAACTACATTCTTCCTGTGGTGTGTAGGGAAGAGAGAGGGATTATGTTACAGAATTAATCTGTGTCTTTTATCCTCTTTGAAAGATGGGGTAAATAGGGCAAAAAGCCAAAGGCTGATATTTACTGACAGAGAATTATCAAAAATCAATCATATCAATTGTGACGGCTTGCTTTTCACAAGGCGTTAACTGAAATCTAGTGCCAGATATGCTGCTGGAAATTAAAGCAGGCCAAAATGTTTAAGGACAGGGAAAAAATGATTAAAACCAAATGTTTAAAGTGGGGAAGAAATTCATAATAACTCATCAATGCTAACACACCAACACCTCTAATATGTATAAATACAATCGTACACACATACATGTCAAGAATCTCAACTTTAAACTCGCTACTTCATAACTATTTTAATTCCAGGCTAGGTCTGTATTCCAGATTCACACAAAGGTGTCTAGCAGATAATCTTAGAACACACCGAGCATAGTACAGTCCTTTGTAATTTATATCTGAATGAAAGAAGCTAGTTTTTTTCCTGACATATTACTCTCTTAAAACATATCACTCTCTTATTTTTCAGTGAGATGACCATTAACTCGCACTCAGGGTGAAGCAGTTGTTTACCATAAAGTGTCAGACGGCAAGTGGAAGCATGCGGGAAGACTTTCCGAAAGGAAAACAAATTCCCTCACCATGTACTGTGTTACCATGAATTGTTCTGTTCTGTGAGGCTGTCTAGATGTCAGTGACCTTACACTGAGGAACTATAAACAAGAAGGGTTACCCTGACATCTTAGTATCTAAGTCAATATCTTTAGTAGGAACCTCAAGAAGAAACCATATAAAATTCAACTCAGATGGGAATTTCACCCACCCCCAGCCCTAACAGCACTTTTCTAAAACTTATGTTAACACTCAAGATGAGCTGAGTTTTCGGCCTAAGCTGGTCAGATTGTATTACTTATGAATTATTAGTGGCAAATTTCACTAAATTGGGGGTTAAAGTACTAACTAAATCAGGATACATACAAACTAATTATTAATTATTGGTAAAGCTTTTTTTTTTAAGTCAGAGGTCAGGGTGAGGGGGAAAAGGGGGAAAATATTTCCACTGATATTTATAAAACTTAAAGATATGACCTTGATATTTATAATAAAAACATCTCTACTCCATCTTCAAAATGTATCTAGAAACAAATTACTTCTCACCTCTTTCTCTGCTCTCAGCCTGATCCAAGCCACTATCATCTCTTGTGTGATTACTGCAACAGCCTCATTACTAGTCTCCCTGCTTCCACCCTGTCCTCCAACCATCTATTCTCAAGTTTTAAAAATCCAATCCTAACTGTTGTGTTAAGGTAGATCATGTTGCTCCTTTGCTCAAAACTTCCAATGGTTCTTCCTGGTCTTCCCCAGAATAAAAGTGAAAGTCCTAATGAAGCCTACAACAAAGCCCTTCTCAGCCCAGCCCATTACTTCTCTGACCTCACCTATCCTCACTCTCCCCTCCCTCCTCAACAGCTCCCTGGCCCTCCTGCCATTAAAGTGTAGGACCTTTGCACTTAGCTTGGAACCAAGGCTCAGGCCAGGCAAGGCTCCTTTGCTCTCCTCCTTCAGGTGTGTATATTCACACAGCACCTTTTCAGTGAATCCTCTCATCTCCCTACTTAAAATTACACTCCCTACTCCTACTTAATTTTTCTCCACACAATTTATCTTCTCATGTGCTATATATACGGTTTCCCTGTTGTTTATACTCTTTCCATTTGAATGGGATTTCCACAAGGGCAGGGATTTGTCTTTTTCCCCCACTGCTATATGCCCCAGAACAAGCACAGTAAATATTTAATTGCAATGTTTTTTCCGAAAAATGTTAGAAAGGTTTCAGTAGGCCATACAATTAGTTAACTTTCAACGACCATTTTACCACATCAAGGTCATTCATGTCAGACATCAATTAAGCATTCATCTGCACATTAAGGTTTCTGAAATACTGTGCTTGGAATACAAAGAACAAGGCCTAGGTCCTGACCTCTAGGTTCTTGACCCAGCAGCCCCTCACCTCTCCACACCCTACCTGAGGCTTCATGTTCTAGCAACACTCAACGGTCAGTATTTTCTACTCAGCACTTGCTGCCACTGTTACGTGTGCCTATGCTCATGCTTCCTCCTCTCTCTTGAATGGAATCCCCAAAACAGAACAAGGTGAAGAGCAAAAGGTTCTGAGTAATTCTGGTGGCTGAAGTACTATATGGGGTGGGGTGGGGTGGGGGGGTGGAAACAGCAGAAGAATCTGGAGGGATACAGTGGAATTAGATTATAGAGGACCTTAAATTCCATACTAAACATGTGGCCTTTACCCTGAAGGCAATGGGAAGTCCCTAATGTGATGAAATGCAGGCTTTAGAAAAATAAAGTCATTATAACTACTGTAACAAAATCACAACTAATCAGAACTTAACTGGTCGGTACTTTTAACATAAAATCTGTTCTCTGCAAATTCTCTTAGAAGAGAAACCAATCATGAAAACAAATTCTTATCAAGGATTTAGTTAAAAGGGTTGGGAGGGGCACAACACCCATCCAACCACCATCCACCGTTCCTGGGGCTATTTGGGGCTTGATTAAGGCTGAGAGTCTTAATCAGTTGCAGTCACACTACTGTATAGTGGATAATGATGCTCAAACCTGTTGTAACCAAAAGATTTTCAAAAGGCTTTCACCACTAAAGGCTACAGCCAAAAGGGTGCTCTACTTTAATTAGTGAACATAATTAACCATGATAGGTTAATTCTTTGAGCACTACAGTAAATCAAAGTTTTGCCAACTAAGGTCTAAAGATATAGACACAACAGTCAAGAAATCTTTTTACTGATGTGGTTTTGCCCTAAGTAGCTCCAATGAAGTGGAATCACTTTAGCACCTGAAATTGGATACAACCAAAGCGAAAGTCATTTTATGACACAAGGAGCTATCTTTTCAAGTTGTATTAACTCCATTTTAACTTGAGAAATCTTTAAGTGAAAAAACACAAAAAATCTTTGCCACTTATCAATGAATAAACTGAAAGATGATAAATAAGTACATATGTAACTTATTTTGCAGAACACAACTTAGTATCTTAATTCTAAATATTTATAAATTCAACCACTGAAAATGTGATCTAAAAAGTGAAAAGTATGTGTTATACACACGTAGGACTACTGCTTGAAGTGTCAGCTGGATACCAAAGGGCTTGCCAAGCCAGCGTGGGGGCCTTTTCTTCCTCTGCAGCTCTAATGGCACTGCCTTGGTACACCCGCTATAATTTGTGTACTTCTCTCTTATCCCATGCACAGTAGGCCTATGGCAGGCCTACTCAGGGCATAAATTCTTTCTAAGTATCCTCAGCACTTCCAACAGCACCTCATGTAAAGGTAGGGCAGAAACAGTCCTTTGCAATTGTGTAGAAAAGAGTTAACATAGAGGCCTGAGACTGCTGCCCTTAGCAGGCCTGCTCACGAGGTTGGCCCTTGATGGCCCTTGACTGGCATCTCGGAACCTGGATTTCAGAAGTGCTCCTGTCATCTCCTAACTGATAAGGGTGGTTTACTGTGCTTAAACTGTTTATAAAAACAGTATGGTTTATGCTGAACACCTGCTTTCCTTCAGGAGCCTAGAATTTTGGCAGAGTGCCTGTGACCAACCCTAACAAAATCCCTAGGTACTACATCTCTAATGGGCTTCTCAGGTAGAAAACACTTCACATTTGTTGCCACAGTTCAGAGGGGGAGGAATTAAGTATGTCTTATGTGACTCCATTGTGAAAGGACTCTTGGAAGCTTATGCCTCGTCTCCTCTGGACTTCATCCCTTGCACCTTTTCCCTTCTGCTAATTTTGCTTTATATCCTTTCACTGTAATAAATCATAGCCAGGAACACAACTATACCCAAGTCCTGTGAGTCCTCCTAGCAAGTCACCGGACCTGGAAGTGGTCTTGGGGACCCACGACTGTTTTAACAGGAAATAAATATGTATATGGTGATAATTCCAAATTTATGTCTCCAGAAATCAATTTCCTACTGAACTTCGAGACTGTCTCATCCATCCGCCTATATGGCGTCACCCTTTGCAATATCTCTATTAGCCATCTCAAACTTAACATGGCCAAAACAAAACTCTTGATTTCCTCTACCGTATCTTTACCTCAAACTCCACCTCGGTAAACAGCACCATCAGCCATCCACATACTCATGTGAAAAACCTAGAAATAATCTTTGATTTCTCTTTTCCCTCACTACCAAGCTCCCACTAATCCTATCAGTTTTACATGGGGGGGGGCACAAATCTACCCATGAAGTAAATAAAGTAAACATTCAACAAGTGGAAGCTATTATCTCCTCAATGTTCCTGAATCCTAGCCAATGTCATCTCTAGCCTACACTAGAGCAACACCCTCTACCTCATGTCCCTGCCTCTCCCTTGGCCTTTATAATCCATTCTCCACCCCAAGCTGGAGGGATTTTTGAACAAGGCATTTGGAATATATCATTCCCCTGCTTAAAACTCCTCACTGACATCCCATCGGAACAAAATCCTAACTCTCTCCCAAGGCTTACAAGGCATGTGTGACTGTCACCTGCCTGCCTCTCTGATCTCACCTGGATATGACTTCCCCTTTGTTCCTTGTGTTCTAACCACAATGGACTTCATTCTGATCCTCTTAACATGCCAAGACTATTTGTACCTTAGGCTCTTTTTAATAGCTGTTCCTATTTTGCATGATTACCTCAAATGTCACTTCCTTAGAGAGGCCTTCCTTCACCACACTAGAAGAGATCCCACTCAAGAACGTCATTCTATTTTATTATGTCCATATTATCACTCTCTGAAAGTATCTTATTCATTTTGTCCTTGTCTGCCTTGTTCACTGCTTGACCCCCTAGTGTCTGGATCAGTACTTTGCACAAAGGCACTTAAATACATCTTGAAGGAAAGATTAAGTGCACAACTATCTCCAAACTGAGAAGAAAACAAGAAGGCATTTGTATGGAAAATAAGTTTAAAGTCTGGTTACTTAAACTGCTATTCAAATTAAAACTACCCCATGAGCTTGGCAGCTTTCTCTGACTTGAGAGGTTTGTTGTTTCTTTCCTAGGGGGTAGGGGGTTTGAGGGAGGAGGCAGGAAATTATCATAAAGAGATTCCTAATCTATTTTAGTCAATATTAATGGGTCCACTATCTTTGTTCATCAATTGGCCACAGAAAAACTGTACAGAGAGCACTTTTTACTGTTGATAAGGTGCATCAGGACTGAAGTGGTGTGGCTGGACTTTCTATTCTAATAATGGGGGTGGGGTGGGGAAGGAGCTTAGAGACATGGGGACCTTGAATATAATATCTGAACGGGACCTTAAAAGAACTAGAAGAATGCAAAAAAGAAAGGTAATAGAGCTATCTATTTTTATTTAAAAGGATCAGGTCTATTTTCCCCATAAAGCCACAGAATTTGCCAAGACATTTTTACAATGCCTCCTAGATAGGTTTTAAGATGATAACCAAGTAGAAAAACTTTTAATCCTGGTATTGCTCGCCCCCTCCCACCCGCTCTTCTACTTCCACTTTTCTGATTTGCGAGCAGCTTGTGATTACTGTTAGATTTTTAAGGAAAAATGTTATGTTTACTATCCCTATAGGGAATTACTTTAGTCAATTTCTTATACCCTAAATTTATTAACTTATTCAACAACTACTTACTGAATCCCTACTCTGTGCCAGGACAGACCACAATGTTGCTCAGCTCCTGGGACACCATTCACATCAAGACTATCTAAATGGTGTTCCCGAAGGTACAAAACCCAGTAGCTCTGTGCCAGATACTCTACTGGGTGTCTGGAATACAGGAAAGAACAAAAAAGAAACAGTTTTTCTCTTCACATAGTTTATAATATAGTATACTCCCATGAATGGGCAAAGACTGTGGATTGAGCACTGTTGTTTTACTTTAGCCTCACAACTCTAATGAGACAGGTGGTGACATTCCCTTTTAACTAACATGGAAATGTGGGCTCAAAAAACTACATAACACATCCAAGGCCACTCAGTGTTGGAGGCAGAGCTACAGCTAACGTCTAGGAAACTGAACTGACTCTCCTCAAAACAGGAAAATGCCTGTCTCCAATTTCAGAGGGCTACTCTAGTAGTCTGTTCTAAGCTTATTCTCCGTTATGCCAACTCAATATTTTTTCAAGTCCCCAAACATTCTGCTTTTTCAGTATCCATGTTCAAAAAAAAAAAAAAAAAAGCCAGTTGACTAACAAAAATCTTTCATCCATCTCTACAAAGCTAGATGGAGTTCTCATTTCACCCCTTCAAACTTTCCAAATCTTTCACAGAATGCCAGACTTACTTTCACACTTAAGGTCTTTCACATACACTCTAGACCTTAGAACAATTTTCGTTTAACCCACTAGTCTCCTTCTCACCCTTCCCAGTTTCCTTTGGCAAAGATGTTTTGTTTGATTTGCTTATTAATATTCTAGTGAAAAATAGTTTTTCTTTGCTCCTCCTAGGCAACTAACTTATATCTACAAAAAACAGTTTGTTTTTAAATAAATAAAAGTGATTTGTAAAACTTTTAATTAAATGTATAGTTTCCGTGATATCAGCTATAAGTATGCTCTACCCACCCCCGTCCTCTGTCACAAAACACAATAGTGGCACACACTTAACATGACAGAGTCAGAGCAAATATCTACTTTCCACACTAATAATTACTATCTTTGCAGGTACAGTAATGACTACTATTTTTAGTAAGTTAGACATGTAGACATCCAGAAGTAAGTAAAAACAAAGGCACAGCAACTAATTTCTTGCTATTAAGGCTTTGTTACTGGAAAGTTCCCTTGTACTATTTAGCTTTGTTTTTTGACCATAAGCTAATGAGACAACTCAGCCAAACCAAGGAAAGTACCACATTCAAGAAGTGAATTCAACAGTGAATATATCTAGGAGAAAAGATGTGCTTCAAGTGCTAGACTGAGTCCCTTCAATGCATCAAAATATTTACTTGTCTGAGATAGTTCTCAAGGGTTCAGGCAAAATATAAAACCACAATTTGGCCTCTGCAACTCTCTATAAAGTACCTCTCTTTAAAGTATGAAGTTGTCAAGTTACAAACGCTATCACACACAAAAAAGAAAGAACAAAAAGGAAAAGGTAATGCATTCAAAAACAAAACATAACAAAAAACCCGAAAACATACCTGGCAACGTGAGAAAAAGCATCCACAAGGACAGATTCAAATTCTCTAGTGAATTCAGGTCCTTTCCTTTTACTGTTTTGAATGACATCATTGGCTAAGTACAGAAAAGTAAGCTTTCTATTTGATTTGGCTGGAAAAAAAGAAAAGAAGATAATTTAGCTTACACCAAGGAAATTCTCAATCCACCATTCTTCTGCTCTAAACTACTCCTAAAGAACACTAAGACAAGCATTATCTACTTGAGGTCAAGACTGCTATGTTTGAAAAAACAATTTAAGGGATTCTTGGAGGTGTCTAGTAAAACAGGATTGAGAATACAATTTTGAAAAAACTAAAAAACAAGAATACGCCATTTTAATTGATTGTGGTGATAGTTGCATAACTGCGAACATACTAAAAACCATTGAATTGTATATTCTAAAAGAGTGATTTGTGTGGAATGTGAATTATAGTTCAATAAAATTGTTTTTCAAAAAAAAAAAGAATACGCCATCTTAATTTCTGTGTTATTTTAGTCAGGGTAATTAATTGGCAGTAAAAATTAAGATAATCCAAAGAAAATTCCTAAAGGATAAGCAGTCAGTATTCTCCAGTCAATTCCTAAAGGATAAGCTGTCAATACATCTCCAGAAGACATGTTAAAACCAAGATTTTCATTTATTATATTGCAAAAATGAGCATTTCTTACTCACTGTTAATTATCAAATACCACAGAATGAAAGACTGAGTTAAGTTTCAGTTTTAAAAGATACTTGTAATTTATGCTCCTAGACCAAGAATTTCTCTTTGAACATTCCAATAACCATAATCAGTCAATGTTATCAACTCTACAATCCAGAGGAATCTCTAGATGCACCAATGGATATTTATCTCAAAATACAAATATACATTATAGCTACATGATTCCTGAAAGTTTACACACGTCTGAAATCTGGATATGCAAAATTATGGCTCCCACAAAAAATATAATTCTTCTTTCTTATACCTACTAAATGTAGTATTTCCTATTACTCTATATGGTAGCATGCATTAAACCATAAAAACCTCACGCAATATGTCTGAGTTACAGTTGCTTGGGGGAACATTACTGAATTTCCTGGCTTCTATGCACATAACTTTTCAACCGTAAAGTTACATCACTACCATTTTTGGTCCCAGTTTTCTTTTAAAAGAAATAAATAATAACACAATCAGATAGTTCAAAACATTAAGTTTTCTCCAATGCCAAAGTGCCCAAAAGACTCAAGCAAGCCCTATGTCAACCTTTACACCTGAATTACTAGTCCTTACTCCACTGCTCTCAGAAACCATTCCTGTTTCTTTTGAAATGCACACAGCATGTATAAATTCTGACACAGCAAGCTCAAGATCTGACATTTTAAAATGTGGCTACAGGAGAATAACTTAAGTTAAAAACAAGATTTTTAAAGCATGTTATAGTTGAAACTGATGACTTAAAGTGCCCATAAAATTAAATATGGATATCCTGAAATGTATTAACCTGATAATAACCTAGTTTAGATGGCCAACTGATGAGAATATTGAAAACCTGGAGCTATCTTTAACTGTTCTAATTATTATTCGAAAACAGAACAAAAGTGTCAATAGCTTCAATATCCCACTGTTGCTACAAAGGTATGATTACGGCAAAAAGCTTTTTTTTTTTTTTTTTAAAGCAAACCTTGTTCTAGGATGTTGCAGCAAGTTAAACTACCAAGTTTATAACGCCATGAAAGTTAGATTTAAAAGTAAAAGAGGGCTTCCCTGGTGACGCAGTGGTTAAGAATCTGCCTGCCAATGCAGGGGACACAGGTTGGAAGCCTGGTCCAGGAAGATCCCACATGCCGCGGAGCAACTAAGCCCGTGCACCACGACTACTGAGCATGCGCTCTAGAGCCCGCGAGCCACAACTACTGAAGCCCCCACACCTAGAGCCTGTGCTCTGCAACAAGGGAAGCCACCACAGTAAGAAGCACGTGCACCGCAACGAAGAGTAGTCCGCACTCACCACAACTAGAGAAAAGCCCGCACCAGCAACAAAGACCCAAAGCAGCCAAAGATAAATAAATAAATATTTTTTAAAAAAAAGTAAAACAGAACTTCTACAAAGCAAATCGGACTAATATACTTTATGTTAAAAAACCCAGAATCCATATTGTAAAATGTCAATTTGGCCATTCAAGACCTGAAACATTTTGCAGTATTACAAATGTGATAGCTAAGATAGCCAAGGTTTTCACTATCTACAATGCCAATTAATTCTCATCACCCTCAAACTTAGCAATGGGAATTTAGGATAAAACTTTTCCCCTCCACATCCAGCATCCTGAATAATCAACATGAGCACCATGTGTGTAAAGGTAAC
Source organism: Delphinapterus leucas (assembly GCF_059928025.1). Lineage (NCBI taxonomy): Eukaryota > Metazoa > Chordata > Mammalia > Artiodactyla > Monodontidae > Delphinapterus > Delphinapterus leucas. The sequence goes on along the minus strand of NC_143143.1, from coordinate 67,211,411 downwards.
ATAACAAAACCCTAAAGGGAATTCCCTGGAGGTCCAGTGGTTAGGACTCCTCGCTCTCACTTCCGAGGGGCCGGGGTTCGATCCCTGGTCAGGGAACTAAGATCCCACAAGCCTCGCAGTGCGGCCAAAACAAACAAACAACAACAAAAACCCACAAAGCCCTAGAGCACTTGAACACACAAGGTCATAATAAACACAACACACACACCCTCTACTCCAGCCCTGGGTGGTAACTCACTTGTTCAAATGTCTTTCCAATACGTCAGTATGGATTCTTTCACTCCCTACCGAGGCCCATTCCAAACTGGTTGAAATAGTTATTGAGCAAAGTTTAAATTACTGGCTGACCAAAATTTTTCACTTGTTTGGCTGGTTTTGACATCTAGAGAAAGTAATTTTTTTTTTAAAAAAAAAAGGCCTATTTACCTGCACTACTAAAGGTAGTAGTAGTAGAAACGTAAGGTACAAAAGCACTACTAAAAAATGTTCATCTTAGGGTATTTTACACCAAACTGCTCCAAAAAGAAAGGGAGAAGTTCTACCTAGAACAGAGCCCAAAGGGATAAATTAAGAATTATTCCTAGGGAATGGAAAGAAAATAACACATCATGAATAGAAGTAGTACTTAAGCAGGAAAAAGAAAACTTTTAAAGTCTCATAAATATTTGGAGGCAAAACAGAGATGGTTTGTGAAATGTCTTAAGGAAGTGACTTGGCTATAGATAGAAATGTCCATTTTTAAAGATTCAGGGTGGGCTAGAACCTAAAGGGCTAGTCAATTCTAACATTAGGGCACAAAATCTTTTTCCACTTCAGTGCGGGGGCATTTTCAATTCATGAAGGAAGGCTGGGTATTAGGAAACTGTACACTGATGCTTGGAAGAGCATCCTCTAGTTCTGCACTGTCCAGTATGATAGCCACTAGCCACATGTGGCTACTGAACATCTGATTTGTAGCTAACAAAACTCAGGAACTAAATTTTCAATTGTATTTATTTGAAAGTTTACTTCCTTAGTCACACATTTCAAGTGCTCATGGCAAGAGGCTACCTTGTTGCACAGCAGATATAAAACATTTCTCTCATCACAGAAAGCTCTATTAGACAGTGCCGCTTGAATCCTTTACTCAGCCATGAAAATGATGTCAAGAGACCACAATTTAACACCTGAACTATTTTTTAACTCTGTTAACAGGCACCATGCTAAATGTTGTGTACATTACGGACAACTAGAAGAGCTAGTTTCTCCCTCAAAACATAATCCAGTGAAAGAGACATAACTAGTAAGAATGAAATAAATGCAGATTAATTCTAATAAATAAAAGCACTACGGGTTTGGTTGGAGTAAGATGATCACCTTCACTTACTAAGTGCACTGATGCACCGGGTACCTGAAAACAAGTTTCGGCGTCTCGGAGCTCTGGGCTAATGTCCCAACTATACACTCATTAACAAAGCACTTCATCTCTTCATATCTGTATCTTCTCATCTATAAAATGGGGATAATAATGCTGACCTACTTACAACTTAAGGTTTCATCATATGAGATTAGGGTTAAAGGAGCTTCAGAAACGAAAGTACTCTTTATTTTCTGTATCTCAAATAGGGTGAGGTGGGGAATCAAGATGGCTTCACAAAAGTGACATCTGAGGTGGATTTTGACGTGCCTCTGAGATCCTACCAGATAGGATCCTGTAGAAAGCAATTCGAATTTTTCCGCCACATCTCAGATGACAGAAATGATATCTGAATGGCACAGTGGGGTACATGAATGGGGCTCTGGGAGGCCCAGGATCTATCCCCCAACTACCCTGAGGGCTGAGGGGACCCCCATCTCAGTACAGCACACGATATTTGGGGGGCGGGGGGTCTCTGCCAGAGGACTAGAACTGGGTCTCCTGAAAGAATCCTGGATTTTGGTGTCTGCCAGTCTGATGCAGTCTGAGCCTCACTGGTTCTAAGGGCTTCAAAATACCACTTAGCCACTTGAGTTTCCTCATCTGTAAAACAGAGTGACATCCTGACCTCACCGATAGCAGAGAACACATGTAGAGTTACTTCCTATGCTATAAAGGGCCTACCACATACAGGCTGTCCAAAACAGCGCTAAGCTTCATTTGCTCAGCTTTCTGCTATGAAGCTCACGGGGGTATCAGAGAGCTGTGCAGGTGCCCATCTTTCCCCAGCAGACTGTAAGCAATTTGAGGCAAAGAACATGCCCCACACTGAGTAATCAGTATCCCACCTCACCATTATTTATCCAGTGCCTACACTCTGCCTGACACCATGCTAGATGTTCATGTGGATTATCCTGTTTACTCTTCACCCCAAGTTGTTTGAGCCTCCGTTTTTTTCTCATCTGCTGAGCTCCTACTGCACAGAACTCTGAGACCGTAAAAAATGACAATGTATGTAATGATATCAGTACTGCACTTGGCACAGAACAAAGGCACAGTATCAGTTATCATTATCTCTATTTTACAGATCAGGAAACTGAGGCAAAGAGAGGTGAAGCTGCGGGGGCTCAGTAAATGGCAAAGTCAGGCTCCAGAGGCACTTGGCCTCTGGAGCCAACATGCTATCAAGCTCCCAAGCCAGTGCCTGGCACACAACAGGCTGAGCTCAATCAGTGGCTGCCAGATGCTGAGCAGGGTCTAGAACCAAGGAGAGCTGCATGAGAAGAGGAACCTGAGAGGCAAGGTCTAGGTGGTGTGGCCCCTTGACTTCTCTGCAAGGGCAGTGACTGTACCCACTTCCCAGGGCAGTGCTCAGGACTAAGTGCGAGGATATACATAAGGTCCTAGCACAGTGACTGGCACAGAATAAAGGCTCTGGAAGTGGCAGTTACCCTTGTCCTCTTTTGACAGATGAGAAAACAGAGGCTTAGAGAGAAGAAACTTGCCCGATATCACTCAGCTAGCAAGTGGCTGAGCCAAGGGCTCGATCTAGGTAATCTTACTCCGAATGCCCAGCAACTGCCTGGCACACAACAGGCTAAGGCCTGCACCCTCCACCAGGCGCTCAACGCTGCCGAGAGAATAATGGTCACAAGTGTCAGGAGGAGCCGGAGAGGAAAGCGGCTGGGTTAACTGGGAGTCCTGAGCCCCGGTCGGTGGAACCTCAGACAAGTACCTTAAACCTTCCCAGGCCTCGGTTTCCTTCTCCGAGAAATGGGGATAACACTGTCTCCAACCTCAGAAGCGCAATCAATCAGAGGCCCAGGCCTGGAAAGCCAGGCTCAGCTAAGAAGCTAGAGGGGCCTCGGGACGGGGTGCGGGAGAGGGCTACCCGGGAGGAGGACCCATGGGGGTAGAGGGAGTGTTTACCTTTGCGGAGCTCGCGGTGCCACACCGAGACGATGGGTCCCGCGTGCTTGCGGTGGTGGATGAGCCACAGGGAGAGGGTCTGCACGCTCTGCTGAGAGTTGCTCAGCTCTGAGAGCTTCTTCTCCAGCGCCGACTCGGAGAAGGAGGACATGGTGGCGGCGGTGAGGCCCGGCAGGGATCGGCCTGGGCCGCCCAGTGCGGCTGGGAGAGCGACGGCACGAGGCCGGAACCTCACCTGGCGGCCTGCGGGACTCTTTATGACTGACAGACGGCCGGGGGTCCAGGATGGGGAGGGGATGGGTCTCCGCAGTAACAGCCGCCCGCGCCGCCGCCACAAGATGGCCACCGACCTCTCACCCCGCCGCGAGAGCAGGGTCAAAGGGCAAGGGCCGGAGTGGCGGGGCACCGGGGGGAGTCAGAGTGTAGTAAAACACCTCTCCCGTGGCGAATGCCTCTTTGAAGCTCGCTCGGAGCACTCCGAAAGCGACAGACAGGGAAAAGGTCGCACTTCGGCGGCCTCCGGAAGGCGCTTTGACCGCACGCGCCTGCACGCCGGCGCAGTGAGTGTCACCGGAACCCTTTCTCCCGCTCCCGCAGAACCTTTCTGGAGTGGTGCGGCGCGCGAGCTATGCGTCACTTCCGGCGCGGCAGAGGAGGTGCGAGAGTGAGGGAAAGGCTGGAAGACGAGGTAAGGGAGAGTGGCGCGAACGAGAGGGAGACAGCAACCGCGAGCCCTTAGAGGGGGATCCTGAGGGGATGCTGAGGCAGAGAGATCATGACCTGGGAATGGAACGGGACCTTTCTCCCTCACCTGGCAGGCCCCAGCAGCACTCTTCCTCTGTACGTGTCCTGCTCTCTGGCCGCCCCCCACAAAAAGCCTTTTTTGGTTCTGCCAAGCCACCCACGTGCACCTTTCACGCCTCCACGCCTTGGCTCTTGCTGTTCTTTTTCCAAAGGTGACGCCCCACTTCTCACGCGGTGGGCTCCCACTAGGCCTCCAGGACCACCTTTAGTGGCCAGTTCCGATGTTTAGTCTGTGACCGGACCGCCGTCAAACACACCCTTGTGCTCCCGGCTCTCAGTTGGTTGTTGTATTCAGGGAGTTACAGGCTGCCTTCTGGGGGTTCATTTGACTATTGCTCAAATTTAAGTAATACATGTTAACTTTGTGGGGGAGTGGGGTAAGGAAGTCAGTGGGTTCGTTGACCTCCTTTAAGAAACACTATTTGAGACTCTATCCTTTAACTGTTTTTAAAAAGTTTTAAATTCCAATTATCACATCAGCAGAGAAATTTGTTCTTCTAACTGCTGTGGGGTGGTGGTAGGGAGTTAGGTTATTGTAGACATAGTAGAATTTTTAAATGTCCTGATCATAGTGGAACTGACCAGTTGTGGGCAGATTCCAGTTAGGAGGCTCTGTACTAGTTGATGCCTGTTTTTGCTCATACTGCACTGTTCTTCGCTTAGGTGCTTTTACTCCTCCTTCAGAATGGAATCATCATAATCATAGCCAACATAACGAGCTGCTGCTATGGGCTAGACACTGTGTTTTCACATAGTGACTCATTTAATACAACAAAGCTACGCAGTAGGTATTATGTTATTCCCATTTGGCAAATGAGGCTGAGGGAGCTTGGGTGACCTACCCAAGATCACATAACTAAGGTTAGAGGGAAGGGACTCTACTTTATCTATCTTTTTTACCCCAGCACCTTATTCGTAGCTGACTGAGTGAATTAATATAAAATAAGTGAATAGCTTAAAATCACTGTCAATATCTAGTCATAATTATAACCTAGGGCCTTTGAGTCCAAATCTAGGCCATCTTTCTGTATTAAGTAACAGTGTCATATACTGAGCACTTTTATACCAAGTCACTGTGTATTCAGCACATTATGAACATTCTTCTATTTAATCGTTACAGCGGTCCTGTGGGGTATGGGTTATTATCAGTATTTGACAAATGAGAAAACATTAAACATGGGTGAGTAATCAATGTCACCTGGACACAAGAAATGACAGAACCAGGAATCAAATCAAGGTTATCTTATCCCAAATTCTTCACTCCCGAGCCAGTGGTTGATTTATTCATTCAGCCGATAATTTTTGAGAACCTATGTCTGAAGCACTATTCTAGGCAAACAGACAGAATCCATGTCCTGGGAAGCTTACCTTCTGCAGGGGAAGATAAACATGTGTGTAAAATGAGCCCGAAAGTTATAAATGCCTTGAATAAAAATAAAGGAAGGTAAGAGGTATGAGCACGTATGGGCGGATAGGCGTGTATTATATATACTGGTCAGAGAAGGCCTCACTGATATGGTGACATTTGATCACAGCCTTCAAAGAAATGAGAGAACAAGCCCTATGCTATGTGGTGAATGTTCCAGGCAGAGGGAAAACCAAGTGCAGAGTCCTGAGGTCAGACCATTATTGGCATTTTCAAGGACCAGCAAGGAGGACAGCTCAAGTGATGTGAACCAGAAGGCTAGAAATGAGCTTAGAAAAGTTGCCAGGGACCATATCATGTGGGGGACTATAGGCAATAGTAAGGACTTTGGATATTACTCGGAATGAAACAAGAGTCCATTGGACCATTTTGAGCAAAAGAGGAGCGTGTGGCTATTAAGTAGAAAATAGACAGTAAGGGTGCAAAGGTAGGAGCAGGAGGACCAGTTCTGCTGCTGTCATGATAACTCAGGTGAAAGGAAGACTCAGACCAGGGTGGAGGTTGTGAGAAAGGGTCAGATTCTGGGGATATTTTAGAGGAAGAGATCACAGGATTAACTGACAGCATAGGTATGAGGTATAAAAGAAGCAAGAGCTTATATGGCCCTAAGGGTTTTAGCCTAAGCAACCATAAGAATGGAGTTTGCATGTATGTACTGAACTGTGGGAAGAGCTGGTTTGGGTAGTAAGAGCAGGAGTTTAGATTTGTATGTGTCTAATTGGAAATGCCTGTCCAAGTAGAGGTATCTCATAGGCAATTGGGTTTATGGGTCTGGAGTTCAAGGGAGAGATCTGAGGTAGAGCTGTAAATGTGGGAGTCATAAGGGGGAATAGGTATAGAAAGAAAAGAGGCCCAGTGACTAAGTCCTAGGACACTTCAACATTTAGAGGTCAGAAAGATGAGGATGATATAATCATGTGATTTATCTTCTTTAGCCTGTTAATATTAATAACAGTGATTGATTTTCAAATATTGAGCCAGCCTTACATCCCTGGAATTTAGTCCTACTTTGTCATGGTGTGTAATTCTTTTTACATACTGCTAAATTATATTTCCTCATATTTTGTTTGGGATTTTGGCATCTATATTCGTGAGGGAAATTGGTCTGCCGTTTTAAAATTTTTTTATATTATCTTTATTGAGTTTTGGTATCAGGGTAATACTAGCTTCAAAAAATGGATTGGAAAGTGTTTCTTCTTCTTCCATTTCTGTAAGATCGTGTAGAACTGGTGTTAATTTTCTTTAAATGCTTGGTAGAAATCTGCAGTGAAACCATCTTGGCCTGAAGGTTTCTTCTTTCTTTTTTCTTTGATTTTGGGAGTCTTTATACAATAAATTCAGTTTCCTTATAAGGCTGTTCAGTAATCTATTTCAGCTTGTGTGAATTGTGGCAGTTTGTATTTTTTGAGAAATTTGCCATTTCATCTGTCAAATTTATATGTATAAAATTATTTGTGGGATTCCTGTATTATCCTTTGATATCTGCAGTCTGTAGGACTGGTATTGGTAATTCCTTTCTCTCTCCCTCCTTCCCTCCCTCCCTCCCTCCTTCCCTCTCTCCCTCTCCCTCCCCCCACCCCCATCAGTCTAGTTAGAAGTCAATTTTATTGATCTCTCTAAACCATTTCTTTGGTTCATTGATTTTCTCTATTTTTTGTTTTAAACTTCAATTCCTGCTCTGATTTTTATTATTTCTTCCTTCTGCTTGCTTTGGATTTATTTTGCTTTATTTTATTTTATTTTATTTGTCTTTTTCTAGGTTCTTGCTGTGGGAGTTTAGATTATTGATATTCATTTAAGAGCTTTCCTCTTTTCTAATATATATATTTAGTACTGTAAATTTCCCTTTCAGCATGGCTGTACCTACAACTTACAAATTTTGATTTGTTGAACTTTTATTTTCACTCATTTCCATGTATTTTGTAAAAATTTCCCATGACATTTCCTCCTTGATCCATGAATTATTTAGAAATGTGTTGCTTAATTTCCAGGTGTGTGAAGATTTTCCTGTTCTCTCTCTATTAGTAATTTCTAGTTTGATTCCATCGTGGTTAGGGAACACACTGTATGATTTTAGTTCTTTTAAATTTGTTGAGGTTTATTCTGTGGTCCAGGATATGGTCTATCTTGGTGTGTGTTCTGTGGACACTTGAAAAGAATGTATATCCTACTGTCAGTAGTATTCTGTAAATGTCAATTATGTAAATGTTGGTTGGTGTAGTTGAGCTTTTGTGTTATAATTGCTATTCTATCAGTTGTTGAGAGAGGAATGTTGAAGTCAACACCTATACTTGTGGTGACCACTTATACTTTTCCTTTCAGTTTTATCCATTTTTGCTTCACACATTTTGCATCTCTGTTTTGTGCATACACACTTAAGATTACTATGTCTTCTTCATAGATTTACCCTTTAATCATTATATAATGTCCTTCTTTGTCTGGTAATTTTTTTGCTCTGAAGTCCACTTTATCTGATATTAATATAGCTAGTCTTGCTTTCCTTTGATTAATGTTTATATGATAATATCTTTTTCCATCTTTTTACTTTCAACCTGACTATATCATTATGTTTGAAGTGAGTTTCTTGTAAACAGCATGTAGTTAAGTCATATTTTTTAACCAACTCTGACAGTCATTTTTTATTGGTGTATTTAGACATTTTATATTTAATATAATTATTGATATGTTAGATGTTAAGTCTGAAATTTAATTCTTTTGTTTTCTGTTTGTTCTGTTTTTTTGTTTCTCCATTTCCTTTTTTTCTCCAGACTTCCTTTACTTGAACATTTTTTAGAATTCCATTCAATTTATCTATAGTGTTTCTGAGTGTATCTCTTTGTATAACCATTTTAGTGGTTCTTCTAGGTATCATATTATGTGTATATAACTTATTTTTGACAGGTCTAGTGAAGTATATGTACCTTACTTCCTTTATGTCTCTTTACCCTTTCCTGTTTATATTTGTCTGAAATATTTCCTCTAGATACATTTAGAACCACATCAGTCAGTGTTATAATTTTTGCTTTAACTATCAGCCACAATTTAGAAAATTTAAAAGAATAAGAAAAACCTATTGTATTTATACATATTTTTATTTACCATGTTCTTTCTTCCTCTTTGATGTTCCAAGATTCTTTTTTTTTTTTTTTTTAATGTTTCCTTTCTGTTTAGAGAATTTCCTTTAGCCATTCTTGTAGAGTAGGCCTGCTGGTGACAAATTCTCTTAGTTTTCCTTCATCTGAGGATATCTTTCCAGTTCATTCCTCTTTTTTTTTTTTTTCTGATGGACATTTTTGCTGGGTATAGGATTCTGTGTTGACAGTTCTTTTTTTTTTTTTTTTTTTTTTTTTTGAGCACCTGAAAATTATTGTGTTGCTTCCTTCTGGCCTACATGGCTTCTGAGGAAAAATCCAGTGTCATTCAAATAGTTTTTCCCATATAGGCAAGGTATCATTTTTCTCTGGCTGCTTTCAAGATTTTTTGTCATTTGTTTTCACAACTTTTAATTTTAATTATAATTGGTGCAAATTTCTTTGGGGTAATCCTGTTTAGAGTTCACTCAGCTTCTTGAGTATATAGATTTATGTCTCTTGCCAAATTTGGGGAGCTTTTAGTGCTTTGAGTACTTTTTCAACCCTGCCCTTTTTCTTCTCTCATGCTGGGATGCTTAAATCATTTGTTATAGTCCCATAGGTCCCTGAGCCTCTTTTCAGTCTGTTTTCTCTTTGTTGTTCAGATTGAGTAATTTCTCTTATTCTGTCTTCCATGTTACAGATTCTTTCCTTTGTCCCCTCCATTCTCCTGTTGAGCCCATCTGCTGAGCTTTTTATTTGTTATTGAATTTTTCAGTTCTAAAATTTCTGTTTGTTTCTTCTTTGTATCTTCTATTTCTTTCCTGAGGTTTTCTGTTCTTTTGTTTTAAACAAGTTCATAATCGCTTATTGAAGCATTTTCATCACAGCTGCTTTAATAACTTTGTCAGATAATTCTAATGTCTCTGTCATCTTAGTGTTAACGTATATTGATTGATTTTTCTTTTTTTATTCATTTGGAGATCTTCCTGGTTCTTGGGTGTGGTGAATGATTTTTGACTGGACATTTTTGTATTATGTTCTAAGATTCTGGACCTTATAGAAGTCTTCTTTTTAGTTGGCTTCCTCTGAAACCACTCTGGCAGGATAAGGCAGGGGTGGGGGGACCAACCTTGTTACTTCCAAGTGTAGGTAGAAGTCCAGATTCCTCACTCAGCCTCCTTTGACACCCATGAGGGAGGGCTCCTAATTACTGTTAGGTAGAAGTGGGAGTCCTGTCTCCCCACTCCTACTTAGCCTTCTTGTTCCCCCCATCTTTATTGAGATACAACATTGTAAAAGTTTAAGATGTACAATGTAATGATTTGATACACGTATCAGTGTATATATATTGAGAATGATTACCATAATAAGGTTAGTTAACACCTCCATCACCTCACAAAATTACCCTTTTGTGTGTGTGGTAAGAACATTTGAGATCTACTCTACTCTCTTAGCAACTTCATGGATCATCAGACTGACCTTGCAAACTTTTATAATAGATTCCCAAAACATACCTGTTCCACCCCACCCCCAACATAGATTCTGATTCAGTAGATCTGGTGTGAGGCCCAGGAATCTGTACTTACATTGTTTCCCCTTGGTTCTGATAAACAGTTGGGTTGGAAACCTCAGGTGTAGTGAAAAGAATGCATACAGCCTTTGGAGTCACACAGGCTTGACGTGAATCCCACTGCTTGCTGTGTAACCTTGGGCATCACTTAATCTGTCTGAACCTTGTGTTACTCAGCTTGTAGACAAGGAATTTATTTATGTACATTGCCTAGCATATGGTGGGTTTTTTCAACAAATATTAATTCTCTTCTTTCTAGTCAAGAACTTGTGTTGGCAATTCTTTTATTTAAACTCCTATTTCTGGGATCTAAACCCAGTCTTCCTACCACGTGCTAGTTAATTCAAAGTTAGAAGTTTTAGAGATCATCTTATCCACCAAGTTTATTTTATGTTGAAGAAACTAAAATTCATGGAAACCACAGATCAGGTACTGTCAGAGCCAGGCCTATCACCCAGATTGTCAGATTCCTGTTCTCATACTCATTCTGTCTGGAAACACCCTAAAAATGGGCTGGCGTACAGTCAAAACCTAGAGCTATGATTGCCTCCTGAGAGTGAATCTAGTACGGTCCTGCTGTAATGGATGAGATCAACTACCTGTAGGAATAACTCACCCCAGGAGAAGAAGAGGAGGGTGGGTTTTTCCCAGACTCCAGTTCACACATATCTGACATCAAAGATCCACCAAAGAGAGCCAGACCTTGGTCTATGGTGATTGATTCAACAAGCATTTATTGAATGCCTGCTCTTTGCTGGAAGCAATAAACAAAACTGTCAACTATTACTGCCCTCATAGAGCTTATATTTTAGTGGGAAGAGGGAGACAATAAACAAATAAATAGGTGGATAACTTGGTTTGACAGATGGTACTAAATGCTATGGAGGAAAATTTCAAAGACAGGGGAAGGAGATTGGGAGTGCAGGGCAGGAGAGGAGTGAGGATGGGTTGCAGTTTTAAATTGGGGTGATCCGAGAAGGCCTCCCTCAGAACTCACATTTGAGTAAAGCCCTGAAAGATGAGAGAGCAAGCTGTGAGGGTATATCGTGGAACAGCAAGTTACAAAGGCCCCGAGCAGGTGGTTGTATCAGAACATCACCCCTGTGTGAGGCATGGCTCACTTGCCATGACGGTGTCTCCCTCTCGTCTCTGCCTTTATTAGGGGCTACAACTTTTCTGCTTTCTGGCCTTTGCTTGTGAGGTATTGTTCCTTGAACAGCCTTCCCATGCAGCCCCAAGTGTGTAGTCCCCCCACCCCAACATATATCCTCCTCCCTCCATGAAGCCTTCCCTTTTGGTGTTCATTCTTTTTCTAAGTTCCTTTTGTACTTCTCGGGTTTTTCCTCCCTTTTTCACTTTTTAACTATATGATACAATAAGTACCTTGTGGTCTAGCGTCTTATCTTTTAAGTGTCTGTAAAGTATAGCACCTACAGATTGTCCCGTTTGTCTGCACCACCTGGATGCCATGGCCCAGGGATCTTACACAGCCCATTCCTGTGAAAAGGCAGAAAGAGATGGGAAGGAGGGGAAGAAGCTGCCAGGGGAATGGGTTCACTCAAGCACTCCGATTGCAGCTCTCTCCTCCCACCTTCCCAGTGACTGCTTTCTATGACCGCGGAAGAGGTTCACTGAACTCAGAAAGGCTTAGAGTCAAGAACTGGTTTATATAGTCACTGTCTGTCACAGTTGAACTCTGGGTTGTTTTCTCTGCTCACCCTGAGAATCAGCTTGTTTTGAATGCCTCATCCCAGTATCACTTAATGGGCCAGAATACGCCAGTTGCTGTCAGTTATATAAACATCGAACTTTGCAGTGCCACTTTAATCAGTGTTGCATTTTATCGGAATAGAATCTAGGACTCCTAAGCTTCTAAATCTCTGAGCAGTTCCTTCTGTAATCGACATATTGTCACACAGGTGTGATTTCATGACCATTCCATAAAGGTATATGATTGCCTTTATAGTCATGCCATACTAGCAATTTGTTATACTCTCTTCCTTACAGAAAGCTGGTTTATGTATTTCTGAGCCCATAACCCATTCTTTTGAAGATCTCCAGTTGTGGTAAGTCTTCATCTGTATAGTATCCCATTGGGAGAATATACTACAGTTTATCCATTCTACTATAGATGTGCATTTGGGTAGTTTCTTTGTGGGGACAGTTGTGGATAGTGTATTCCAGAACACATCTATTGGTAAATTTATGTATGCATTTCTGTTAGGTATATACCAAAGAATGTGATTACTAGATCATACAGCATATGTATGTTTACCTTTAGAATAATAGATATTGCCTAAGGATTTTCCAAAGTAGTTGTATCAATTACACTCTTACCAGCATTGAATGAGAGTTTTGGTTGTTTTATATGCTTGCCAACGCCTAGTATTTTCTTTTCCTTTTTCTTTTTTTCCCCTTTTTTTCAGCTTAGCCCTTCTGGTGGGTGTGTAATGGTATTTTGTTGTGGTTTTATATTGCATTTTCCGGAGCAGTGATGTTAATGTCTTTTCATATGTTTATTGGCCATTTGGATATCCTCTACTGTGGTATGCTTGTTCAACTTCTTTTCCATGTTTCTGTTGGATTGTCTTTTTCTTAATGATTTATAGAAAATCTTTTATATTAACTTCAATGTAGTCCAATTTATCATTTTTTTTATGGTTAGCTCTTTTCTGTGTCCTGTTTAAGAAATCTTTGGCTACTCCAAGATTACAAAGACGTTCTTTGTTTTCTTCAGAAAGCTTTGTTATTTGACATTTCATGTTTAAATCTAGTATGAGATGTAATCAAGACCTATATATTTTTTCATATGGATAGCCAGGTGGCACAGTACCTTTAATTGAAAAGACCACTCTTTCCCAGTTGATTTCAGTGTCAACTTTGTCAGTTTTGTGAGTCTATATATGGAGTCTCTGTTGTATATGTGGGGGCTATTTCTGGACTCTATTCAGTTCCACTAATCTGTTTGTCTTTCTTTTTGCCCTTTAATTATTGTATCTTTACAGTAAATCTTGAAATCAGATAGTGTAAAACTTACACCACCAAAATTTACCAATTTAATTCCTCTTCTTCAAGATTGTCTTTGCTATTCTAGGTTGTTTGCATTCCCATATGAATTTTAGAGTCGTCTTATAACTTTCTATAAAAATGCTGCTGGGGTTTTGATTGGGATTATGTTGATTCTATACCAGCGGTTCTTATCCAGGGCGATTTTTGCCCTACACAGGACATTTGGCAGTATCTGGAGACGTTTTTGGTTGGTACTCTTTGGGGAGTGCTACTGGCATGTTGGGGACAGAGGCCAAAGATGCTGCTAAATATCTGACAATGCACAGAACAGCTCTCCACCAACAAATTATCCAGCCCAAAATGTCAGTAGTGCCACTGTTGAGAAACTCTGAATTCATGTAATCAGTGTTTCAATTGGGCTTCTGTCCACCATCTTATTAAGTATTTGTTTTCTGTTTGACCCACCAGTTTTGCTTCCCTTTTTCTCATTTTTCACGTTTTGGATCAATCAGAAGTACTAATTATCCCATTTTTACCACTGTCTGAACTTTTATAGCTCTTTTGGAGTTTACCCTATAGATTTCAACATGCATTCTTGACAGTCTAATACAGATTTTTTTATCACTTCCTGATACTGCTAGACTCTTAATACACTTAACTCCTTTTATACTATCCATAAACCTTTTGTGCATTATTGTCTTGCATTTTACCTTCAGTTGTGAAAGAGTTTTATAGGGTGTAAAATTCAAGGTTGGCAGTTACTTTCTTTTCACACTTTAAAGACGTCATTCTGTTGTTTTCTGGATTTCATCATTTCTTTAGAGAAGTTGCCTGTCACTTCTGTTGCTGCATTACTTTTAAGATTTTTCTCCATACTTTTGGTTTTTCAGCAGTTTGACTATGATGTGTCTGTGTGTGTTTCTCTTTGTATTGTCAACTTGGGCTTTGCTGAGCTACTTGAATCTGTGGGTTGATCTCTTTCATTTGTTTGGACATTTCTCAGCCATTTGTCCCCCAGCAGCGGCCTTCTCTCAGAAGTCATGTATTTTGAGATCCCTGAAGACTACGGTTTTACATATAGGACTCCAGTCCTATATGACCACGTTAAAAGCATCGTGGTTTCTTTTTCCTCAGTGACAGCCCTCAGCCTGGGCCTCTTCGTAATCCTGAGCCATGTCCAGGATCAGCAAATGGAAAACAAACAAACAAACAAAAAAACCCAACTATTGATTGTTGACTCACTGTGAACTTTCATCCTTCACTAGAGTATTAGTTCATCTGGTCTTTGTTGCTTCTGCAACTATTTGATGCTTTAAGAAACGCTTTTTATAATTTATCTGGTTTTTCTAGTTGTCACCAGGAGTACTGGCCTGCCATACCCTACTATATCCTACTTGAAAGGAGAATCTGTACAGATGTTTCTGAGTGCTTATCATATACCAGATGCCCTTGTAGGTTCTAGGTGTAGGATTGCCCAGTCTAAAGTAGGTAAAACAGGCATATACAAAATAATTCAGCATGCTAAATACTGTAATAGCAGTGTGTACAGTGGTAGGAGAAAGGAGGAGAATATGAAATAGCACGACCTGTTTAGGAAATTGCAAGTTTTATAATTTCACATGGTTGCAGTTTCAAGTTCAAGGGGTGAAGCAGTGCAAAATGAGGTTGATGAGACAGGCAGGGGCCTGATGGTGCAGGGCCCTGTATGCCATGGTAGAAAGGTGTCTGTACTTTAGGCAGGCTACAAAGAGCAGGTGAAGGATTTTAAACATGGAAAAGAGTGATCCAGATTTTTGTTTTAAAAAAATTACTTACATGTCAGTGTGAAATATGGATTCAAGAAGGGCAAGCACACAAGGCAAGGGTGGCCAGAGAAGAAACCATTACGGTCAGTCCAATATCAAATAGATGATTATCATCCTCAACAGCTTTGAAAGATGTTGAAGGGGTAGAACTGATGAAATTTAAGGGAACAGTGGAATTAAGAAGGAGGTAAAAGAAAGCAGGGAGGCTAAGGCGTCTAGCCCAGGTGAGGACCATAAATCACAAAGGGAATACAGAAGAAAGCAGATAAGTTCAGTTTGGGACAGATTGTGTTCTCACCTCACTTGCTGTATTACAGTTTTTGTCATATAATCTGAGAACATAGTTCAGGGGACCCCAGGTTATTGTCTTGAAACTCCTGAGATAAATAAGAGAGATGCAGAGCCCCCGGCCATTGCCTTCACCCCAGCTTTAACCAGACCTTCTGATTTTATCTGTTTTACGTGCTGGGCTTCCACTTAAACGTTTTATTTGAAGAAAGTTTTCCATGCTAAAAGAAAAAAAAAGTTACTCAGCAACGTTTCCTTCTTCATTCATCTTCCCATTTTAGGTCTGTTTCAAGTCGCTTCTTGTTTGAATGGAGTCCTCTGGTAGGGCATGTGGTGCTACCCTCTCTGAATCCTCGCATACGGCTCTTTCACCCTGACAGCTGAATATCTTTGCTGTAAGTAGGGTTTGGGGGCCACGATCCTTTATTTGCAGTCAGTAGATGCTCTTCCACTGTCTTCTATTGCAAATGAGAAGTCCAAAGCCGGTCTTTTTCCTTTGTAAGTTATTTGTTGTTTCTTCCTGAAGACATATGTGATTTTCTTTTCCGTTTATCTTTTAGTGTACAGGAATTTTACCACAATTTGACTAGGTATGTATCCTTCAGTCTTTTCAATCTCCAGATAAATACTTTTGCAGCTCAGAGAAATGTTTCAGTTATTTATTTGTTTTAGCTCCTCCATCTGTTCCTTTTTTTCCTTCCAGAATTCCCAGCTATTTATATGTGGGTTCTCCCAGATCTGTGCTCCAAGTCTCACATTTTCCATCTCTTTGTATTTTTGCTCAGAGTTTTAAGATAGCTCTACTTGATCTTCCCAGCCACTAATTGGATCTCAGCAATTAACCGCCTTTTTTTTTTTTTAATCAATTGAGCTTTTTTAGTGTGGAAAGACATGTTTTTAAATTCTAAGAAATATCTTTTGTCTTGTAATTGAATTTCCTTATTGGTCTTAATTATTTTTCATATTCTTGTCTGTCTCCTTTAGCATTTCTGTTAAACTAAGGTTCACCACCTCAAGGGTGCTATATTTGCATTTCCTGCTCCTGACTGTTGGGTCCCATTAAGTGGTTACTTCCTTTGCTTCTGTTGTTCTAAATACTAGTACCTTGGGCAAGGGGTGGCACAGTAGCCTCGGGGTCATCAGTGTTTGAGCTGGTGCTGATGGGGTGTCAGTAGTCCCTGGCCCAGCTTTCTGGCCTCCACACCTGGCATTTTGCTAGTCTGGAATAGGGAAGATTTGAGCTTCTTCCCTTCCCTGGCTTCTTGAGGGTCACAGACCAGGAGATATCCCCCCAAGGAAGCTCACAGACCAGCATTACCTTTCCTCTCATGGAGTTCTGTGGACCAGACTCTGTCCAGGGTATGAGAGCCTGATTGTTGCCCTGGAGCCCTCTCCTGACCCATGGAGGAGATCCAGCACCAGCTCTCTGGGCTGAGCAGGTCTTGTGCACACCCACCAGGCACCACTTGCCTGCCAGCACTACTGGGGACAGCGAGAAGCAGCGGACACTTTCTTGTCATCATCTGTTCAGAAGCCCCCAGCAAGTAGAGCTGAGACAGAGAGAGAGAGGAGACACCACCAGCCCAGGTGATCTCTAAGCCTCCGTCCGGCACCAGCGTTTTACAGTTGTGCATGTTTAATGGTCTCCAGCTTCAACTCGGTCCTCAGTACCCTTGGGCCACACTTTTGTGTCTTCCCAGCATGCTCTGCTTCCCCAAAGGGAATATTTGAGAATTTTATTTCTCTCCTCAAGCCCTCTGTTTACCCGCCTTCTTATTCGCTATCAGTCCATGACTTTGCATTTCCCCTCACAGAGAAAAGAGCCTCTTCTCTGTGAGGGGAAATGCAAAGTCATGGGCTGATAGCCCATGTGTAAAGTCGCACAGCTCCTTCACTTACCTATAAACCTGTCTCCTTTCACTGCCTGCCTGCCATCCACCTCTCCATCCTGCTCAAATCTCTCTTCTCCCGTGGTCTCTGTGATAGTGTGCGCTCCTGGTTTTCCCGTTTCTCTGGCCACTCCCTTTCATTTTGTTTTGCTTTCAGTCTCACCCAGCTCTGAGTCTTCTCCTGTATTACTGGCTGCCAGGGGGTCTTTTCAATGCATAAAGTTGTTCCTATCACCCTCTGCTTGAAATCTCTCCATGACAAGAACAGGCAGAATTAGTCCAGGCTGATAAAAGTCAGAGTAATGGTTACCTCTGGGCAGGGGAAATAGGAATTGATTGCAAAGGGGCATGAGGGAGCCCTCCAGGGTGCTGGAAATATTATATATCTTATTTTGGGTAGTGGTTCTATGAGTCTCTGCGTGCATTAAAATTCACTGAGCTGTTATGTTAAGACTAGTGCCTTTCGCTCTATGTATATTATACCTCAAGTTAAAAAAGACAGAACCTTCAGTGGCTCTCCATCACTACCACAGGTTAAAATCCATACTCCTTAGAATAGCCCACAGGTTCCAGTTCACTCCTCCCTTGAGTCTTGGCTCAAGCATCTTCCTCCTGTGAAACGCACGCTGGCTTTCTGAGTGTTATGACGCATACGTCTTCTATACTCATGTAGGACCACAAGCACAGGCCTAGCCTAATTCTTAAGAGACTGTGTTGTAACTGTACATCTCCTTCCCTCCCTGGACTGGGAGCTCCCTAAGACTAGGAACCGGCTCTTTTCCGTTCCATTGCTCCCCTAGCACCGTGTGGAGTGACTGGTACATAAGCCCCCACTGAATGTCTGTTGAATGAATGAGTGCAAGTTCACTTTGTATTTTCTTTGAGCTTGGCCTTCTTTACTGAAAAGTCTCCTCCCTCCAGCCTGCAGGGTGTTTGCTCAGTGAGAGGAAGCCTGTTGCACAATGGCGGTTTTTGATACTCCAGAGGAGGCCTTTGGCGTCTTGCGTCCCATCTGTGTTCAGCTCACAAAGACCCAGACAGTGGAGAATGTGGAGCGTCTGCAGGCACAGTTACAAGTCGTGAGTGACTCTGCCCTTCAGGAACTTCAGCAGTACATCCTCTTCCCTTTGCGATTTACCCTGAAGACCCCGGGCCCCAAAAGAGAGCACTTGATCCAGAGTGTGGTGGAATGCATCACCGTTGTCCTCTCTTCAACATGTGTGAAGGAACAAGAACTTCTCCAGGAACTCTTTTCAGAACTCTCTGCTTGCCTGTATTCACCCAACTCTCAGAAACCTGCAGCTGTGTCAGAGGAGTTGAAATTGGCTGTGATCCAGGGCCTCAGTGCATTAATGCACTCGGCTTATGGGGACATCATTCTGACTATTTATGAGCCCTCCATTCTGCCTCGTTTAGGATTTGCTGTGTCTTTATTGTTAGGCCTAGCAGAACAGGAGAAATCAAAACAAATTAAAATGGCTGCCTTAAAATGTATACAGGTTCTGCTCTTTCAATGTGAGTGTCAAGACCATCCAAGGTCCTTGGATGAACTTGAGCAAAAGCAGCTGGGGGATTTGTTTGCTTCTTTTTTACCTGGCCTCTCAACTACACTGACCAGGGTCATCACAGGAGACTTTAAACAAGGGCACAGCATTGTCGTGTCTTCCCTAAAGGTCTTTTACAAGACAGTGAGCTTCATTATGGCTGATGAACAGCTCAGAAGAGTCTCAGAGGTCCGAGAAAAGCCTGCCGTGGAGCACAGAGTAGCGGAGCTGTTGGTTCACAGGGAAGCCAATTGGGTAAAAAATACCGGCGACAGGTTGACTGTCCTTATTAAAAAGATAATCGAGTGCGTTTCAGTTCACCCACACTGGAAGGTGAGGCTGGAAGTGATAGACTTTGTCGAGGCCCTTCTTTTGAAGTGCAGTCAGTCACTGGTCGAATCGGCTGGTCCACTTCTGAAGGCTCTGGTGAGTCTGGTAAATGATGAGAGTCCTGACGTCCAAGCCCAGTGCAATAAAATTCTGAGACGTTTTGCAGATGAGAAAGTCGTGGTGGGCAGCAGAGCCTTTGCTGACATCTTGTCAGAAAACCTGCACTCCCTTGCCACGTCCCTTCCCCGCCTGATGAACTCCCAAGACGATCAGGGCAGATTGTCTACTCTCTCCTTGTTACTCGGGTACCTGAAACTCTTGGGCCCCAAAGTGAACTTTGTCCTCAACTCTGTGGCCCATCTCCAGCGCCTTTCCAAAGCGCTTATCCAAGTTCTGGAATTAGACGTGGCCGACGTCAAAATCGTTGAAGAGCGGCATTGGAACTCGGAGCATCTGAGCACTTCTCCAGAGACTTCAGCCTCCCGGCCGTGGGCTCAAATGCAGAGGAGATATTTTCGCTTCTTCACTGATGAGAGGGTTTTCCTGCTCTTGAGGCAGGTTTGTCAGCTTCTTGGTTTCTATGGGAACCTCTACTTGCTCGTGGATCCCTTTATGGAACTGTACCACGAGTCTGTGGTTTACCGGAAGCAGGCCGCCATGATCCTCAATGAACTGGTTGTAGGGGCTGCTGGGTTAGGGGTAGAGAATGTTCATGAAAAACACATTAAGACAAAACCAGAGGAACTGAGGGAGATCGTGACATCAATACTTGAAGAATACACAAGCCAAGAAAACTGGTATTTGGTCACTTGCCTGGAAGCTGAAGAGGTGGGAGGGGAGCTGACAATGATGCAGTCAGGCATTCAGGCCCTCACATCTGGTGCACACACCTGCCAGGCTACCTCTTCTCCCACCTTCTCAAAGCCACGTCCCACGATCTGCTCCATGAACAGCAACATCTGGCAAATATGCATCCAGTTGGAAGGGATTGGTCACTTTGCACACGCACTAGGGAAAGACTTCCGTTTGCTCTTGATGTCAGCCCTCTATCCGGTCCTGGAGAAAGCTGGAGACCAAAGCCTGCTTATCAGTCAGGCGGCCGTCAGTACCATGACGGCCATTTGCCAGGCTTGTGGCTACGACTCCCTGCAGCAGCTGATCAATGAGAATTCAGACTACTTGGTAAATGGGATCTCTTTAAATCTGCGCCATCTCTCTCTCCACCCGCATACCCCGAAGGTCTTGGAAGTCATGCTACAGAACTCAGATGCTAGCCTGCTCCCTTTGGTGGCAGATGTGGTTCAAGATGTCTTGGCTACCCTGGACCAATTTTATGATAAGAGAACAACTTCCTTTGTCAGTGTACTGCATGCCCTGCTGGCAGCATTAGGTACATTGAGAGCCCTTTTTTAATGCTGATTGGAGGGAAGGACTAGTATTCTTGTTCATCTAACTGTTTTTTTCTTTGTTTGGGGTTATGCTATGGAGGACGTTATTTGAATAGGTGTCTGTCTGGTCCCACATGTTACGGTAGAGTTCCATTGCTTATGTTTTCATACTTTTAATAATCTCTACCATCTATTGGACCCCTGCTCTGTCCCAGGGACATAAACCCTGCGGACTAAATGTAAACATTATTTTGCAGGTAAGGAAAACTAAGGCTCAGTGAGCTCCTACTTAGCCAAGGTCACACAATAAGGAGGAAAGTCAGGATTTATGACAATTTTGTTCTTTTCAATATACCGGACTGCTTCTGACAATATTTAGAGTTAGCAGTATCTATGCTAATGGAGAACAGGGCTAACTTAAATTATTCAGTCCACAGATAATCTAGAACAGTACTGTCCAATAGACCTTTCTGTGATGATGGAACTGTTCTATATCTGTTCTGTCCAATATAATAACTACACGTGGCTAGTGCAGCTGAGGAACTGAATTTTTTATTTTTATTTAAATAGCCACATGTAGCTAGCTAGTGACTACCATGTTGGACAGAGCAGGTCTAGAAACTTTCTTTTAACCTTTTAATTGTATGAGGTGGTTTGAATTTCTCTACTTCCCTTTCACCCTGTTGGGTGTCTGTTGGAGGTGTTACCCACCATTAAAATGGCAAAGTTTTGGACTATAAGAAAGAGAATCCCTTCACTGGATAGTCAATCTTCGAATGAAAAAAAAAATATATATATATATATATATATATATATATATATATGAGCTATATACATGAGTTCCTTTTATCCAAAGAGCATACCTCCAGTATTTATTTCAGTACTTCTAATAGCCGCCAAAGTAGGTGGAAAGGTCACTGACCTCATTTTGTCAGCTGAAAAAGCTAAGACCATGTAAGAACGTTTCTCAAGGAAGGTGACTGAACAGGGACAGTTCTCTGCCCTGTAGCTGATACCACTTCCAGTGTTCGTTCATTCATTCATGAACGTTCACATGCAGTGTACATATTCTTTTATTCATTCAGTAAAGATTACCTGCAGTATGTTAGACACTGTGCTAAGTAATCAGGATTCAGCAGTGAAGAAGAGCTTTCCTGCTACTGCAAGAGAGTAACAGGACAGTAGCAGAGTGGTCAGGGGACTTGATCATGGCACTTCCTTTCTGAGGAAACGGCATTAGAGCTGAGACCTGAAGGCTGAGAAGGGCCCATCAGTACATATGGAGCTGTCACATCATTTTTATGTTTTTTAAGAACATTCAGGCAAAGGGAACAGCAGGTGCAAAGGCCTGGAGGGAAGAAAGGGCTTGGGGTCTTTGGAGAATGGAGAAGAGATCATTGTGGAGACAGTGACACAAGATGAAATTGGAAGGCTGGGTGAGGATGAATCCCACGGGGCCTTGTAGACCAAGGGAAGGAGTGGGGGTTGTATTTTGCAACCACTCGGAAGCCTGTGTGCTGGACTAGTCACTGGGATGGCAGTGGTGACCAAGAAGAACATGGAAACACTCCTAAGACTGGCTTACTGCTTATAGATTTTAGACTATGAGTGGCTTCCATGGCCCAAATATACCCCAGGCTTCCATCCTTAGTGTTTTAAGGAACTCTACTACATGTCAGTTTGAGTTTTAAAAAATATATTAACAAAAGGCCAATTAAATATATCCTCTCAGGATATATCTCCATTTGGGCCATGAAAATTGAATTGCCTTGGATTGCCAGTGTCTTTGGTCATCTCTAAAGAGGACTCCTGTGTAGCACCTTTTCTCTAAATTGCAGAGAGGAGAATGAGGATGGTTAAGCTTGACTTGAGAGCATCCTAGGAAAACCAGCAAAAGTGGGGATAGGTTTTCTGAAAGTTTTGAAATAACCCAGACCACACTTGCCTTTTGAATGGTAAGCAGTCCTGGGGAGTGGATCGGTCTCACACAAATCAAAGTAGCACTGCCTGCTGGCGTTTCCTCTTGTCATTCGAATTGTCTAACTGATGATCACTCTTTTAAGATGGGAGTGGAAGTGTGGTCTCAGAGAACTTCCAAAAGGTTTTAAAAGAACCCAGTATGTCTTTTAGGAAATTGAGTTACCACATACACAGTGTTTCACAGGCATTGACTAAAAAAGCATTAGGTTCCACAGTGAAGGCAAGAACCATCAGTTAAATTACTGCTTAGCACCACCTACTGATCCAGTGATTATTCATAACAACAAAAAAATTGGGAAGCTTTGAAAATGAGAAAGTATCCATACCACATACCTCAGCACTCGGAGATTGTGCCACATCCACACGTGCAAGGCCGTGTTTTTCTGGACACATAATGTTCTATTGTGTGGCTGCACCATAATTTAAGCGGCCCTTTCTTGGTGGACATTTTGGTTGTTTCCAGTCTTTTGCCCCCTCCACCCCCAAAATGCTGTAGTGTACTCTCTGTAGGTCATTTTGGACATGTCTGAGTATACCAGTAGAGTGTATTCCTAAGACAGTTGCTGGCTTAGAGGGTATTACATTTAAATCTGTGATAGATAGAGTTTCAAATTGCTCTGTGAAGAGGTTGCACCAATTTAAACTCCAATCAGCAATGTAAGAGAGCGCCAGTTTTGCCACCCCGTCACCCACACTGTATATTACCTAGCTTTTTGATCTTTGCTAATCCAGTAGGAGAAAAAGTACACCTTATTATAGTTTAATTTGCATTAAGAGTGAGGTCGAGCTGCTTTGCCTTAAATCTAGAAAATAATCTTTGCAGCATGTCTACTTTTAGCAGTGTAAATGCTGGGCCCTGGCATTGGGAATGCAGTCCCTCCGAGTACATTAAGGACAGATTTATGTCTGGGCACTGAAGAAATGGCATAATCGATCCCCTCACGTAGGAATCTCCAGGTACTGGACCAAACTCTCTCATATCCAGCATTTGCTCTCTGCTGCTCCCAGTGGCCTGGCCCTGGCATAGCCCATCTGCTGTTGCTGTGGCTCTGTGCAGATGCTCCTTGATAGAAAAGAGATTAGCAGGTGCTAAAGGTCATCAGAGACTTCTCCCCTGCTGTCTGCAAAAGGAGGGCAAAAATTCAGGCCATAGGGTTTTCTTGTTGATTCATTCTTTAAGTATTAAGAGCCTTTTTTGAAATGAAGCCCTGGGGGACCCCAGTATACAAAAAGAGTTCAAATTAGAGCAGGGCTGGTAAAAGAAGGCATAGAAACTCTGTTCCCACCCTTTAACCTGCTGTCTCTGGGTGCCCTCCCTGTTGTGACCCTGAGACATTTCTGCAGAGCCCTAGGGCTCCTCAAGACACAGTTTGAAAACCACTGGTTCTGTAATGTTTAAGGCTTATTCTGCGGTGACACATCAGAAGTATTGGAGCATCACTAAAAAAGGAAAAGCTTTGGAGAGAAAATGCCAGCCTTCTGAAGCATTTTATATCAGATATCTATGTGAGACTGTGTCCGTTCTCAAGGCTCTGCAGAGCCTCTCTTCCGCTAATGAGCAGTGCATCCTGCACTCAGAATTTTGTCACTGGTAGCTTTCCTCCAGTCTAGCATATTTATTCATTCAGCATATATTTTGAGCACCCACTCCATGCTGGGCATATTGGCTTTCCAGTGGTGATCAATGGAACACAGTGTCTAATGGGAGATTCAGACACTAAACAATACATACAAAGTAAATACAGTAATTACAAATTGTGATGAGTTGAAAGAAAAGAACATGGTGCTGTATAAGACAGCATATAAAAGACCTAAGTTAGATTGGCGGGGCTGGGAGGGGGGCGGGGGTCAAGGAATGGCTTTACTAGGTAACGTATATTTGTATTGAAACATGAAAAGTGAGTTGGAATTAACCAGATGCTACATAGGAGGTTAAAGTATTCCAGATAGTAAGAACAGCATGTGCAAAGGTTCTAAGGCAGGAGGATACCTGGCGCATTGGGCAGCCGGGAGTGGTTAGAAGAGGAGGCTGGAGAGACAGGTAGGGACTGGATCCTGTGGGCAACGTGCAGGCCATGGCAGAGAGCTTATTCTACTTAGAAAGTACTAATGCCTGTTGTCAATGACCAAGGTGATCATTATAACACTTTATTTATAGCCCAGTGGTTTCCAGACGCAGGTCATCTTGGGCAACTCCACGAGCAAAGTGTAGGGGAAGAGGGAAGTCATTTGAGCCAAAGACCAGCAAGTCTTGAGAAAGGACTTGAGAATACCACAACAGCCGAAGACATTGAACAGTTTGTGCTGAACTACCTCAAAGAAAAGGATGTAGCAGATGGAAATGTCTCGGATTTTGATAATGAAGAAGGTAACTATTATTTATTTTGGCCTCAGCTGTTTTTTACTTTTGGAAGCAGACTATTGTAAAAACAATGAAACATCATGATAGAAAGTTTGGAAATAAGAAAGGTCACAAATAACCCCCGCCATGCTAACGTAAGCATTCTCACTCTGTGTGTAGTCGTTTTCCATCCTTTTCTTTTGCAAACCTGTTTTTGTTTGGTTGCAGCCACAGTTTAAATGCATTATACCCTTTTTGCATTTAGTTATATAATAAGGAACTCTTCATGTTGCTATGGAGTTTTCATAATTAATGTTTTAATAGTTGCCACTAAGTATACATTCCCCTGTGGGAAGTTTAGGTTGCTTCTAGCTTTTCACTCTAATAAACAGTGCTGCAGTGCATGATTCTATGCACGTGACCTTTTCCTTCTTTTTGCATATTTCTGTATAAATCTCAGAAGTGGGATTTCTAGGTCAGGGATATGAACATCATGTTACGCTTGCCAAATTGTCTTTCAGAAAGGTTGTGGCAATTTACACCTTCTCTTCTGCAGTTCACGATTAATACTGGTTTCACCACAAGCTTGCCAACATTGACTATTACCAATTTTACTTCTTGCTAAATTAAAATGGTTCTCGTTATTTTATTTTGCATTTCTTTGATTGCTAGAAAGGTTGAACATCTTTCTATATGCATCTTTCCTAACAATTTTTTCTTATGTCCATTTTCTTTTCACATGCTTTGTCCATTTATTTTATTTATTGGTAGGAGTAGATTCCAGTGTTTTTCTTACCAATTTATATGATAAAGGAGAAGGGAGTTCAGGCTAGTTGAAGCTCTGGCCTATTGTTTTATTCACAAGCTCAATCTGGAGCTTCAGGTCACGGAAGGATTAATAAATTATTAGAATCTCCTCTGCAAATATAAAATGCCAAGTCATAATGAGCTTGGTGGTCTCAGAACTATCCTAAATCAAACTGAGTCCCAAATTAGTTTGTTAGGTTGGAATAGAGCAGATTTCTTTTTTTTTTTTTGGCACTCTACTCTGAGACTCTGATGAACTGAAGCCAATACCTCCAGGATAACAGGAAATACCTCCAGGATAACAGGAAATAGTAGTTCAATGCAACTAACTGCAACAAATTCCTTCTAAATAGCAGGGAAGCATCACAGGGCCCAAATAATGACTTATGCAGAGTTGAGTTGTTATTCTCCCCAAGAACAGAATTTTCTAATCAGAAATCTATCAGCCTTTTTCTTCTCAGTTTTGTCTCTTGAGCCAACCCAATTCTTCTCATAAACTGCACCCCTTGCTCAAGCCTAGAAACCGTGAAGAAGAGGCATCTTGATCCCTCATAATCCAGATTTGCCATTCTTGTTTGAAATTCTAGCATTGTCACTGAATCAATTCTTTCATGATTAGGATCTTCTGGTTCTAGTTGATGTTGGCTAGGAGCAGACTGAATGAATCAAATCTTTCTTCCGGTAGCAAAATCCACATCCCTCAGATAACATTTTGCAGTAGGTGAATTTCAAACAACAAATCCTCCTCTAGAAAGAAAAGCACAGCCTTATCATTCTTATAATTATCGTTCATCAAGTACACACCACACACTTGGCATTATATGGAATGTTTGGATTGATGTTGGTTTGACATGGGTTTTTTGTTTTAACCACAGTAAGAACACCTTATATATCTGACGTCCCTTCCTCCAAGAAATCCAAGCATTCTACAAACGCATTTTCATTTATCTTTTCAGCATCTGTTAGAGACAGGTGTGGACTCTACTGTAAGGTTCTGTTTTTCCAGCAGAGGAAACTGAAATGGCAGAAAGTTAGGGGAGCAATGCTTAGCTCAGTGTAAATGAGCACAGCTGGTATTGAGGGTGTGGGGAGACTGGAGGCTATAAGCAGATAGAGGATAACCTTCAGGGGAGGAATTTTGGCCAGGGTTTCATACAACTCTCAAGTCTTTTTGTTTTAATTTACAAACTTACACCTATCTCATGCAATGCAACACTCCAGGCAATGAGAAAAATGATAATAGCTGGTGACATGCATCTCATTTAACTCTCTCAGCAAGCAGATGAGGTATACATGCTTTATCCCTTTTTTTCAAATGAGGTGACATGGGATGAGAGGAGTTGCTAATAGGATGTGGAGGCAAGACTTTAGTCCTCTGACCAAACCCCATCCCTGTATATTGCACCAGGCTGCCCTGGTGTTGTCCCTCATACCAAGATGTGTAAGGCTTCATCTTGGCCCTCAGAAGATCTTACAGGCTGGTAGAGAAGACAGACATGTACCCCCTTTAGTCAAAAGATGAACCAAAAGGAAAGGAAAGAGAGTAAAGGGCCAGAGGCCAGCCAGGGAACTGCCAGCCTCGGGGCTCCAAATTAGAATCTTGCCCTCTTATGTTTTTATTTTAAATATTTATTAATGGCAACTTAGAAAAGACTGCGGATATAGGGAAAAAATAAAAATCATCCATTAACTCATGACCCCGTCTCTGTTAATATTTTGAACTTCCTCCTATCTTTGTATAAAACTTTATGTAATAGTGCTCACATTGTGTATGCAATTTCGTATCCTGCTTTTCTCTTTTTAACACAATGTTATTTCATAAGCATTTTCCCTTGTCATTAAAGCCCTTGGTAAATGCAAAATTTCAGGCCCTCATAATGTGCCATTCATTGTATGGATATACCATGGTTTATATAACCGTACCCCCTTGAGTGGACATGGAAGGTTTTCCCCCAGTTTTTAGCTGTTACAGGTAATGCTTTGGTGAATATCTTGACTCGTAGCTTGACCCAAATTTTACATGGTTTCCTTGGGATCGGTTCCTAGACATTTTCCCTTGTAAGTCTTACTCCTGATCTGAAGTTGGGAGATCAAGTTGGGGTGGGGCATCTCTCGTAAAACACTGCCCCCAGTTATGCTCTTTTTCCAGAGGAGCAGTCAGACCCTCCCGAAGTGGATGAGAATGACACTGATCCCAGTGTGCAGCCACCACTGCCAGTGCAGATCCAAATAGCCACGGATGTGATGGAGCGCTGCATCCACTTGATGTCAGACAAAAATCTGAAAATCCGCTTGAAGGTCAGTGTGCGGCCCTTTCCCTGCATTCACAGAGCTGCGGGACTGAGGTTTGGTCTATTGGCAATGACTACATGGTTGAGCAAGGAGCCCCCCCTTATCTCCCAGTGCATGTGCAGTGGCCAAGAGGAGGCATCAGGAGGAATTTATCTGTGGGATGCCAGTCTTACGTCTTTCTGTATCAGCCCAGAGGCCAAAAGGGACCTGAGTCCCCTTGGTAGAATTAAAAACCACAAAGTTTTGGAGCATTATTGCATCTCCAAGGGGGAAAAAGTCATATGATTTGGAAAGGATATCACTTTCTGAGCTGACTTAATGTGGGACACAGGTTTAAATATTTTGAAGTGGTCATTCGTCCAAGCCTGACGCTAGCCCTTGTCTCTGTTTCTGTTTCCATTTTCATCCTAGGCCTGGCACCAACACTTTTCTTAATCTTACATCCTTGTTTGCTAGCAGTTTCCCAAGCAGCCTCCCCATCAGCAAAGACTTAAACTATACAGTAGTGACTCCGATAACAGGACAGTGGGGCGGGGTGGGCATGGGGGACACAGCTTTCAGAATCACCTGGGGGCAGATCTTACACCCAAAGGAAAGCACAGCCTGACCCATTCCTCCCTAGCCCCAAACGGGAGTGAGAAACAGCTGCCTCCATGCATTACTGGTAGTGGTGAGAGCACTTTGCCCTGGTCACGGGCGGGGGCTGGGACACCCTGAGCCACAGATTACCTCACTCAGCATCTGGGTTTTGCGGAATTTGTTTAGTCTTCCCAGAGATACTTCTTAGCATTGTCGGGTTTTCCACTCAGGAGGCACTCTTCAGGAGCCTTTTGTTGGTGGTGTCTGGTTGACACATCAGTGAAGTGTCTTCCCTCTTCTGGAGGCTTTGTAGCAGCGTATATACACTGTAGCTATTGAGAGCATCAGCACTGGAGTCAGATCTGCATACCCGGGTTCCAGCCCTGGCTCGGCCCTTCACTAGCCGTGCCACCTGGAGTAAGTCAGTTCACCTTTTTGAGCATCAACTTCTTTATCTGTAAAATGAAAATGATGGTACCTACCTCACTGGGTCATTGACTATAAATATAAAACAGTTAGCATCAGACATGGCATATACACTCATTCACTTACTCGCTTACTCACTAAATGCTTATTGAGGACTGCTATAGGTCAGGCAGAGGGTATATAGAAGGAAACGAAGCAGACGTGATCCCTGTCTTCATGGAACTTCCCGTCTCTCGAGGGGAAAGGGGTAATACACAAATACATGTACGTGGAGGAAATGCTATGAAGGTAATAAGAAGGTTCTATGACAGAAAATTCACCCGTGTAGTAAACACATTTTGGGAACCTACTCTACCAAACCCTGTTGAATAAGAGGGAGCTACGTTCTGATTTAGACCAGTTGTCGGGTGATAATGTTTAAGTTGAGACTTAAAGGCTGAGAAGGAGCCAGCCCTGCAGGGGCAAAGGGAGGGGGAAGAACATCCCAGGCAGAAGGGGAATGATTCACTGAAGTATGATGTAACTTACCCGGTTAGTGACAGAACTCAAATCCAGAGCCAGTCAGTGACACCAAAGCCGTTTCCAGTGTGCTGCTCCGCTCTCCTGAGCTTTCTCTTAGTTCCCTGCCTGACTATTCAGCCCGCAAGGGCAGGGCCTGCTTTGTCCTTTGTTTCTGTTCCAGTCTCCGTGTGACCAGCACACAGGAGTCATCCAGCAAGGGTTTACTGCAGACCTTACTCTGTCTTCCTGACTCAGACATGTACCTTCCCCTGCTCTGGGAAGGCTGGCCCATATGTGCAGGAGGGAAGCCTGCACTTGGTTATCGTGGCGACCACTGCCTGTGACACTGAGCAGGTCGTCTGTCTTCAGTGAGCTTTGAGACATGAGAGATCAGGAAACATTCTCAGGGAAGATAAAAACCCCAATTTACATCTAGTCTGCCCCAGACCTTTCTTCTGAGATTGACCTGTGTCCCAGCTGCCTACCTGACCTCTCCATTTAGAGGGAACAGAACTTGATCTCACCCACCCTCCCGGTTTCCTCCTTCTCCTTTGTTCCTATCTCATTAAGCTGCACCTGCATCTATTCAGTTGCTAAGCCTGAACCCAAGCAGCTCTTTTTGATACCTCTCTTCATCTCCCCAAGAGTGAGTCCTTCAGCAATTTAAGCCATATCATCTCCAAAACAGATCTCAAACCCTTCACTTCTCTGCCTCGGCCACGACCATGTAGCCGCGTAACTCCCCGCCTCCCATGTGGACGTGCGCCGTGGCTCCCTCAAGGGCCTCCTCACTTCTTCTCACTCCCACTTCAAGTCCCTTCTCCACTCAGCAGCCAGAGTGACTTTTTAAAAACATGAATTGTATCATAGCACGTGCCTGAACATTTCCACGGCTCCCCACCACATTTAGTACAGAATTAAAAAGTCTTAATGTGACGTCGTCGAGGTCCAGTCCCATCCTACCCCTCCTCTGTCACGCTTCACGCTGCCCTGCTTTACTCTTCTAAGCACTGCAAGCTCTCCCTCCTCTGGGTCTTCCTCGTTACTGTTTCCAGTATGCCTCCTTATAGAAGTTACTTCCTCAGAGAAGCCCTCCCAACAGTTTGTATGGTATAGATCCCTCCCTTTAGTGTCTTGCATTTCCCCCTTGACTTTCCTTCCTTGTACTTGTCACAATTAGTAATCATTCATCCCGTTATTTCGGTGTTAATCTGAAGTCTTTCCCCAGTTGACCATAAGCCAAGGAAAGGAAATGTAAGTATTTTGTCCCTGTGTGCCCCCCACCCAGTACCTAGCCAGTGCTTGGCATGTAGTCAGGACTCGTAAATATTTCCTTGACTCATGAGTTTCTAAGTTTTACTCTTTTAAAATGGTGACTTGATCCCAGGTATTTGGTTTCAAGCCTTTACTCTCTGCCGAAATACTGTCCTCTTTTCTTGCAGGTTTTAGATGTGCTGGATCTGTGTGTGGTTGTTCTGCAGTCCCACAAGAACCAGCTCCTTCCCTTGGCTCATCGGGCGTGGCCCTCGCTCGTGCACCGACTCACAAATGATGACCCCCTGGCAGTGCTCAGAGCCTTCAAGGTACTGCACTGTTGCCCCACCGCCATCAGTCATGGGGATGGAGGGAAGTGAGCACAGAGCTCAGTGGTGTCTTTTGAGGGTAGTTCTCTTTTTATCCAGTTGTGACCTACTATACCTTGAAGAAAGTATAGGCAAATAAGAAAAGCACGAAGAAGAAAATAAAGTCAGTTTCCTTTTGAATTTGAAGCAGAGAGAACTAGTAGATGAAAAGGGCCACCGGTATTCATTGAGCACCTCCTCTGTGCCGGGCAACATGCTTGGCACTTCACACATGAGCTCATCTCCGTACAACAACCTTATAAGGAAGATACTGGTATCCCCATTTTTGACAGAGGAGGAAACAAGCCCAGAAAGTTAAGGAACTTTCTCAAGATCACACAGCTGGGAAGTGATAGTACCTGAATCTGAGTTCATGCCCATGTTCTGTGCACGGCACAAGAGTCAAGATGAAGACTGACTAGGTTCTAGCAATGGGCATCCTCTGTCCAGCTGAGTGACTCTGCACAAAGCCCATGACCACCTATCCCACCTTTCTCATAGTTGTTGTTGTCAAGGATAAAGTGGGACTATTTGGTGAAATGCTTTGAAAAGTTAAAAGCCCTCTGTGTATGTAAGGTATTATTCTCCCTGACTTAGTTTGGCTTATATTAGCACACATATTTTGGTTTATTTATTTATATCCTTCCTTGTTCTGAAAAGCACTTAAGGCAAGTTACAGAGATACATTTACCATAGCAAGCTAACATCAGTTAGAAGTGGGTGAGCAAGGTAAGGCAAAGAAAAAAGATGCGTAGGATATAGAATGAAGCCAGGAATGCAGCTAATATACTTGGCTAAAGTATTTTGTTTCTGTAAGATTCTTCAGCATATACTGGACCAAAATGTAAGCTTACATTTAAACATATAAAAAAATCGTTAATATCTTTTTCCAAAGCAAAATACACAGAATGACACGCACACGCACATGTGGGTGGTGGGGGGAGAGGGAAGGAGGGAGGTTGGGGAGAGGAGAAGGAGGGAGGTCTTGCTAAGTCACTCAGATGTGCCGTTTTCCTTTATGAAAATTAATAGTTTATCTGAAATGACAGCAAGTATAGAAAAATGAAAAAATATAAAGATACGTGCACTGTAACTGAGGCTGCTTTTCCACTCCCAGACCCATTAGTGACCCTTGAGGTCCGTAAGGCCTTGTGCAGTCTTGCTGAGGGCCCTGAAATAAGTGCCTTGTTCTCTACACAGTCGGTAAATGTTCTCTGTCCTGGATATGCCTTGCTTACCAATTTTTTTGGTTTATTTATTTATTTAACTTATTTATTTTTGGCTGTGTTGGGTCTTCATTGCTGTGCGCGGGCTTGCAGCGAGCGGGAGCTACTCACTGCGGTGGCTTCTATTGTTGAGCAGCACAGGCTCTAGGCATGTGGGCTTCAGTAGTTGTAGCACACGGACTCAGTAGTTGTGGCTCACAGGCTCTAGAGCACCAGCTCGGTAGTTGTGGCACACGGGCTTAGTCACTCTGTGGCATGTGGGATCTTCCCGGACCAGGGATTGAAGCCGTGTCCCCTGCATTGGCAGGCGGATTCTTAACCACCACGCCACCAGTTAAGTCCCTTGCTTACCAATTTTTAAAGAAATTCTTATTATCCTGTATACTCAGTCTTGTGCAGTGGGGCAAAACGTTTCAATATGTTCTGCTTGAGAAGGTTTAAAACAAGACATGCAAAGAGACTGCCTGTCGTGAAAGATGGAATGAGGGTGATGTACATAAGAGATTGTGCCATGGAACAGAAGGAACTCTGACTCGGCTCGGCCCACTGGGGACCCTGCCCTGACCCAGCCAAGGACCTCAGCCAGCCACTGCCCTTTTCGATGCCTGTACGTGGCAGCAGCTGAGCTGGGCCTCAGCTACTGGGCCTGTTTATGTTTGTTCAGCTAGCTAGAGTTAAAAGCACAAGTCTTTCCTCAAGGGATGTTAGGAAGATTCAAGAGATGATCTATGTGAACTGCTTTAAGCTCTTTTTTTTTTTTTTTTTTTTAACAAAAAAGGAAGGGATATCCAGGTGTTAACCATACTATTCATCCAACCCAAGATTCCTTTGAATTATTCTCCATGTAATCTGTATTTATGGATAGAAGCAGCCATGCCTCGGGAGCAGAGACCTCCAAATTCATAACTGTCAGAATCACAAACCGTGGGCAAGGAATTAACAGCAATAATTCTATTTTTCTTTTTCAAGCAGAGACCTAGATGAAATTGAATTAGCAAACATTCTTTTAGTGCTCTCGCTGCCTTGGCAACGTTCAGTCACTGGGTTGGGATCTGTTTCCACAGGTTTTGCGTACCCTGGGAGGCAAGTGTGGCGATTTTCTAAGGAACCGGTTCTGCAAAGATGTCCTGCCAAAGCTGGCTGGCTCTTTAGTCAGCCAGGCTCCCATCAGTGCCAGGGCTGGACCAGTTTACTTCCACACGCTGGCCTTCAAGTTGCAGCTGGCCGTCTTGCAGGGCCTGGGCCCCCTCTGTGAGAGACTGGACCTAGGTAGGTACCAGCCAGTCTCACCTGGGCACACACACTGTACACTGTCTCACCCGCATCCTTGCCCTCCTCACTCAGCCATGCTCCTGTCATCTCCTGTCCTGTGCACATCCTTCCATCTCACTTTGGCCTCATTTATCCATTTACCTTGCTGTGTTTTTTGACTTAGGGATGGAGTACAGAGCCCACAGCATCTTGCCTAGCTGTTCCAGTTTCATCAGACAGCAGTTGGTGCCTGCTCATCCCCACTGAAGCCTGAGGGCCAACGCTTGTTTTGTTTTTCCTCTCTGCAGGTGAGGGTGACCTGAATAAAGTAGCTGATGCCTGCTTGATTTACCTCAGTGCCAAACAGCCCGTGAAATTACAAGAGGCTGCCAGGAGGTACGTCTGCTTGATCACCCGCATCTCTTTACGTTTGTCCTAAATTATAGATGATTTGCTAATGGGGAGCAGAGTTGAGGCATCTCTGTTCTTTTCTCGTCTCTCTCTTCTTGCCAGGTTAAGATGATTTCTTTAACTGTGCCAACATCTAGAGGTGGTATTTTTACTGGACACATTTCCCTTTGAAAGTAACCTTTTCAGCTGCTGCAGCATCAGCAACAATTCCAAAGGGGCGAAAAGCAGAAAGGTGGTGTCTCGTAGGGGACAAAGCACTCTCCTGGCCAGAGGGTGATCGGCTTCTAGGCCCTGCTCTTCTGGTGACCAGGTGGCCCTGGCACCTCTCTCTCAGCTTCCTCATCTGCAAGGTGAAAGCATTGGGTTATTGATCTAGCAAACCTTGGCTCCACAGAGCGTCTTAATGGGTGTCAGGTGCCGTGAACCCTCACAAATTGTATGCAGAATTGTGTGTGTGCAAGCAGACATGTACGTATCTGTTTCTAGACAGATTCCACATCATTCATCCGATTATAATAGGAGTCTGTGAACCAAGAAACGTTCAAAACCACTGGACTAATGATTTAAAGGGCCTTTTCAACTCTGAAATTATGTGATTCTAATTTCTAAGAGTTTTGCTTATTAGAGAGTAGCTGTACCACCTCTAACAGGAGAAGCCATGTCTGGTTCCTAGAGTCCTAAAGGCTATTTATCAAAAGCTAAAACTCTGAGCACAGGAGCATTCCCCAGACTTGAGACCCAAAATGTACCCTGACCCCCTTTCCCCAGCTCTCCTTCTAGCCAGGATCAGCCTGTGCCCTGGAACTGCCATCCCTGGACATCTGCAGCTGGGGTGAAAGCCGGTCTGTCTGGCCTGGCACTGCCTGCCGCTCTGGGCACTGCAGCTCCACCTCCCCGGGCAAAGAAACAGTCCTTCCCACTTCATCAGCTTCTGGAAATGTGTCCCTGATCTTCCTTGGTGGGGTAGGCATCATCTTACTCCCTGAAGGGCTGAAATGCTGCTCTGTCTGTGAAATGAGGAAAGCCAACTTGCTCCCTTATAAGGCTTGCACTCTCTTGGAGCGATGGAAATATCTCTTTGAATTGACTTATTATCCTTTGCAGTTTTCTGCTCTTGATTTCCCCAGTTCCGTTTTTTCTTTCTGTCCCTTTCCTGTCACATCCCCTAGGCCCAGAATCCATCATGGTTTCTCAAGCACAGGGGTGCATCCCAAAGAGCTTCTTGTCCCCGGACATTCTTATTCCTTAAAGAACCAACTTAGGATGAAAATACTCCTCCTCCAGGCAGTGTTCCTGAAGCTAATTTTGCTATGACTTAAAGTACTACTCACAAACATGATGAATCCATCTTGAAGCAAATTCTTCTGGGTGCCTGTTACAGCCAAGAGTCCCAAAGATCTGGTTTTCTCATTCCCTGTCCCATTCTACTCTTCCAACACCCGCCCCATACCCATCCTTCAAGTTTAGACCCATCAAACAAGCTAATATTCACAATTCATTATCTTTTCATTTCTAATTTTCCTTATTTGCTACTGAAAGCAGTTAAACCCGAATTGGACCTTACTGACTCTTGAGTTGGAATTCCAGGTGCCTTGCGGGGAGGAGATTGCAGCCAGAGGCCTGACTGCAGCACCTCTTTGTTCCACTTGAGGTTGAGTCAGATGACCTCCCTCTGACGGGCGGGGCAGGGAGGAAGTGCAAGGTTGACTGCTTTACGTACATAGCATCTGCAAACTTATTTTGGAGTCAGGGGAAAGAATATCTGTGCTGTCCTTGATCAGGAGCTGACTTGGCATCTTGATTCAGAAATCAATAAGCTCTCTAAATGGGAGAAGCCGTCTGGGACAATAGGAAATCTGGTCTCTTTGTGAGTCTCATTACAGAGCGAAGAGAGGGAGATGGGTGGGCCAATTAGTATGAAAACAGTCAGACCGCCGGGAACTAATGAACGAGGTCCCCTGAGTGAGACAGAGTTCCCAGCTCAGCAAGTGGCCGCACATCCATCCGGTTGTTTGTCCTGAATTCTTCTCTTTCCGTCACACCCCACATCCATTCCAGACGTGAAGCCTGTCTACCTAACTTGCGAAATCTCTCTTCACACTGCTTCTCTTCACCTCCAAGCTGCCAGGGCAGGCCAGGTCACCCTCATCTCTTACCTGATCCCCTGCAGGAGCCTCCACCCCAGCCCCCCGCTTCCACACGTGCCCTTCAGTGTTCCCCACACAGCTGTCAGTGACACCTCCACCCACTCAGGGGAGAAGAGAAGGCTGTGTCTTCTTTGCCAGGGCCCAAGGGGGAGATCTGTAGCCAGAGGGTTACAAAAACTCAAGCTTCAGCTCCATATTCAAAAGAACTAGTGAAAGCCAGAGCCACCCAGAGACGCCCCAGCTCCCTCAGAAGTAGTGACTTTCCGACACTGGGCAGCTGACCGGCTGGCTTTGGATCAGGCGGGGCTGGTGAGGAAACCTGTGAGGGCAGGTGGCTGCTCTGAGGCCTCCTGCATTCTCAGAGAGGTGGATGAGCAGCTGTGTCTGTAGGTCTGGCAGGCGGCGGTGGGGACCTCTGCAGAGCAGCCTCCCTCACGTTGGAATGGAGGCGAACTCGGCAGCTCCGTGAAAGTTCCTCTTTGTGTGCATTACAGTTGGATTTTTCCTTCCTCCTGTTTGCTTCTCCTGGCTCCAAAGAATGACCAAGCCTGTGTTTGCTTTATTAATTTGTCGTATTAAATAGAGCCTTTGTGGCAGGCTTTTACATCCAGGCTGTAAACTCTAGAAATGGAAATTGATCAGGGGGTGGTTGATACAATCGAGGCTGTAAATGCTAAGAACGGAGAAGCCATTCCAGTTTAATGCTTTTATCTAGCAAATGTGCCTTGTAAGGAGGGACATAAATCTTGCAACTTGGTTGGGTGGGGGGCGGTTGGGGGGCGGGGGTAAGAGCAGGGTGTAACCTTGCCATTTGTTACCACCAGGTGTCACTGTGAACTGGCCATGCAAGAAAAAATACCGACTCCCCCAGAGTCCACCTAGTTAAATGACTTCAGTGGATAACAAATGAGAAAACCATATTTGGGGTATGGGAAGAGGGGTCAGCATATCATGAGCTGTAAATAAGGCCAAGTCCCTGAGAATAAGCACTGGATTACAAAATAACAGGTTATATCAGCCACGCCCGCATCTCAACCTTGGCAGACTTAACTGATATAAATTCTCCAGTGGCCCTAGAAGCCTCTGAGATACCTCCCAGCATGCAGTGGGCCTCCACAGTTCTGTGCCTTCCTGGCCACGGAGCTCTTCCTTCCTGCATATGAAAGGAATTTGAGATGAGAGCACATTCCCCAAATTTCTGTTTTTTTCCTTCCAACCAGTACATGCTCTCAGCCTGGTTCAACTCAACTCCATTAAAACCACACTCCTTGGGCCTCTCTCTGAGCAGCCTCTGAGGCTCCCTCTCTTGTGCATAAATCAGTCAGTCTTCCACCCCGGGGCTAAACGGAACAAAACTAGGAAATATCTATTTTTTAAAAGTTGAAGTCCATGCCCAACAATGCTCTTAGGCCACGTGGTTTCCACCCCCCAGTCCTACCTCCACCTGTCAACCCCAGAACCCAGGTGGGGACGCAGGGTGCCAGCAAGTAGTGACCAGCCTGTTGCACCTCCTGGTTGTACAGGTGCTGGGTGCTGTGGTTCCTGATGTGTGTGGTGGGGAAGGGAGAGGGCCCTCCCATCTTCCTCGCTTAGCCATTGTATGTACGGGCAAAGGGCACCAGTCTTGGAGGTGGACAAACGTAGGTTCACATCTTACTGGCTCTGTGACCTTGAGCAAATGACTTCATTTCCTTGCACCTCATTTCCTTCCTCTGTAAACTGGGTTTGGTGATAACACCTTCCTCCAGAACCTTCATGCGGATGAACAGCATTAATATGTAAGAGAGCACGCTCGGCGTTCATTCATTCTGCTGATTGGCTGAGGAGCTGCTGTGTGCCCGGCACTGTTGTAGGCACTGAAAATAGAAGGAAGCAGGAGAGAGGAGGCCTCTGCCCTCGTGGTGCTTACGTTCTGGAGTTTTATTTATGTGTGTATACACACCCTTATGGGAGATATATAAATTTGCCAAATATATAATATGTTGTGTATATGTTACATGTACACATACACACGTGGGCATGGAATTTCTTGTTGGAAGCCTGCTTCATCTTGACTGAAATCTAAGCTGGGGTTTTCATCTCAGAAGGATCTTTTTCATGTTTTGTTCTACCTCCCCCTACCGCCTTTTGCATGAGAAGCCAGGACCAAGAGTTTGAAGGTTCATTTACTGACTGACTTCCCCGCTTTCTTTCTAGCAGTAGGATCCCAGCCCATCAAAAATGCAGCCGCTGCCTTCAAACCCTGGAGGAACTCAGACTGGCAGAGGCTCTTTCATTTCATCCCCGTCAGAGCCCCAACTCCTCTCACACATGGGCCTATTATATTTGAATGGATCAGGAGCCACAGAGGTGATCCAGTAGTTCAGCTGAGCTTGAAATTAGTAGCTCATCCCCTTAAATGGTGTGGGCAGTTTGTTTGAGCTTGGGCTGCAAAGCCGTTTCCTATGGAAATGAGGGCACTCCTAATGTTTTCCCTTTTGACATTCGATTAATAGTTGACAAATCCAGACCCAAGTAGTTAGCTTTCCCATTATCCATCTTTTGACAGGCATTGCTGCTTTTCTCTTCAAGGCTCATTGTTCTAAAAATACACTCAGATCTGAAGCTGTTCACTGTGCATATATAGGCATGATTTCCTGGTGTCAAAGATAAGAGACGTCTGCCATGCAGATTACAAACAAAGTGGGTTGCTGAGTTTCAGATCTGAAGGCAGGGACCTCTGTACTACTAAAATCAAATGCAGCCAGCCCTTCCCCTGCTTCCTTGGTGTTGTCACGTGATTGATAATCTGCCAGGGTCATCCATTTCACCACCCAGTTGGAAAGCCGAGTGTGGGGCGTACATGCACTTGTATATGCCATACTGGGTCAGGAACCACGATGCTCTTGGCGGGAGATCAAGCCTGGTAGGTGGACCACGTGCACAAAGTAGATTTCAAATATCAGAAGCCTTGGCCGACCACAGGGTGGTCATTTCATCCCTTTGCAGGGGAGGCAGGAGTGAATGTTGATGATCTCAGTACCAAGTAAAGTAGCCAAGGACATGGCCTCAATTGTCTTATTATATGTGTATTTATTTAAAAGATGCTTTAGAGTCTCTTATTAGCCACGTACTGTGTTGAGAGTTCTAAGCTGAAGATCAAGGTAGAGTTGGCCTCACATCGCTGTTCAGTAGTGGTATACCCTTGGGCAAATTAATTTCCTTCTCGAAGTCTCAATTTCCTCATCTACAAGACTAGAATAAGCATATCTATTTTTTCCACCTAATAAAATTATCACAAAGATTCAGTAAAGTCATGTATATTAGTCGTTAGCACAAAATGTCAGCCCAGAGTTAAAAAGTCAATCAGTAATACTTGTTATCAGTATTTAAACTTCCTCCTTATTCCAAAAAAGACCTAAAGCATCTTATAAACTTAAGTGTATGCAGCAAGGTAAATAAGAAGTGAAGACATTTTTTAAGGGAAAAATAATAAGAGGGAGAACAAGGTGAAGCCAGGGTTGAGGTTAATATATAAAATGCAGGCTTTGAACTCTTCACCTCCGCTAGAGATGAGCCTGCAGCATGGCTCTGGGCCTCCTAACAGACAAGGCAAAGAGGGAAACGCATCTGCTGCACAAATTCCAGTCATTACTGAAATAAGAAAAGAAAGCTTTTAGAAGGAAGCACAGCTCCGGAATTCCCTTGGTGCTGAACCCTGAGAAAATTTCCCCATGGGCCATGTTAGAAGAACGCTAGGTACCATTGTGACTGATTATCCCTAATGTCCTTGCAGTAAATACAGAAGTACATTTCCTAGAGCTGTTTCTGATGGCTCCATCAGTGGAGGCTGCTGGCTTAGTGCCAGAGCGTGGGTTACAGGAAAACAGTTCGGGGGTGGCGGGCAGGGGGCCGCAAAGCAGGTAGGTTGCCACGAAGATGTCTTTATCTGCAAGGGTGTGAATCTTCCAGGGAGGACCAGGAAACGCTGCATGCGGCCTGAGAGTGCAGATGGCCGGGGCCACTTTGAAACCTGCGCCCAGCAGCGTTGTCATCATGGGATCTAGGCCGAAGGTGGGGCCTGGAGCGGGGAGAGCTGGCCAGATGGAAAGGGCTGCTTTTAGATTCTGCCCCAGTGGGATTTAAACCCTTCTTGGTTCTAGCTTATTTTTGAATTGTCAGTAACAGATTGGGCCTCTCAGTGCCATATCTTTTTAAATATGCACGAAGCAATGGAGTCATTCCACAGCATCTATGGTACTTTGTCTTGTGGTACTTTAGGGACTCGATTATCATTGTAAGCTTCCACTGGTGTTTATGGTTTTAAATCCTGTCCCCGTTGCATTTAAGTATTTTTAATATCGGCCTCTGTGTGAGTGTGTGGGTTGGCGATCGATAGATGAATGACTGTGAACAGGTAAATAGAGTTAAGTCGAATGAGTATGTATAGCTGCAGAGGTAATTGGTAGTATTTATTTGGAGAGTAAATTGTTGCTTCAAGTCATAATCCTCCATCTCCAACATTTAGAAACAAAAAACGACCCGCGTGCAGGGGAAGATAGCTAAATTGAATAGCAAGAAAGGACAGGCTTGAAATACTGGTTAACCGATGAACCGAGACCCATTAGAGTAAATTATTGAGTATGGAAGCATTGCCCCATTGCTTGCTGGCTCGGACACGTCGACACCCTGAGCATCCGTTTATTTAAAAGGAAACACACAACCTCATCTGTAGCATCATCATGTACGGAGTCACGGGAGAAGAGATGGCCACAGAAAAAAAGAGTGCGAAGGCTGTTCTGCCAGAAAGAGAATAACAGGGAAGCCAAAATAACTTTGCAGGTGTGCCTGCTTTCCACCAAGTGAGTTTACCCTCCGATTGCGTTTAGTCGTGCCCACGTAGAGATAGCCTGTATCGTGTCCCTAAGGAGACACCCTGAATAACTTCTTTAGATGCCCCGAAATAAATAAATAAACATCACAAAGCCGCAAGTCCTTTACCACCGGCATTTACGCAGACAGCTCATGAGAGCATTTTATAAACCCAGAAAAAGACAAGGAGCAGCAGATCCCTCAAGCAAGTAATTGACAGAGAAAGAATAGCCTGTCACCCAGGAGAGCTGGGAGCTCTGAATTTCAGTTAAGTTTATTTAGCTTTGCTGGGCCTCGATTGGCTAGCGGTTTTCTAGAGCTCCCCTTGAGCAGGTGTTGTCTAACCCAAGATGGTGAGGACGTACTCTGTAATATTTGCATCTTCAACAGAGGGGTGTCTTTTTGCTGCATTTGGGGTGAAAGGGCCCATGATCTAGCCCCTATGCTTGAGAACTGCTGGGAGTGTTGGAGCTGGAAGGGGGTTAGAACTGATCTGATTGATGTACAGAGAAGTGACTTGCCATGTCCCCACCTCAGGAATCCTTCCCCGGCTCCGGCCCACCTGTGACTTGAGCCTGGCCCTCTTCACATTGTATCATGGGCTTCTGTGGTCAGTCTGTCCTCCCCACCAGACAGGGAGCCCTGAGGCCAGAGCCTTTGTCCATCCGTCTTTGTGTCCCACGCACCTGACGCAGTGCCTGAGCTGGACCAGGTGCTAGTAAACATTTGGTGAACCACGCAGAGAGGGAACCAGACCCGGCCAGCCAGATTCTAGCAGCACATTTCCCAACTCCCCAGGCGACATCACCCCCAGCTTTGTCACCCGGAGCACCTGATATTGATCATAAAGGAATGAGTCCCTTCTATTGGTTTGGTGTCTGGAGTTTATTAGGTACTTACTGATACCCGTCAATTGTAGATAGGGCTGAAGTGCAGGGAAATGGCTGCCTGCATGAAGTGAAATTCAATAAAACCGCATTTTAAGTGAAAAATCAGTATAAACACCAGGCTTCTTTGCCATGGAAACAGAGGTTGCTTAGAAACTGCCTAACAGCGAGTTCTAAATTTTTTGAAGTCAAGTTATCATTTAAGCTACAGGGCCCTACCGGTTACTGAGAGCTAATCAGTGGCCTCAGGACACTGGGAGGCAGGAGGCACAGCCCAGTGCCTCCCGAAACTCTGCGGGCCAGATAATCTCTTGGTAACTGGGCTCCCTGGAGCCACTGATCCGGGCCTGGGGGAAAGAGAAAGAAATCTTTGTTCAGGAGTTAAATGGCGTACATATATTTTTTAAAAGTGTTTCTCTTTGGGTTTGAAAAAAGATGGAGTCGGCCACTTGGCATGTTCAACAGCCATCTCGGCCATGTCTCAAGATGTGTTAGGAACATTTTCCAGGCAGTTACTCCTGTCACTTCAAAGCAGAGGTCTCCTCTTTGTCTTTTGTCTTTTGATTATGCAAAAGGATGCTCTCGAGGTCTTCAGCCTTCTTCCCTTCATTGTCTGGGAGCCCCTCTCCCCAGCTCAGAAAGGGCAGGAACTGGTCCCAGGACAAAGCAATACTGGAGTTTGGGGAAAAACTGGGCCACTGAGTACTCAGACAAGAGTACTCAGACAAGACCTCCTGGGTCTCAGGCTCAGCTCCCAGGGCCTCAAAGTGAACAGGGGTCCAGGTTCAGAATTTGTCAGTGTTTAGAGTTCAGCGGGTTGCATGCCTTTTGCCAAGCAAGAGCACAGCTATGCCTGCCAGCCACCTGGTTGCATGGCACGGCATTTGCTCCCGACCTCAGGCATGCAGAGGGCAAAGAATATTACATTCGTTTCTTCCTGAAAGTAATGGACAAAATTACAACCCCAGTGGCTGAGAATTGGGACCCCTATCAAGTCAGTATGAAGGAAATTATGACTGAAACAAAAGGCAAATGTTCTGCCCTTTTCAGAGCATCTGAGAATTTTCCATGGTATGGCAGTGCTGCCAGGGTTGGTAGTGATAATTATTCCTTAGACACACACACACTCTCTGGAAGGAAGTGTTTTCATTATACACTTCAGAGTGTTTTCCTGCACCTCATCTCCTTAGAGCCTCAGAACAAACCTGTGAGGAGGGTCGGGTAGGTGTGATTATTTTCCTTTGGAGAAGGAGGAAACAGGTTCACAAAGGCAAAATAATTTGCTCCTGGCCGCAGAGGTGGAGAAGAAACTTGCGTTGCCACCTGCCATTCTGGGGATTCTACCTCTTTAAGAGCTCAGAAGTGAGACCCAAAATAATTCTTCCAAGAGTATGGCTCTAGCTTACTAAAAGAAGATGAACGTTGCACACGATTTTTCCTTTGCCTCCCTGTGGGCATTTTATTTAGGGATCTCGAAGGGCAAAGAGAGTGGCTTCCTTCCTTTTCCTTTCCTGCCAACGAGTACAACACCCGCATTTAGTAAGTTAAAAAGGAGACCAAAAATGAACACTGCGACGTTTCCATGCCGTGTAAGTCAGAGCAGAGCTGTGACTGAACTGGGCCACGGCACCACTTTGCTGGGTGTCGCCCAGATCAAAATACTCCTTGAAGCTGAGAGTGCGCCCATGCTCTAGCTTGTTCCAGTTCTTGAAGGGGAAAAAAAAAAAAAATCAAATGAAACCATTTGCATTCTAACAGTCTTTGGCACCAGGGAAAACTGTCAACTGTGTCACGTGTAAATAGAAATCTGCTTCCCATTTTTGGTGCATTTTTTTCATAATTTCCCTTGCCACTCTAATTATCAAAGATATTTTTGTTTTTAAACAAAAATTGTCTCCCACGCAGGCCCCATCTCCTTTCTGTGGTGAAGTGGAAACGATGAATTAGAATATTCTAATCACTTCTCCAGCAACCACCGCTGAGGTTATAAACTCAAGATTATCCTAAGTAAAGAAAACTTAAATTGTTCGGGCACAAAACAGCCCAGAAAGTGTGTCAAAGTGCCCCCTCCACCTGTCTCCCTTGCCTCCTTAGCATATGTCTGTTAAACCCAAGGAAGAAAGCAAAAGTGGCTTCACCGGGGCTTCCCTGGTGGCACAGTGGTTGAGAGTCCGCCTGCCGATGCAGGGGACACAGGTTCGTGTCCCGGTCTGGGAAGATCC
Source organism: Delphinapterus leucas (assembly GCF_059928025.1). NCBI lineage: Eukaryota > Metazoa > Chordata > Mammalia > Artiodactyla > Monodontidae > Delphinapterus > Delphinapterus leucas. The sequence goes on along the minus strand of NC_143143.1, from coordinate 67,167,416 downwards.
CACATGCCGCGGAGCGGCTGGGCCCGTGAGCCATGGCCGCTGAGCCTGCGTGTCCGGAGCCTGTGCTCCGCAACGGGAGAGGCCACAACAGTGAGAGGCCCGCATACCGGGGGAAAAAAAAAAAAAAAAAAAAAGTGGTTTCACCGAAGTAAAACCCAAATCCCCCGACGGCATAGGCTTTTCAGATTAACGAAATTAAAAACCAGAATTTAGCTCTGTTTAGCAAGCATTTACATTCCTGTCTGATGCCCAGCAGTACAGGAGAGGCTCCTAGGAATGATCATCAAAAATAAAATGTGATCCATCAAATAGATTCTATCCGCTGTTAGTTGGTAGACAGGGATCGCATGTGGGAGGCCCTGTGTAGGGCTGGATCTGTGTTTTCTCGTTTAAACCCCAGCAGAACCCTGGGTGAAGTACATCCCCAGTTTTAGAAATGAGGAAACTGAGACGGAGGCAAGCCATACAGCTAGTGACACCTGCGGTAACGTGACTCCTGTTAGTAACATCCTTGGTTCTTCCTTGGTAATGAGCAGTTGACCTCTCCTTTAGATCATTTTACAGAATATAACTTATTTCAAAGAGGGATGCCATCTGAAATCATTAGTGTGCAGCATAATAAGTCCCTTATTAAACATGAAACCTGTTCGATCAAGTATTGGTTGAATGCTAACCATGTGCTGTGCTAAGTGCCTGAGATACAGCAGTGTACCAAACAGACATGGTCCCTGCCCTCAGGGGCTTGTGCTGTGAGGAAGGGAGATGGGAGATGGTCAATAAACAGGCAATTGATAAATGCTGGGGAGGGTGTCCTGAGAGAGAAAAATAAGGGGCAACCACCTAGGCGACATGGTCAGGAAGGCCACCCTCTCTGCACGGGTGATACGTGAGCTGAGATGGGCAGGGTGGCTGAGAGAGAGCCGCCCAGCTAGGGGAGGGCCTCATCCTTCCTGAGATTGAAAAGCCAGACTCCGAATCGCTGAGTCAGCCAGGCATAGGAAGTCTACACTTGGATTACCCGGCACAGTGGCCTGGGCATCGTTCAGAAATGGGATGTGAGCAGATACGAGGCAAAGGGTTGTGACCCCACGGTTCAGACCAAGATAAGGAACCTCACCCGTGGTGGGTGTCTGGTGCTGCGTGGCCCCGGCCCTTCAGCTGTGTTCATGTCGTGTATAGGGCACCAGTGCTCTGCCTCTGCTAAAGGTCCCAGAGCCAGGCTCAGCCGATCCTGCCATGGGAGAATAACTGCATCTGATCCCTCTATGGGATCCAGACCACCGAGAATCCATGGCTCTCAGGGGCCAGAAATGGGCCAACTACTGAGTTCAGCAGCGTGCTGGAGGGTCAGAGATAAGGACCTGAGACTCAGGAGTTGAGGGTTTGCCCAGGCTCCCCAGGCAGGAGAGGGAGTCCCTACACTGGGGCTGGTCCTGTGAGCGAAGTGGACTCTGTAATAAGGGGTGGGCCCTATCCATTTCATTCCTTCTGAGAACTGTTTCATAGCCCAGCATTTAACCGGTTTCTTTGCCAAGAGCTTGTTTGATGTCAATATTGTTCTGCTCAGACTACTTTCCTTTTCTCTATGTCAACGGATATGAAGCTCTTTACCTCTCTTTCTGTTAGGCTTTGGGACCGTCCTAATGGCCCTGTATTAGGCACGAAAGTGGGCTTTGTTCTGCTGTGCAGAGTGCTGCGATTATCATTGTTTTCTCCAAGAGCCCGCTAAGCAGCCCCTGGGGTGGAGGACCAGCAGCCCTCCCTCGTGCCCTCACTCCCTTCTCCACCTCTCCACAGCCTTTTCCTCCACCTGATGAAGGCAGACCCCGACTCCACCTGGCTCCTCCTGAACGAGCTTTACTGCCCACAGGAGTTCACACCTCCCCACCCCAGCCTGCACCCGGTGCAGCTACGGGGGGCCACTGGGCAGCCGAACCCGTACACAGCCAACGTTCTCCGCCTGCTCCAGGAGCTGCAGTGACCCCGCCCCGCCCCCGAGTCAGGCAGGCGCCCGAGGAGGTCCCCAGCGGAGCTTGCCGAGGATGTGGGGCCCACCCCACCCTGGCCGAGGGCGGTGGCGTCGGCCTCAGAGAAGACTGCCAAGGTGGATTAGACAGCCAATCGATTTATAAATTGATCGATCACACTGCTTAGAAATTGGATTGAAGGAAAGCAGCTGACTGTTACTTCTCTTTCATACCTGGTATTTTCAAATGACATTGTCTGGCAGCTCTAAGGGCTTAACTCCTTAGCTTACCATCTCTGCGGCCCTAGCTGCCTCTCAAGCCGCCCCACGCACCCACCCACACCCAAGAGCTTGAGGATACATGGGGCGGAGGCCTGTACTACCCATCATGTATGACCTCGGCCGCCTGAGGACCACGTGGAAGTATCACACATTGGAGAGTTTTCAGATCACCGGCCTGCAGCATGGACTCACACACCTCCCCCTCTTCAAGGAAGGAGATAAGAACCTAACCTGTTCTTTGGAAGAAAATGAAATAAAGGCACTTCTTAGATGAAAAGTACGATCAAGAACTCACTTTGAAGTTTGTTATTTAAATTGGGTGATTTTTTAAAAATGAGTTTATGGGGAATTCCCTGGTGGTCCAGTGGTTAAGACTGTGCACTGTCACTGCTGAGAGCCTGGGTCTGATCCCCGGTCAGGGAACTAAGATGCCGCATGCCGCAAGGGAAGGCCAAAAAAAAAAAAAAAAAGAAAAAACCTGAGTTTATGTTCATGAATGGATAATACAAAGTCATGGTATAAAATCCAAGCAGTACAAAATAATGAAAACTCAGTCTCCCCATCCTCGTTCCCCAGACATCTAGTTTCCCTCTCCAAAGGCAAATAGTCATGCCAGTTTTTTTGGATACCTTTTAAGTATTTTTTAACTTTCCATCAGGGATAACGGTACTCTGAAGCCCCATGTGCCCATAACCCAGCTGCACCCAGTCACCAGCACGTGGCCAGCCCTGCTTCATCCTGCGTCTTCCCAGTTACCTCCACACCACACCCGGCCCCTGGATTATTTTTAAGCAGACTCCAGATGTCATATCCAGACTTCTTTTTTTTAAAACAAATGTACAACCAGCATAGCATTATCACACATAAAACATTTAACAACGGTCCTGTGTGTTTGAATCAGGATGCAAATAAGGTGTGTACATTGCCATTATCGGTATGTCCCTTAATAAATCTCTTTTAATTTATAGATTCTCCCTCCACCTCTCTTTTCTTTTCCTGGGAAGTTTTTTGTTGAGGAAACAAGGTCATTTATTCTGCAGCATTTCCCACAGTCTGGCTTTACTGATTGCATCCCCGTGGGGGGTCATTTCACGGGCTGCTCCTGTCACCTGTGTTTCCTATAAATGAGGAAGCAGAACAAGAGGCTTGATCGGGTTTGATTTTTTTGTTTTTGCTTTTTGGCTGCACTCCGCCATGGGTGGTATTATTTACTTCCATCAGGAGGTACATGATGTCTGATCTCTTCCTGTGAAGTTGGCAGCCATTGGTGAGCCTCACCTGGACCCTCTCGTTCATTAGGGATTACAGAGCAGCGCTGTTCCAGCCCCGCCATGCCGGCTTGCTTGTAGCTAGAGCCTTGGTCCCTTCATCAACCACGTGGTAACCTTGAGGGAGTTTGTGTAGAAAAGGCAGGATAAACACTTGATTTTTCTAGCTGGGAGATTTAAAACCCACAGATTATGTAAATTCAGGTACTCAGCTACATGAACACACTCGCTCACCCATGCTGAAAGATGCACATTCGAGAATGATGAATGCTTCCTTCCCAGATGCATGGTGAGGCACTATGTACATAATTCCTCCAGTGACATAGATAATCCCCAAGCTCTAAAAAAAGCAAAACAAAACAAGATGGTTGGCATGGGGACTTATTGGAGCAAGGGTCCCCAGCCAGTTCCAGAGAGGCCCCACTCCTTTCCTTTTAGGACCTTCCCTGCAAGGGCAATGAGATGTCCAGCTGGCTTTGGTCTGGCTCTGTCAGTGAGTCATCACCACCCACCTTTGGCCTTCAGTTCTCCCACCTGTAAAGTGGAGGGAATGGGCCACAGAGAGAGTTCTTAAGCTTTGAGGATTCTGCGCTCTTCCAGGATTCAGATGAGATCTGAGGACCCAGTCCCTCGAAACATTTCTCCTCCCCTGTCACGCCCAGGAGGGCGCTGCATCCTCCAAGCCTACAGTCACGCACCATCTCCACCTCCCGCTGGGTCTGCTTAGCTGACCTCCCAAAATTCTGGGCACAATTTCAGAGACTTCACCTCTGACCCCAGAGGAACTCCAAGTTAAGAAGTCCTGAGAGAGAATCACTTAACTCTCTTCCAGTTTTAAAATTCTGGGATGATTTCCTTTGGGAAAGGGAGGAAATGCCCTCTAATTGAGGGGATTGTAGAAGGATTCACAGAGCATTGTTCCAAATTCCACTGGGGACACAAAGTGATAGACTAATTCAATCTCTAGGTCCTGACAAATGAAAAAACAGGTCAGAGAGGTGGCGTGACTTGTCGAACATGACCTAGTTCCCAGGGAGATTAAAGCAGCCTGCCATCCTTCCCCAGGTGCCTAGGTGTGGCAGGCCGTGATGGTGTGCTGAGAAGTAGGGGGGGAACATGCACACCCACCCTGTGCTGTAACAAAACTCTCGCTCTGGGGAAGCCCTCCAGGAGATCATCTGCATGGGAGGACTTGCTGTGATGTTCCAAAAACCCACCTCTTCCTCAAAGAGTTAAGACATCCCGAGTCGCTCTCAGATTACTGCAGGCAGATTGTTGCACTTGATTAAAAAACAAAAACCAAAAACTAATTAGAGTGCCTCTCCGGTTATTATTATATTCAGGCAACTTTAATTTTGAAGCTGTCCAGCTGACTCAATCTAGACTTTGTTAACGAAGGCTTTGCAAAGTGATCGTTTCCCCTGTTAAAACTTGCTGGTGCAGTGAGGGTTTCTTCTCTCATTCCGGGTGCACCCTGAGTACTCTGAGTATCAGTGTGGCTGGAGATGGGTGGGGAAGGGATTAATCGGCATATACTGAAAGGCTTTGCATTTCAGGTTGAGATGTTTGAGGTCTGATCTGCAGGCAGTGGAGGCTCCTGGAGGATTCAGGGAGGTGTAGAGCTGGATCCAAGGGATCCTGAGAAGAGCTGGATGTGGCCCTCAGGGGGCACCATACTGTGGAGAGAACATGGATGTAGAGTTCATCAGAGCTGGGGTTGATTTCTGACTCTGCCTCTCAGTAACTGCGTGACCTCGGTGAGTCACTTCACTTCATTTTCCCATCTCTAAAATGGAGTTGCTGCCTCCCCCTCTTTTGACGGCTGCTTCAGGGGGAATAAGTGCTGTAGTGTTTATGGTGTTTAGCTAGTGCCCAGGGCTCGACAACATGCTTTCCTTCCCCCTGTCCCCACCCCATTGCTCGTGGCTTTGTTAGGGATGCAATACCTACTCTTCCAAGACAATTATAGCTGAGGAAATAGATGGTTATGTCTCAGAACGAGCTACCCCGGAACTACAGAGGACCACAGCGGGGGTGGGGGGGGGTGGAGGGAGCGCCGGGGGGTGGATAAAATTCTGGCAAGAGGGCTTCCCTGGTGGCGCCTGCCAATGCAGGGGACACGGGTTTGAGCCCTGGTCCGGGAAGATCCCACATGCCCCGGAGCAACTAAGCCCATGTGCCACACAGCTACTGAGCCTGCGCTGTAGAACCTGTGAGCCACAACTACTGAGCGCACATGCCACAACTACTGAAACCCGCGCGCCTAGAGTCTGTGCTCCACAACAAGAGAACCCACCGCAATGAGAAGCCCGTGCACGGCAACGAGAGTAGCCCGCGCTCACTGCAACCAGAGAAAAGCCTGTGCGCAGCAATGAAGACTCAACGCAGCCAAAAATAAAATAAAATAAATAAACTAAAAAACAAAAGATCCTGGCAAGACAAGCAGACTCTTTGGCAGGCAGAGAGGATAAAGGGCATTCCAGACAAGGTAATAACACGCCCAAATGCATCGGCCGCGCCTGCCAGTATCTATACTCATCATAACCCTCCCCTTGCAGCTGACAGGAGACCCAACTCAAACTGGCTTGAGTTGAAAGAAATGTCTGGGCTCGCACGACCAACCAGCCCAGCTGGCTCCGGGTCCCACAGCCAGTCTGTCTTTTGATTCTGCTTCCCCCAGTGTTGCCTTTCTTCTCCAGCAGCCTCTTTCTGTAAAGTGTCAAAGATGGCCACCAGTAGTTCCAGACTTATGTTCTTTCTGCTGAACAAAGTTAGGAGAGTGTGCACGTCCCTCTGACGGCTCCAGCTCAAGTCCTGGGACTTGCTCTCCTGAGCTCAGCCCCTCCGTCGCCCCTCCCCAAACCAAACCAAGCATTGTGCATTTAAGCTGGTGTCAGCAAACTTTCTCTGTAAAGGGCCAGATGGCAAATATTTTAGGTTTTGTGGACATAGGTTCTCTATGGCATCTTCTTTGATTTTTTTTTACAGCCTTTTACAGATATAAAAATTATTAGCTCAGGAGTCTTTCAGAGGAGGCTGGGGAGGGCTTCCCTGGTGGCGCAGTGGTTGAGAGTCTGCCTGCTGATGCAGGGGACACGGGTTCGTGCCCCGGTCCAGGAAGATCCCACATGCCTCAGAGCGGCTGGGCCTGTAAGCCATGGTCACTGCCCGCGACGGGAGAGGCCACAACAGTGAGAGGCCCGCGTACCGCAAAAGAAAAAAAAAAAAAGAGGTTGGGGGCCTTTTTTTTTTGGCCCTGGGACCTTAGTTTGCCAAGCCCAGATCTACATTCTCATGAGCAGGCCTGGAGGCAGGTGTCAGGTCAGCTCACCCAAACCATATGGAGAGGGAACTGGGGTGCGGTGCTTTCCCCCGAAAGGAAGCCCTGCATTCGGTTACCAGGAGAAGTGTTGCAGGGTGCAGAGGGGCCAAAATGACAGGCATTCACCACCCCATGTTTGTGGCGAGTGACAAGGGTGGCTTAGTAGTCTAGGGATGGTGGGTGTGAGAACGTTGTGGTCACGGAGGCCACATGTACGAAGGGCCTTGACTGTCAACCTGGGGTTCCCAGACTTAAGAGATCAAGAGGGGAGGTCTTGGACGGTTCTTGAACGGGTGAGTAATGCACTGAAAGCGTTTGCAGAATATGCATCTCGTGGCAGCATACAGGAGAAATTGGAAGGGAGAGAGCCTGGTGATGAAATTGTGTTTCTGAAAGTCCCAGGACGAGAAAATGTACCTCTTCCGTCAACCCCAAACTGTTTGACACGCCATAGTTCATGGGCAACTTGAGGCACATAAATATGTGCTTTAAAGTTTAAAAGTAAGAAGTGAGATGAATGGAACCTCTCATGAGGCTTCCTCCAGCTCATTCGGAAGAGTTGAGAAGCCCAGTAATGATTTTCCGCAGCTCCAGCTCTGATGAACAGGGCAGGGTTCCTCTCCCTTTGTGTGACTTACCCCAGCCTCTGTGTCGGGCTTGACTGGAAGCAAAGTGCCCATGTTGCCTTTCCTCCAGAGTAAGGAAGAGAGGCCAAATTTCAGAAAATAATTCTGAGTGATGGCTGCCTCTGTCGAAGCACTGATTGCTTTATAAATGGCATTCTTCCCTCTGCCCCCCTGCCTCCCCCACCCCCAACGAAGTTTGGAGGCAGCGACTTTTCAAATTACACTTGAAAAGCAGCCTGATTTCCCAGAGGAATCACCTCCTAGATTAGGAGCTGTTCTACCTTTTCTGACACTTCTACCCAGAGTACAAAGCCCGCCTGCAAAGGGCGAGGAGGGAGTGGTGCCCACCACCCTTCAAAGCCTTAGGCACAAGCCATCTATGAAAACGTCTCTCACTGCAGCCATCTCCCAGCATCTGGGGCTGCCCGCTTTTGCAGCAGGAAAGGGTTAAAAAGCACTGATGAATGGCTGCCTCCACCACCTGCTTCCGTTTTCCCTCCTTATATAATTTTCCATTCTTTTCGCACAACGGCTCCTGGGTCTCAACCTGCTCTCTCAGTCAGTACCCTCACGTCCTCAGCTTCCTCCCACACAGGCAGGCTCTGAAGTAAGGAAAACTCCTTTCAGAATCTCTGAGGCTGTTTCCAAGGGAAAAGATGCTGGGGGGTAGGGTGGGGGTGGAGATAAGGAGAAGTAACGGAGAAGAGTCAGAAGTTTCTTCAAGAAATAAAACATGGGACTTCCCTGGCGGTCCAGTGGTTAAGACTCCACGCTTCCACCGCAGGGGGCACGGGTTCCATCCGGGGTCAGGGAACTAAGATCCCGCATGCCTCACGGCACAGCCAAAAAATAATAAAATAACAAGAAATAAAACATGTTACATTCCCCAAGGCAGAGGTGTGCAATGGACCCAGACCTTGGTGCACCCCACCTCCCCTCCACCCCATTTTCACATCCTTTCTTACCTCATGGACCCCACCTGGTGCTCTCACACATTCCACTCTGGACACTGCTCCATCCCCTAGAAGAGGACGGAGAGGCCAGAAATGGGAATCTAACTGTGCCACAGTTCACAGGTGACCTTGGGCAGTCCCTCCTCCTCCCCAGGGTCTCAGTTTCCCTGTCTGCTAGGATTTGAAACTGTTGGTCTCCAAAATTGCACCATCTCCTAAACTGTGATTGGATAATAAAGTGTTGGCAAGTACTGGGGGAAACAGGTATGTAAGTTGGTACAAGCTCCCTGGAGGTCAGTTTGGCCATATCTCCTAAATTTAAATGTACACACCTTTTGACCAGCAATTCTGCCTCTAAGAATTTAGTACTCACATGTGCACAAAGGAGTACATGCACAGGCAAGTCACTGTGAGGTTGTTCCTGATTTATAGAAACTCACAAATACTAAATGCCCAGTATGTATCAGGCATTATGCCTAATGCTTTACATGAATATCTCAAGAGACTGGAAGCAAAAGATAGGAAGTAACCTAATCATAGGACTTAAACATCCATCCAGAAGAGACTGAAACCCCCTTGCTCCCCCCCAAAAGAGAAATTCTAGTGAACAATACTGAACAAATGGTACATCAAAAGTCATGAAATGTTAACTATTTCCTAAAAGTAAATATGGAATTAAAAAGAAAGCAGGAGTATGGGTTGGGGAGGGAGGGAGGGATGGACTGGTTAAATGAACTATGGTCCATCCATATAATAAAATGAATAAACCAACAATGGCTATCAGAATTTTAAATGCACGTACTCTTTGACTCGGCAGTCCCACTTTTAGGAATTTCCTTGTCCACATGCAAAGATGAGGAACAAAGAGTTCATCGAAGCAGTGTTTGCATTAATCAAAGTTTGGAAACAACCTAGAAGTCCATCCAGAGAGTCTTGGCTAAATAAGTGTCTTACTAACGTGTAATGTGCCAAGTAGCCTTTAAAAAGAAAGAGCTGGTTCTCTGTGTATATCTCCAAGATATATTATTAAAGAAGGCGGCAAGCAGAACGCTGATACTATTTATGAGGGACAGGGGTACTTTATGTGTGGAATTTTCTTAAAGAACACTCAAGTGGCAGCCTCTAGGAAGGGTAGCAGGATTAGTGATGAGAAATCTTTTCACATTGTACCCTTTATACTCTTCACTTTTTTTTTGGCCATGCCACATGGCTTGTGGGATCTTAGCTCCCCAACCAGGTATCAAACCCAGGCCCTCAGCAGTGAAAGCGCTGAGTCCCAACCACTGGACCACCAGGGAATTCCCTTTACTCTTCACATTTTTAAATCATATATTTGTGTAACTTATTCACTCACAAAAAAGTTATTAAAATATAAGACGTTTGTGAGTCTATAATTCTATAGTAAACTCACATTTTGGTGATAGGAGTCTAACATCATCTGGGCTCCCTCTCCTGTGCTGTGCGTTTCTCAAGGGGAACCAGGCTGGGGGGAGAGGAGGTATTGCTTAAGCCAAATAAGAAAAGGGATCTTAGAGAGGATCCCTTCAGGGGATGGGTTGTGTGCTGTACAGACAGCCACCCCACAGCCCCTGTGTGAATGCAGAGAAACCATCTCCCATCCGTGCCCCAGCTCACCTGAGCCCTCAGAACCCCAAGAGAAGCAGGTCGAGCCTCAGAGGCTCTCCTGACTGCCCAGACAGAATTTAGGACTCACACTCATTGCTCTCAGGGCATTGCACAGTGCCCTCTGCCCCAGCCCCCAGTGAGGCTCTGTCCAGCTTGCAGCCTTTTCCCTCGTGGAGGGGTTGCATTCAAGACTGCACCTTCAGCACCTTGGACAGGGCTGTGGCTTGTGCCTTCCTCTCGGTGTTAAGATGACAGCTGCCCAGTGACGGGCCCAAAGGCACCAAATAAAGGACAAAGATAGGATTCAAACCTGAGGCTGCCAACATCAAATGATGAGTTACATGATCAGTTACACCAGGTTTATGCAACAGAATTCAAAATCTTCAGGTTGGAAACTTCAATTCCGTTCAACAAGCATTTTCCGAGGCTTTTTATGTGCCGGGCCCAGAGACAAAAAGACATAAATTCTGTCTCCTAAGGAGCCAGGCTCAGAGGAGAGCTAAACAAAACCATCGTCATGAGAAGGCAGCAATAAAGTTTGGATTGGGAGGAGGTTGGGAGCAGCAGTTAAGAGCATGGCCTCTGGACACAGCCTGGGTTTGATTTCTGACCCTGCTGCCTTGGGCAAGTCTCTTCATTGCTCCGAGCTTTGACAAAATGGGAATAAAAATAATACCTCCCTGAGAGCATGGTGAGAATAAAGTGCTAGACTCAGGGCCTAGCCCCTGGGCGGTGCTCTGTAGGAGTGGGTCATGATGATGACGATGATACCTTAGAGGTATGAGTGGCAGCCCAGAGGTAGAACTGAAAGGAAACTGGGAGGCTTCATGGAAGAGAGGCTGTCCAAACTGGCTTTGCAGTATTTGCCCCCCAGACGCAAAGGGAAGGATCCCCTCTGGGAAGAGGGAACAGCACGTATGGTGTTTGGCTCATGTGAATGGGAGGTGGGAACAGTAAACAATAAGGCTGAACAAAAGGATGAAACTTCGGGAAGGGAGGCTGATCTGTTCGATACCCAAAGGCAGACACAACTCTACTACCAGTGGGCACTCAGTAGGCGCCTAAGGAATGAGTTGGTAGCATTGCACCAGGGAAGTTGTTCTCTGGGGCTTTTCTGCAGGGCTCTGACTGGATGGAGGGCTGAGCTCGTCCTTGCCAGGCTATCCCCAAGCCCTCCTCTCCACCGTTCCTGAGGCCTGTTGTGAAGGCAGAACAGTCCTCTGTGAGGTGAAGTGCATGAGCTCTGAAGGCAGCCTGCCTTGGCCATTGATGCACTTTCCAGCCCTCTGACACGTCAGTTTCCTCATCTGTAAGATGGGGATAATAATAGTAGCTCAGCCTGTAGAATTTTGGTGAGGACTCAGTGATTTAATGCAGGAAAAGCAGCACTGAAGCTAGTATGTAGTTAATGCCCGGACCCAGGTAGATGTTCCATTTCTGCAGAGCATCAGGTCCTTGGGAACAGGAGGATGAGTAAGACCCAGGACCAGCAGACACACCTGATGAAGAACAGACTGGAGAGAGCCCAGTCTGCCTCGAGGCAGAGGCGTCTTCCTGGAGGAGACAGCCCAGCGTGGGGAGGAGAAAAGTCCATGTGCCAGCGCCTCTGCTCTGCAAGCCTCAGTTTTCACATCTGCAAATGCAGCTAATAATGGATTTGCTGTGCGAACTAAATGAGCTAATGCAAGGCCAGGGTGAGCACATCATGGCTTGTGAGCCTCTAAGCTGGGCTGCTTAGGAGGAGAGAGGAGCCTGGTTGTTAACTAGAAGGAAAGAGTCCAGGACAGTCGGTAGCTATGTTCTCAAAATAGACCCTCTACCGGCCATCAGGGAGGATAACACCAAGGTGTGAGCTGACACTCCTGGCGCCACAGCTCCCTCTAATCTTCACAATTAGCCATGAGATACAATGTGTCTGTTGTACAGGGGCAGAAACTGAGCTCAGAGGGCTGAAGAAGCAGGTTCCTAAGGTCCCACTGTGAAGGAGGACTCAAGTCCTCTCCCAGGGTAATTACAGCTTGCTAGCACCTGCTTTACTGACTTTTGTGAAGTCTGTACAAAGTCGGGGGGTGGGGGTGGGGGTGGGGGTGCGGCCTTAGAATTTCCACTCCAGTGTGGGAGGCCAGACTTCCCTGAGAAACGTTTTCATTTACTAATGGATTTAATGAGTGCAGAACTTCCTGTTTTAAACAAACAAGTGATTAGCATTGACTACAGAAGTGAGAACAGATCCTAATGAATTGCTAATTAGCCTCTTCCTCTTCCTGGGGTCTTAAGCTAGTAAATTCTCTCTGGATACTGGGAGTCCTAGTCATTCGGACTGGAATTCAATAATTCATTCACTCATTTTTCATTCATTCACCCCACATATATTTCTTGAGGACCTACTATGTGTCGCTGTGAATAAGACAAACAAGATCCCTTCGTTACAGTCTGACTGGAAGACAGTGGTAATCAACCAACCTCGCGAATATATAATGACACACAGGACAGCTGCGAATATATAATGACACACTTACAGGACAGGGAGCTGGGATGGTGTGCAACAGGACTTGTTCTTGTCCTGGGGTGGGGGTGGGGTGTCCCTCAGAGAAGGCTACCTAGAGAAAGGGACATTTGAGCCAACATCTGAAGAATAATTAGGACTTGACTAGATGAAAAGGGATGGGAAAGAGTAGAAGAGTGCTTCAGACATTCCCAGAACAGCATATGCAAAGGTCCTGTGGTGGGAGGAAGCAGGGTGAGTCTGAGGAAAAGGAAGAGGCCAGCATGATGAGAGATACGCAAGGAGTGTGTGTGTGTGTGTGTGTGTGTGTGTGTGTGTGTGTGTGTGTGTGTGAGAGAGAGAGAGAGAGAGAGAGAGAGAGAGAGATGAGGCTGGGGGTTAAGGATGTTGGTCTTCTCCAGGTGCCCAGCCCATATCCTTCAAGTCTTACCGCCTCAGTCTGCTCCAGCCAACTTCCAGCTGCCCCATGTTTGCATCTCTTTGCCTGAGGACTTTCCACAGGTAAGGAAGGCCTTCTGCCTCCATACTTAGCAGACCAGAAGTCTTAGCAAATTAACACCCTGGGAGCAGCCTTCAGCCAATGACTAGTAGAAGTTAATGTATCAAAACCACAGCTCCCCAAGCCCTTGGGATGACTTTGAGGTACGTGCTGTACACTGGCTCCCAGAGCTCCCTGGTAGGACGGAGCCCCACTTGCTCACAGTGGATGCTTGCCTGAGCACTCACACTTTCCCTGTCTCATTTCCTCACTCCCCTTCTGGTACTTTCTGGAATCACCTCCCCAGAAAACTACTTGCCATTAAACCTTTGTCCCAGCCTCTGCTTCTGGAGGAATCCATACTAAAACATCCTTTAAACAAGACACAGATACGTTTCCAGCCCCCACTGCACCCTTGCCTGGACACCTTCCTCTCTCTCATTTGCTTCCCTCACAGAGTGTGGGGCCCATGGACCATGGTGGCCCAGCTTGGGTCTGCCTGGCACAGTGTAGATCAGACCCATCACCTGCCTCTTTCTTAGTACTCTGCCTCTATAATTCAACCTGAGATGTCTCTCCTCTGGGGCAGCACTGTCCAATAGAACTTTCTTCAGGGATGGGAGTGTGTTATGTCTGCGCTATCCATTATGGTGGCCACTAGCCACAGGTGTCTACTAAGCACTTGAAATGTGGCTGGTACAACTAGGGAACTGAATATTTTATTTTATTAGTTTAGATTGAGATAAATGCATGGGGCTAATGGCTACTGTATTGGACACACAGCTCTGGGATATACCCTACCCTCTGTAGGCTGCTAAGTTTCCTGGACACCCAGCCTGATGGACCATGGGAAGGGCAGCTGAGTGGACCGAGCTCTCTGCACGCAACTCAGCCATTGGGCCCATCAGAGCTTCCTCAGGTAGGTCACCAGAAGGCAGACACTTGGGTCCCAGGGTGGTCAACAATGTGGGCCTGTCTACAGATTCCATTATTAACTCCCCCTTCTCTGAATGCACCATCCTTCAACTGCTCCCTACCCCCTGTAGCTGGATCAGAAAACCTTGAGGGAGAAGCCACGGTGGCTGATCTGGTGGCAGGGGGTGAGGCCTGGAATTGCTGACTGAGACACCTCCTTACCCACTAGCGTGGCATCCTTTTGTGTAGTGAATCAAAAAGTTCTCCCTGGGGCTTCCCTGGTGGCGCAGTGGTTGAGAGTCTGCCTGCCGATGCAGGGGACATGGGTCCATGCCCCGGTCCGGGAAGATCCCACATGCCGCGGAGTGGCTGGGCCCGTGAGCCATGGCCACTGAGCCTGCGCATCCGGAGCCTGTGCTCCACAACGGGAGAGGCCACAACAGTGAGAGGCCCGCGTTCCTCAAAAAAAAAAAAAAAAGTTCTCCCTGGAGTTGAGGAATAAACATATATTTCGACTAATACTGTATATTGAACTAGTGCCTAGCATTCAGGACAAAGGCAGGCTCAGGGTAGGCCCTGCTAGAAGTCATCAGTACATAACCTCCTCTTCTCCTAAGTAAAAGAACCCCTATTTATCTAGGCACACAGCTGGTCAGAGTAAAGGTCACACTTTCCCATCTCCCTTGCCATGTGGCCATGTGGCTTAAGTTCTGGCTCATGATAGATAAGCAGAAATGATCTTCAACCTCAAGCAAGTATCCTTAAAGAGAGGGTGTGTGCCCTTCTCTCCCTTTTCCTCCTTCCTCCTGGCTGCAATGCAGACGCAGCGCTGGGGGTACAGTGATCATCTTGGGCTTTGAAGAGAAGCCTGGCTAAAGGGATGGTAGATCTCATAGAAATGGGGTAGAAATGCCAACTAGTTCAAAACAACGGTCTTGTGAAATTTAGGGAAGGAGAAAACAGGGCTCCAAAAAACTTCCTTTGCTCAAATAGGATGCAGTAGGTGCAAACTTTGACCCAAACTTTAAAAGCTGTTAATGTCTGTCAGGGACAAATCTTTATTCATTGATTCATTTATTGAGTGCATGCCATGAGCCAAGACCTGTGCGAGGCATTGTGGACTCACCAGTACACAGGACACCAGAAGTTAGTGCCCTCACAGAGCCTTCATTACCATCGCTGACTTTATAGTTCAGTGTACCTTCTAAGTGTTTTTACAGTCACCCTCAGTGAATACGGCATTGAGCTCATACTTTTAAAATAACCTGCTCCTCAACCAGAATCTCATACATTGCAGATGGGAATGCAAAATGGTGTAGCCACTTTGAAAAACAGTTTGGAAGTTTCTTATAAAGTTAAACATACATTTACCATACTGCCCAGAAATCCCACTCTTAGATATTTACCCAAGAGAAATGAAAACATGTCCACACAAAGATTTGTGTATGAATGTTCATGGCAGAGTTATACATAATAGCCCCAACTAGAAACAACCCCAATGTCCATCAATAGAAGGATGGATAAACAAATTGTGATATACCCATACAACAGAATACTACTCAACCGTAAAAATGAATGGAGAACTGGTATACACAACATGGATAAATCTCGAAATCACTACACTTGGTGAGAGAAGCCAACCACAAAAGAGTATATACTGTCTGATTCAATTTATATGAAATTCTAGGAAAGGCAAAACTAATCTATAAACGTAGATCACTGGTTACCTGGGGCTGGGGTTTGGGGAAGGGGATTGATAGCAAACGGGTACAGAGGAAGTTTGGAGGTTGATGAAAGTGTTCTTTTCTTGATTGTAATGTGATTACATGACTGTATATGTTTATCACATAATGGTGATTGTATGACTATATCAAGTTATACACTTTAAATGGATGCTTTTATTGTGTATTAATCATATATACCTCAATAAAAATGATGTAAGAAAATTTAACCACACCGTCCATGAATTAGTGAGGAAAAATAACCTCTGTTTATACACTGCAACAATAGATAAATTTTTTTTTCCATCAAAAAAATTTAATACATCTTTATTGAAGTATAATTACTTCACAACACTGTGTTAGTTTCTGTTGGACAAGAAAGCAAATCAGCCATATGCATACACATGTCCCCATATCCCCTCCCTCTTGATCCTCCCTCCCAACCTCCCTATCCCACCCCTCTAGGCGGTCACAAAGCACCGAGCCAATCTCCCTGCTATGCTGCTGCTTCCCACTAGTCAACTATTTTACATTCGGTAGTGTATGTATGTCAATGCTACTCTCCCTTCACCCCAGCTTCGCCCTCCCACCCCAGGTCCTCAAGTCCATTTTCTGTCTATCTCTTTTTTTTTTTAGCTTGAAATATTTTTATTCAATAATTTTTCAAGTATTTTTTAAAATTTATGTCTATCTCTTTATTCCTGCCCTGCAACTAAGTTCATCGGTACCATTTTTTTTAGATTCCATATATATGTGTTAGCATAGGGTATTTGTTTTTCTCTTTCTGACTTACTTCACTCTATGACAGACTCTAGGTCCATCCACCTCACTACAAATAACTCAATTTCGTTTCTTTTTATGGCTGAGTAATACTCCATTGTATATATGTGCCACATCTTCTTTATCCATTCACCTGTCGACGGACACTTAGGTTGCTTCCATGTCCTGGCTATTGTAAATAGAGCTGCAGTGAACATTGTGGTACATGACTCTTCTTGAATTATGGTTTTCTCAGGGTATATGCCCAGGAGTGGGATTGCTGGGTCATATGGTAGTTCTATTTTTATTTTTTAAGGAACCTCCATACTGTTTTCCGTAGTGGTTGTATCAATTTACATTCCCACCAACAGTGCAAGAGGGTTCCCTCTTCTCCACGCCCTCTCCAGCATTTGTTGTTTGTAGATTTTCTGATGATGCCCATTCTAACTGGTGTGAGGTGATACCTCATTGTAGTTTTGATTTGTATTTCTCTAATAATTAGTGATGTTGACCATCTTTTCATGTGCCTCTTGCCTATCTGTATGTCTTCCTTGGTGAAATGTCTATTTAGGTCGTCTGCCCATTTTTTAACTGGATTTTTTGTTTTTTTGATATTGAGCTCCATAAGCTGTTTGTACATTTTGGAGATTAATCCTTTGTCTGTTGTTTCATTTGCAGTTATTTTCTTCCATTCTGAGGGTTGTCTTTTTGTCTTGTTTATGGTTTCCTTTGCTGTGCAAAAGCTTTGAAGTTTAATTAAGTCCCATTTATTTTTCTTTTTATTTCCGTTACTCTAGGAGGTGGGTCAAAAAAGATCTTACTGTGGTTTATGTCAAAGAGTGTTTTTCCTATGTTTTCCTCTACGAGTTTTATAGTGTCTGGTCTTACATTTAAGTCTTTAATCCATTTGGAGTTTATTTTTTTGTATGGTGTTAGGTAGTGTTCTAATTTCATTCTTTTACATGTAGCTGTCCAGTTTTCCCAGCACCACTTACTGAAGAGGCTGTCTTTTCTCCATTGTATGTTCTTGCCTCCTTTGTCATAAATTAGGTGCCCATATGTGCGTGGGTTTATCTCTGGGCATTCTATCTCGTACCATTGATCTATATTTCTGCTTTTGTGCCAGTACCATACTGTCTTGATTACTGCAGCTTTGAGGTATAGTTTGAAGTTTGAAGTTGGGGAGCCTGATTCCTCCAACTCCATTTTTCTTTCTCAAGATTGCTTTGGCTATTTGGGATCTTTTGCATTTCCATACGAATTGTAAAAAATTTTTTCTAATTCTGTGAAGAATGCCATTGGTAGTTTGATAGGGATTGCATTGAATCTGTAGATTGCTTTGAGCAGTATAGTCATTTTTCACAACATTGATTCTTCCAATCCAAGAACATGGTATATTTCTCCATCTGTTTATGTCATCTTTGATTTCTTTCATCAGTGTTTTATAGTTTTCTGAGTACAAGTCTTTCACCTCCTTAGGCAGGTTTATTCCTAGGTATTTTATTCTTTTTGTTGCAATGGTAAATGGAGTGTTTCCTTAAATTCTCTTTCTGATTTTTCATTGTTGGTGTATAGGAATGCCAGAGATTTCTGTGCATTAATTTTGTATCCTGCAAACTTACCAAATTCATTGATTAATTCTAATAGTTTTCTGGTAGCATCTTCAGGATTTTCTATGTATAGTATCATGTCATAGGCAAACAGTGACAGTTTTACTTCTTCTTTGCCAATTTTTATTCCTTTTATTTCTTTTTCTTCTCTGATTGCCATGGCTAGGACTTCCAAAACTGTGTTGAATAAGAGTGGTGAGAGTGGACATCCTTGTCTTCTTCCTGATCTTAGAGGAAATGCTTTCAGTTTTTCACCATTGAGTATGATGCTTGCTGTGGGTTTGTCATATATGGCCGTTATTATGTTGAGGTAGGTTCCCTCTATGCCCATTTTCTGGAGAGTTTTTTATCATAAATTGGTGTTGAATTTTGTCAAAAGCTTTTTCTGCATCTATTGAGATGATCATATGGTTTTTATTCCTTAATTTGTTAATGTGGTGTATCACATTGATTGATTTGCATATATTGAAGAATCCTTATATCCCTGGGATAAATGCCACTTGATAATGGTGTATGATCCTTTTAAGGTGCTGTTGGATTCTGTTTGCTAGTATTTTGTTCAGGATTTTTGCATCTATGTTCATCGGTGATACTGGTGTATAATTTTCCTTTTTTACGATACCTTTTTCTGATTTTGGTATCAGGGTGATGGTGACTTCGTAGAATGAATTTAGGAGTGTTTCTCCCTCTGCAATTTTTTGGAAGAGTTTGAGAAGGATTGGTGCTAGCTCTTCTCTAAATGTTTGATAGAATTTGCCTGTGAAACCATCTGGTCCTGGACTTTTGTTTGTTGGAAGGTTTTTAATTATGGTTTCAATTTCATTACTTGTGATAGGTCTGTTTATATTTTCTAATTCTTCCTGGTTCAGTCTTGGAAAATTGTACCTTTCCAAGAATTTGTCCATTTCTTCATGGTTGTCCATTTTATTGGCATATAGTTGTTTGTAGTAGTCTCTTATAATCCTTTGTATTTCTGCAGTGTCAGTTGTGATTTCTCCTTTTTCATTTCTAATTTTATTGATTTGCGCCCTTTTTTTCTTGATGAGTCTGGTAAGGCTTTATCATTTTTGTTTATCTTCTCAAAGAACCAGCTTTTAGTTTTACTGATCTTTGCTATTGTTTTGTTTGTTTCTATTTCATTTATTTCTGCTCTGATCTTTATGATTTCTTTCCTCCTACTGACTTTGGGTTTTCTTTGTTCTTCTTTCTCTAGTTGTTTTAAGTGTAGGGTTAGATTGTTTATTTGAGATTTTTCTTGTTTCTTGAGGTGAGATTGTATTGCTATAAACTTCCCTCTTAGAACTGCTTTTGCTGTGTCCCATAGGTTTTGGGTTATCATGTTTTCATTGTCATTTTTTTCTATGTATTTTTTTTATTACTTCTTTGATTTCTTCAGTGATCTCTTAGTTATTTAGTAGCTCACTGTTTAACCTCTATGTATTTGTGTCTTTTACAGTTTTTTTCCTGTAATTGATTTCCAGTCTCATAGTGTTGTGGTCAGAAAAGATGCTTGATACGATTTCAATTTTCTTAAATTTTCTGAGGCTTGATTTGTGACCCAAGATGTGATCTATCCTGGTGAATGTTCCTTGCGCACTTGAGAAGAAAGTGTATTCTGCCACTTTTGGGTGGAATGTTCTCTGAATATCAATTAGATCTATCTGGTCTATTGTGTCATTTAAAGTTTGTGTTTCCTTATTTATTTTCTGTTTGGATGATCTGTCCATTGGTTTAAGTGGGGTGTTAAAGTCCCCTACTATTATTGTGTTACTGTCGATTTCTCCTTCCATGGTTGTTAGCATTTGCCTTATGTATTGAGGTGCTCCTATGTTGGGTACATAAACATTTATAATTGTTATATCTTCTTCTTGGATTGATCCTTTGATCATTATGTAGTGTCCCTCCTTCTCTTGTAACAGTCTTTATTTTAAAGTCTATTTTATCTGATACGAGTACTGCTACTCCAGCTTTCTTTTGATTTCCATTTGCGTGGAATATCTTTTTCCATCCCCTCACTTTCAGTCTGTATGTGTCCCTAGGTCTGAAGTGGGTCTCTTGTAGCCAGCATATATATGGGTCTTGTTTTTGTATCCATTCAGCCAGTCTGTGTCTTTTGGTTGGGGCATTAAATCCATTTACGTTCAAGGTTATTATCGATATGTGTGTTCCTATTACTATTTTCTTAATTGTTTTGGGTTTGTTTTTGTGGGTCTTTTTCTTCTCTTGTGTGTCCCACTTAGAGAAGTTTCTTTAGCATTTGTTGTAAAGCTGGTTTGGTGGTGCTGAATTCTCTTAGCTTTTGCTTGTCTGAAAAACTTTTGCTTCTCCATTGAGTCTGAATGAGATCCTTGCTGGGTAGAGTAATCTTGGTTGTAGGTTTTTCTCTTTCATCACTTTAATTATATCCTGCCACTCCCTTCTGGCCTGCAGAGTTTCCACTGAAAGATCAGCTGATAACCTTATGGGGATTCCTTTGTATGTTATTTTTTGTTTTTCCATTGCTGCTTTTAATATTTTTTCTTTGAATTTAATTTTTGTTAGTTTGATTAATATGTGTCTTGGTGTGTTTTTCCTAGGGTTTATCCTTTATGGGAGTCTCTGTGCTTCCTGGAATTGGGTGACTATTTCCTTTCCCATGTTAGGGAAGTTTTCAACTATAATCTCTTCAAATAATTTCTCAGACCCTTTCTTTTTCTTCTGGGACCCCTATAATTCGAATGTTGGTGCATTTATTGTTGTCCTAGAGGTCTCTGAGATTGTCTTCAATTCTTTTCATTCTTTATGCTGCTCCTCAGCAGTTATTTCCACCATTTTGTCTTCCAGCTCACTTATTCGTTCTTCTGCCTCAGTTATTGATTCCTTCTAGTGTATTTTTCATTTCAGTTATTATGTTGCTCTTCTCTGTTTGTTTGTTCTTTAGTTCTTCTAGATCTTTGTTAAACATTTCTTGTATTTTCTCAATCCATGTCTCCATTCTATTTCCGAGATTCTGGATCATCTTTACTATCATTACTCTGAGTTCTTTTTCAGGTAGATTGCCTATTTCCTCTTCATTTATTTGGTCATGTAGGTTTTTACCTTGCTCTTTCATCTGTGACATATTTTTTTGCTGTCTCTTTTTTTTTTTTTTTTTTAATGAGTGGGATTGTGTTCCTGTCTTACTGGTTGTTTGGCCTGAGGTTTCCAACTCTGGAGTTTGTAGGCTATTGGGTAGAGCTGGGTCTTGGTGCTGAGATGAGGAACTCCGTGAGACCTCACTCAGATGAATATTGCCTGGGGTCTGAGGTTCTCTGTTAGTCCAATGGTTTGGACTCAGATCTCCCACCGCAGGAGCTCCAGCCTGACCCCAGCCTCGTGAACCAAGATCCTGCAAGCCACCCAGGGCAAAATAAAATAAAATAAAATAAAAATAGCAAAGTAAAAAATAAAATTAGACTAGGAAACTAACAGATATGTTAGGAAGGTTATAAAAATAAAAATATTGATGAATCAACAACTGGAAGGTACAACAGTACCACAATAGTAAAAAAGAGGAGGAGGGGGAAAAAAAGGCGGGGGGAAGTGGAGGTCAAGAAGTGGAGGTCTAGCATCAGCCTCTTGCTTGAAACCATAACTTAGGTAACAGGGAGGAGCAGATGCAGGTCTAGCAATTGGGACCTGAGCTATGCCACCTTGACTCATTAACTGCATCTGTGACATCTCTGATAGCACCCAAAACTGGGAATCCTGAGCTGCCAATAGGAAGAACAGTTTGGGACTAGGGTCCTGGGGATTTAGACAAGTGCCAAGAAAGAAAATGGACAGAACGATTCCTGTTCAAAATAAGCTTGCAAACCAAAATTCTAAAGCCCTTGAAGTAAACTGACAGAGAGATGGCCAACAAACTCAACTCTTAACAGATGAATTTGCTCATGATAAGTGCAAATAATAGAGCAATCTGAAAATTCCGTTACAGGTTTAGGATCCTAACAAAGGTAAAGGAATGAACAACCTGTAAAAAGAAAAAAAATTATGAAACAAAGACAAACAGATTTGACTGTTGCTGTGAAAAAGAAACAATTAGAAATCCTAAAATTGAAAAGTATCATTATTGAAGTGAATTCAAATGGAATAAATTCTAAATAAAACACAGTTGAAGAGACAATGAATTGAGAGATATTCCTGAGTAATTCACCCAGCACAGAGAGATAAAGAAATGGAAAATATGAAAGAGCAGTTAAGACATAGTGAGCATATGGAAAGAGTCCAACATATGTGTAATAGGAATTCCAGAAGGATAGAATAAAGGATGTAATGGAGACACAATATTTAAGAGATGGTGACTGAGAATATTTCAGAATCAAAATGAAAGTCCTCAGATGAAAAACACATACCGTGTGCAAAATATTGGTAGAGTGGTTAAAAATAAATCTCGGGAATTCCCTGGTGGTCCAGTGGGTTAGGGCTTGATGCTTTCACTCCTGGGACCTGCGTTCGATCCCTGGTTGGGGAACTAAGATCCCGCAAGCCACGCATTGTGGCCAAAAAAAATAAAATTTAAAATAAATAAATTAATAAAATCTCAACTGGAAACATTGTAATGGTAGAGTAGAATATCAAAGATAAAGAGAAAAATCTTAAGATTTGCAGAGAATAAAGACAAATTGCCTACAAAGGAAAGGAAATCCAGTTGAGCTGACAGCAGATTTCTCGTCAACAGCAATGGATGACAGAGACAGAGAAATAATATGTTGATCATGCAGAGGGTAAAATACGATCAGCCTACCTCAGTACACAGCTAGATGGACACTGAAAAAGGAAATCAAATTACAGGTATTTTCAGACTTTCATAGATTAAGAGAGTTTACCACCTGTACCCTCACTGAAAGGATTACTAAAGCAAGTACTTCAGCAAAAGGGAAAGTGAAAGAAGGAAGACATTAAGTACAGAAATTAGTCAAATATATTGATGGATCTAAATAATTTCTGATAATATGAACATTAATTTCTGTGATAAACAGTGGAACTAAGATTCTAGACAATAACAAGAATGATGGGAGGGGGGCAATTCAGTTGGCAGTTACATGGTGTTAGAGGGATTGTCTTGTTAAGAGGAAAATAGATACTGAAAAACTTTATACTGTTAGGAAAATATATACTTAAGTATGTTAAAAATTAAAATGAAAACACTAAAAGAAATGTGATACACAGCTTTTAAATCAGTGGGGAGGAAAAAGGATGGGGTGCTAAAGAATGCTATCCATCAAAAGTCAAAAAAGAAGAAAAAAATTAAAGTAACCATATGTGCTCCCCCCACACAAAAAAAATCTCATGATAATAGAAAACACACACAAACATACACTCAAAATAAGATGGTAGAAAATAAGTCCAAATAAATCAGTGATCACAAGAAACGTAAGTGGATTAAACCTACCTATTAAAGTCAGAGACTATAAGATAAGATTTTTAAAAACTCAAAATTCAGCATAAGCTGTGTATAAGAGATAGACCTAAGACAATGACACAGAAATGATGAAAATAGAAAAAGATATACCAGGCAAATACTAACCAAAGAAAACTCATCTAACGATGTTAATATTGGGCGAAGCAGAATATAATACAAAACGGACTACTAGGGATAAACTGAGTCATGATATTTATGATGAAACCAAGAATCCCATCAAGAACGTGAAAACTCATGAGCCTAAAGCTTTTCCTAGATTTCAAGGGAGTCCTTTGGCCACTACACTTATTCAAGGATTGATCGTTCATTAAATTGAATCTTCAGACAGGCCTAAGTCCCTTAATGTAAAAAAGGGTGAGGCAAAAAAAAAAAAAAAAAAAAAAAAAAAGGGTGAGGCATGAGGACAAAGGGAGATTAAAAAATAAGGTTGTCTACTAAATTATTAACTATACAGCTCTGGGCTAAATCAACATAACGGCAACTAGAACAATAAAGGCCCAGCACATCCTAAATAACTTGTGGTACATTTGCATATTAAATTGGAACATTTATGTAGCTGTAGCCTAGAAAATGGCCTTTATTAAAATGTGCCCACAGTTAACACTTTCAGAGACTAAACTCATATGGCTCTAAATGCAACTCAGCAAACTTAACCTCCTCTTTAGGGCAGCAGTGAGGGCAGTGAAAGGGCTGAGTTGTGGGTGAAGGAGATACTCAAGAAACCTGGGGCATTTGAAAAAAATCACATTAGATGACCTTGTAGACAAGAAAGAGAAATGAGCTAGATGAGGCACAATTAGGTAAATTTGTCTTGGGCCCCAAAGGGCAGCTGATTAATTGATGCTGTTAAGACGGAGGAGAGTTCTTAATTGTAGAGTTCTATAACCCAGGCTCGAATCCTGGGTCCTTCACTTATTTACCTGGGAATTGTTTTTCTTTGTTTCTCTGGGCATCAGCCTCCCCCAAAGAAATCGCTGCGCATTTCAAGGGTTGTCATGAGAATTAAATGTGATAATTCCTTAAAGCACTTGGCCCACAACAATAGGCACTCAACAAAAACAGGGAGAGAGTTTGGGAGCCAGATGGGTGATACAGGTTTCAGAGTCTTCGTGACATAGGGTTCAACAGCATGAAAAAGCAGTTTGTAATTTGGGCTGCAATAATAAGAGCATGCTATTGGTATTGAGGGAGGTAATAGTTCTGCTCTGCTTAGCACTAGCCAGACCCCCGCCTTGAGTAGTGGTTTCATTTTTGAAAGCCATGTTTTTAAACGGACCTAGACCAGTGGTTCTCAAACTGTGGTCCCCAAGTGCAGCAGCATCAGCATCATCTGGGAATTTGTTAGAAAATGCAAATTATTGGGATCCACTCCAGCCCCACTGAATCTGAAACTCCAGGAGTGGGACCCAAGAAATTTGTGTTTTAACAACCTAATGCTGGGGCTTCCCTGGTGGCGCAGTGGTTAAGAGTCCGCCTGCCAATGCAGGGGACACGGGTTCAAGCCCTGGTCCGGGAAGATCCCACATGCCACGGAGCAACTAAGCCCATGCGCCACAACTACTGAGCCTGCGCTCTAGAGCCCGCGAGCCACAACTACTGAGCCCACCTGCCACAACTACTGAAGCTCACGTGCCTAGAGCCCGTGCTCCACAACAAGAGAAGCCACCACAATGAGAAACCCACACACCGCAACGAAGAGTAGCCCCCGCTCGCCGCAACTAGAGAAAGACCGCGTGCAGCAACAAAGACCCAACGCAGCCAAAAATAAATTTAAAAATAAAATAAATAAATTTATTTTAAAAAACCTATGCTAACAAACATTGGCATGATTCTGATGCATGCTAAAGTTTGAGAACCAGTGATCTGGATAGACATATGTGTTGGTGGTAGAAAAAGGTCTCAAAACCATCTCACATGAGTCCAGTTGAAGGACCTGAAGATGTTCAGCCTTGAGGAAAGAAGATCTGACCAATCATAAGACTCAGATGGAACAAGGAGCTGACTTCTTTTCCATGTCACCCCACTGATTGTTAGGACCAAGTGTGGAAAACATGGGGGAACAAAAGTAGCATGGTGGATTAGAGAAAGTGCTCTTGTCTGCAAGTAAAAGAAAACTGACCTAACGGCCTAAGTCTTAAGGAATTTATTGATTGATAACAGGAGTCTAGAAGTAGGGAGGTTCCTATCTGGCTAATTCACCAGATCAACCACATCCTCAAAAACCCAGGCTTCTCCCATCAGTGTTTTCTGCATCTCAAGTGGATCAGCTGCTCTTCACATGGCTGCCCAATGGTGGAAGAAATTCCCAGCTCACATGCTCAGACACTAAGAAGCAGAGGAAGAAAGTATGACTTCCTCGTGTATCCTCTTAAGAAACCTTTCCCAAGAGGGACTCCACTCTCCCTCCAACAGATGTCCCATTGCGTCTCATTGTGAATGTGACACACTAGGTCACATGACACTTCCTAAGTAGTCTCCAGCTCGGATAATGGAATTGCCAGCATTGGCTTAGACAAGGGTTTATTCACCTTTTCTGTGCCATGGGCCCATTTGGCAGTCTGGTGAAACCTAGGGACCCCTTCCCAGAATACTCTATTTAATTGCATAGAATAAAATGACCGGATTACAAAAGAAACCAACTATATCAAAAAAAAAATTTTTAAGCGATACAGGAATAAACTTGCTTCTTTATTAGTGCACTAAATAACAAAATCTAGCGGCAGATCTAATAACAACCATAATTTTTAAGTAGTGATAAAGGTAAACAATGTTCTGAGATACCTGTAATAACTGTTTTGTGATATGAAAATATTTGTGATTTCCATTGGTGACAAAGTCACAAGTTACTGCTAATAATACTGCGGTTTGTTGCTTACGTTCGTAATAGAAGGAAATGATAAAAAAAATTCAGTTGGAGTTTAATGAAAAGAAAGACATAGTTTCTTTTTTCTTTTTTCCCAATGCACGATGGTGAATCCCGTGCGTTCCATCCACAGACCCTCGGTGGGGTGGTCTGTGGACTTCATTAAAAGCCCATAGCTTAGATTAATTGCGATTCACATATTGAGTCTGGGAGTGGGCAGGTCTTTACTGAGACAAGTGGCTTCAAAGGAGTGTGGATATCTAAACTAAATCAGACTAACTCAAGCAAAAAAAGAAGTAAGAGTGTCAAGAGGGTGGGAGAGTAGGGTAGAGGAGGAGTGGGGTGAACTTGACTCCAGGGTCTGCTCTGTGTAGGGTCAGCAAGGGCTTCCTTCAGAGGGAGAACACTTCTCATCACTGGAGGAAGAGACCTTGTCAAGGGGACTCAGACATACTAGGATTCCTGCCAACCTTGGCATCTTACATACTGCCCCCACCCCCATTTTATTTACTTTTGTTTCTTGGTTGGTTTTCTTTAAACATCTGTATGCATTTCAAGGTACAGATATAAAACTTGCCTTTTACAAATATTCAGCCTACTGGAATATATCCCTTCTATCCCACTCCTTAGAAGTGACCACAGCTCTCAGCTTAATGGATGTCTTTTCAGACTACTTGCTATGCACATGTGATATCCCACCAGCTTACAAACTTTCTTGTGTTAGCAATGCAGAGTCCCAGGCCCTGCCCTCCCCCATGCTGGTGAATGAGAACAGCCTCAGTGTGCTAGATGCTGAGTTCACAGTGTCCCCTTCAATTCCCCAAAGACACTTGAGGTTCAGGGAGGGGAGGTGGCCCTCACACCACATAACTCAGAAGTGGCAGAGCTGAGATTTGAACCCATGTCTATCAGACCCCAAAGTCCATTCTCTAAATGCCATACCTGTTGGTTTGCAGAGCTGTATCTGCTGGTCCAGTCATTTTTTCCCTTTTTTTTTTTTTAAGGAGTAGGGTGGGCATATTCCTGGAACCTGGCTTGGATGGTGCCAACTTGAAATGGGCATTCACATTGAAGTGTTTGGGTGTCTCATCAATAAGACTTGAGTCTCCTAAATCATTCACAGGAGACTCCAGATGTATATTCAAAAGGCAGCATTGGAAACATGAGAAGCATTCACATTAAAGCTAAAAAGCAATGCAAAGATGTCCTCTATGAGTTCCGTAATTTAACATTATCTTGGAGGAACTGGCCGATGCTGTTAGACAAGAGAAAAAAAAAAAAAGCTTATATAGATCAGAAAGAAATGAGAAAGATAATCTTACTTGGGGAGATAAGTAATCAGATGAAAAACTATTATAAGCAATAAAAATTCAATAAGGTGGCTGGATACAAAAGTTAAAATACAGAAACTAATAGCACTCATGTTTATGCCAGCTGCATCTAGTTAGAAGACATACAGAAGAAAAGATTACATCACAATAGCAGCAACACAAGTGTTTTGGAATTAATTTTTTAAAATGCAAAGTCTATAGGAAGGAAACATCTAAATGCTCTCTTCTCCCTCAACATCTTATTATAAAAATTTTAAAACATACATAAAAGTTTAAATAATTATACAGAGAACACCCATATACCCACCACCTAGATTCTCCAATTAACATCTTTTGTATTTCACATGTATTACACATATCAGTCCATATATAATCCTTCTGTTCATTCAAAAATCCGTTATTTTTTAAGTACTCTTTTTAGAAGCACACAAAATAAGTCTCAGACAAAATGAGAGGGCATTACCAGGGAGGGGAGTGTTGAGATACGATAGGAAGGCATTGTCATAAAATGCAAGTTCTGGCTATGTTAACTTAGGAGTTTTACTGATCCCAACTACAATAACAATCAAATTCTTTTTAACTAGAGAAGTTGATTCTAAAGTTCACATGGAAAAGCAAAGAAGAATCCAGGCAGGTTCTAGAAACAAAAATTAAACAGAAAGGGAAGTAGAAAACAGCCTTAGAATATGCTAAAATATGTTATAAAGCCATAACGATTGAAACAGTATAGTACTGACCCATGAATTGGGGAGGGGGGGTAGAAAAGAAAGTTGAGAAGTGGTCCATATATTTGTGGAAGTTTGCAATATGATAATGATGACATTTCAAATCAGTGGAGGAAAAATAGTGATGAGATAAGCAATAGCTATCTAGAAAAAAATAAAATGGGAACCTTATCTCATACTTTGAAGCAATTTAAATCCCTGAAGAGTAAAATTTACATTTATAGAAATAAAACATAATATGGAAATGATACAATAAGAGATTAATAGATATAAAGTACTTAACAATTTTTTAAAATTTACCTGGGAGAAAAAAATAAACACCAAAAACAAAGCCAAATGACAAACAAAAGACTGAGAAAAATATTTCAATTCATCTCACAAAGAACTCCTACAAATCAATAGGATTGACAACCAACAAACCAATAGAAAAATGGGCAAAGATTATGAGCTGTCAGTTCACAGAAAAGGGAGTACAAATAGTTCTTTTTCTTGTTTTGTTTTGTTTATTTATTTATTTAGGCTGCGTTGGGTCTTTGTTGCTGCATGTGGGCTTTCTCTAGTTGCAGCGAGCGGGGGCTACTCTTCATTTTGCAGTGCATGGGCTTCTCACTGTGGTGGCTTCTCTTGTTGTGGAGCTCGGGCTCTAGGCACACGGGCTTCAGTAGTTGTGGTGTGCAGGCTTCAGTAGTTGTGGCTCACAGGCTCTAGAGCACAGGCTCAGTAGTTGTGGTGCACGGGCTTAGTTGCTCCGTGGCATGTGGGATCTTCCCGGATCAGGGTTCAAACCCGTGTCCCCTGCATTGGCAGACGGATGCTCGACCACTGAGCCACCAGGGAAGTCCCCAAATAGTTCTTAAATAAGCAAAACGATGCTCAGTTTCACTCATAAGAAAAGTGCAAATTGAAACCACCATGAGATCCCATTTTAGCCAACAGTTTGACCAGGATCAAAACATGAGAGTGGGGGAATCAGGAAACAGGTTGCTGTCTCACAAACACAGCTTGCAGGAGTGTAAGTTGGTCCAACTTCTGTGGAGATCAATTTTGCAATATTTACCAAAATTAAAAATGCACAAACTCTTTGACTCAGCAATTCTAACTTCTAAATAACTATCCTACAGACATATTTGCACATGTACGCGCAGATTTATACTCTAGGAAATTCACAATAAACATTGTTTATGATAGCACAAGATTGAAAACAACCTCAGTGTTCATCACTAGGGGACTGGCTACATAAATCATGGCTCATCCATATAACGGGCTATTCTACAGCCAATAAACGTGTGGAACCATCGCCAAGGTAGATTGTTAGGTGGAAAAAGCAAGATGCAGAACTGTGTATATCACACTATCATCTGGGTATTTAAACACATACAAACACACACACACACACACACAACACACACACTATAACGGGAAGGAGAGTTAAGAACTTCCTAATGGTAATTGCCTCCTGGAAGAACTGGGAAATGGTTGATGGGTGGGAACAGAATGTAATTCTCTATAAATACTCTTGAACTTTCAACATTAACTTATTCGAAAAAAAAATTTTTTTAAGATAGTCAAGGTTGCTTGAGGAGAGCAATTTGATAGAATATCTGGTGCTAGCAATTCCGTGTTTAAGGATTTCCCACACACTCTGAAATACCCCAAGAGTGCCACGCTGTTCATAGAGCCATACTCAGATAATCATTACCTGTAATAGCAAATCATTAGAAATAACTTAGATGTCCATCAGGAGGCAAGTGGGGAGGGTAATTGTGGTGCATCCTCTGCTGAAATGCTCTCCAGTTAGCAGCAAAAATGAGATAGGTCTATATGTGGCATGTGGTTAAGTGAAACAAACACCCACTTTTATAAAAAAGTATTTTTTTTAAGTTATCTGTGTCTTTTTCTTTAAAGAATCATATAGTACAATATTTCTTCAACTATACTGCACTGGCCACCTCCATCAGAATCCAGTTGGACATATAGATTCCTGGGCTCCACTTTAGAATTACTGGGTCAGAATCTTTGGGGATAGAGCCCCAAACCTGGGCTGCTCACAAGCTGCCATGACTCAGATGGCCCCAGGATTAGGTGATGTGTGGGCCCCAAGAGGGCAGCGGGCCTCACCCATTTCCAGGGATCCTGATGGGGCTCCTGAGTTCCTTCCCCCTTTCCCTGGACCAGGCCTCCGTTATCCCCTGCCCCAAGCTGGCTTCTTACTGAACTGCTGGGATGACTCTGCACGGTCCCTGCCCTCTGGTTAGCTAATCATAAGCTAGTGCATACTAGCGGCTCGGCGCACAGTCAGTCCTGCCCTGTGCTGGGAGGGTCCAGCCCCTGGGTTGAAACTTACTTGACCCTCTCTCACCTTCTGAAATGGGGCGTCCCTGCCTCACATTCTGAATCCTAGGATGAAGGATCAAGAATAGGGGGTGGGGCAGATGGGACTTCCCTGGTGGTCCAGTGGTTAAGACTCCATGCTCCCAGTGCAGGGGCCCTGGGTTCAGTCCCTGGTCAGGGAACTAGATCCCACATGCCGCAACTAAAGATCCCACATGTCACAACGAAGATCCCGCGTGAGACCCGGTGCAGCCAAATAAATATTAATTAAAAAAGAATGAGGGAGCAGAGGCCTGATCCTTGCTGTCAGTTTCCCCCATTCTCACCCAGCAGGGGATGGAAAGGGAGGTTCTGGGGTAGAGTTGAAAGGGGAGCCCTGTGAGGGTCCACACCTGAGGGCAGCTGGGCAGGCAGCGTGGGTAGGGTTTGGGTCAGAATTCAGGGCCTTGAAGACCAAGGGAGCTCGGGGGCTGGAGTCACTCAGAAGCATGAGAACTGCCAGGGGCACTAGCTGTAGATGTGGCTGCATGTGGGTATGAAGGCCAAGAGGAGGCCTGCACATCTGAATTTAGAAAAACATCTCCCCTGGGTTATTCTTATACTGGGGGACAACTAACCTGGGGGTGTGAGGGGGGTTTTCTGAGCTTTCAGGGCAGGGCCTGGGGACCCCCTTTAAGAACTTCCCTCTCCCAGGTCTCCTGTTTCTCTGCTGCCCCCTGGCCCCACCCCCCAGGCTGCCACCTCCAGCTCTGCTCTGAGGTCAGCACACCTTGGCTTTGGCTTCCACATAAAAATCACAGCAATATTAATAGTGGCCAGAATTTTCCAAGTGCCTCCCATGTGCCTGCTGTGGGCACGTGGGCACTGGGCTGTCGTTAAGAGGGTCCCATTTCCCTCAACAGCTTTACTGAGATATGATTCACATCCCATTCAATTCACCCATGTAAAATGTACTATATTAATATTTCATTGGTTTTTTGTTTATTTACACGTTGTGTAAATCAATTTTAGAACACCCCCGATCAATTTTAGAACATTTCCATCACCCCAAAAAGAACCACATACCCGCTAGTAGTCACTCCCCATTTTCCTTTCCCCCAGCCCTGGCAACCACCAGTCTGCTTTCTTTTTTTTTAAAGGAGGAGGGGTCTTTTAAAAAAAATTTATTATTTTTAGCTGCTACTCTTCGTTGTGGTGCATGATCTTCTCATTGCGGTGGCTTCCCTTGTTGCAGAGCACAGGCTCTAGGCATGCAGGCTTCAGTAGTTGTGGCACGCGGGCTCAGTAGTTGTGGCGCACAGGCTTAGTTGCTCTGTGGCATGTGGGATCTTCCCGGACCAGGGCTCAAACCCGTGTCACCTGCATTGGCAGGCAGATTCTTAACCACTGTGCCACCAGGGAAATCCTGAGCTTTCTGTTTCTATAGATTTTTTTCTCTTCTAGACATTTCATATAAATGGAATCCTACAATACATAACCTTTTGCATCTGGCTTCTTTCACTTAGAATAACGTTTTGATTATCCCTTAGAATAATCCACAGTATAGCATGTTATCAGTACTTCATTTTTTTTATTGCCAAATAATACTCCAGTGTCTGGACACACCACATTTTATTCATCCACTCATCAGTTGATGAATATTTGGGTTGTTTCCACTTTGGGGCTGTTATTTATGAATAACACTGCTATGAGTGAGTATTCATGTACAAGTTTTTGTGTGGACATATGTTTTCAGTTCTCTTGGGTATTTACCTAGGAGCGGAATTGCTGGGTCATATGGTAACTCTATGTTTAACATTCTGAGAAACTGCCAGACTGTTTTCCCAAGAGGCTGCATCATTTTATAATCCTACCAGCAGTGTATGAGGGTTCCAATTTCTCCATATCTTTGCCAACACTTGTTATTCTCTGTCTTTTTGATTCTTGCCATCTCAGTGTGTGCAAAGTAGTATTTCTTTATGATTTTGATTTGCATTTCCCTGGGAGCATTCCCATTTTACAGAAAAGGAAACTAAGGCTCAGAGAGATGAAGAGCTTTGCCCCGGGTCCTGAAACAAGGGTGGGCAGAGGCAGGATTCTAACCCAGACACTGTTCTTTCCCCTGAGCTGCATTCCTAATAGAGCAAGAAAAATCCCTCCAAGGAGGTGGGGACCCCTCTAAAGGGGGAGGGGACCGGAGATGAGACACAAGCCCTTGGGAGGGTGAAATGAGATCCTGTGGAGCCTCAGGATTTCCTGTGGAAAGTCTTTCACTAGTTCATAGGAGGTGCTCAAAACCTGTAAGTATTATCACTCTATGATGAGCCTGTACCCTCTAGACCTTCCCAGAGGGACCTGGGCTTTTCAGGGTCTGCCTTGCACTTGGGCTTTTCTAGAAGGGACCATGTTCATGGAATAAAGACTGGCTGCTGGCCTGAAAGGACCACAGGTCATAGACCATCCAGCCCAAGGATTCTGCAACCTGTCCAGAGCCCTGCCTGCTTCATAGCCTGGTTTATCCATGTCTTCATCCAGCCAGCCAGCCAGCCTCCAACCCACTCTTCTCTGAACTTCAGTTTCTTCATCTCAAAACAGGATACATGCCTCCCTTTGGGGCTGCTGTGGCAGTCAGCACAGTGCCTGGGACACAGGGCTCAGCCAATGTCAGTCATCATTTCAACAGTTCCCGGTCCCTGCCCTTGAGGGAGGCTCGCTCAGTCTGGCTGGCAGGGGAGCTCAGGGGCAGCCAGATGCCCCAGGCTTAGTGTGGGTGATGCTCGTGATTTCTGTAGATGCACAAAGGAGTCGCCAGCTAGCCATAGTGGCTACCAAGGCTTTACTGACATGCCCTCAGGCAGATTCTCAGCAGGACCACGGCGGGTGGGACTCTAGGCTGGGATGAGCCAGGGGGAGTCCAGAGCCCAGGGCATAGTGGGAGCAGGAGCTCAGCTTGGCAGAGCAGGGTTCGATAGCTGTGACCTTGTGACCTTGGGCGAGCCACTTAACCTCTCTGAGCCCATTTCTTCAACTGTAGTATGGGGATGGTGATACCTAAGGAGAAAATGAGACCCCTAAAGTGCAGTGCCTAAACCGCCAACCTAGCCAGTCCACCCTCGTGCTCACATGCTCGGGGCAGTGCTGTTAATTATCGTGCACCCAGATGGGACCACAAACTTTTGTCAACAGTATAATGGATAAATAAGTTGATAAGTTGTAGATAGTCATGCAGTAATAAAAATGGACAAATTACAGACACATGAAACAACATGGATGAACCTCACAAATACAGCAGTGCGTTAAGGAATAGATATGGTATGATTCCATGCATGTAAAGTTCAAAAAATGTAGACAAAACTCAACTATATTAAGATGATATACATATAGGTAGTAAACGTGTAAAAAGAACATTGAGAATGGGATGACCTTAAAAATCAGGGTGGTGGTGACCTCTAAGAGGGAGGGGGGTGATCTGGAAGGCATGGGCTGGGCAGAGGGTTCAGTTATGGGGTGCTGCTTGATAAGCTGGTAGCTCACCCCTACTTGCTTTATAATTTATTTATTCACAGAACAGCGTACACATATTTTATGCTCTCTTCTGTATGTGTAGTTATCTCAAAATCTGAGAATAATTCAAGTGCCTGGTAATTGGATTGGCCCTGGACAAAGGCTGGTTTTCCTTTGACTTCTTGTGCCCCCTCCAGTGCTTCTTCTGTGCTTGAGGGGCAGAGAGCAGGAGCGAGAAGATGCTGAGTGAGGCAGGGGTGTGGGCTGGCCAAGCCCTTCCCACCTGCCCCTCTCTGGTGGCGCTGCTCCCAGATACAAATGCCCCAGAAAGACACTGCCCAGAGGCTTTTTTAAATCGCTTTATTCAGGTTGGCCGGTAGTCACGGGCTGGATCATGTGTACAGGGTAACCCACACACCCCTAGGCAAATCCTCTCCCACGTCCCCTGACTCCATCGCTGAGGTGCGGCCAGAGGTTTGAGCCAGTTCTGAAGTGGTGTTGGGCCCAATAGAAATATTTACAAATCACCAGGGGGTGGGTGCCCCCTGATCAGGAATTGTGAGGGGATTGGTATTGGGGGGCCCTTGGCTCCCAACAGTCCCAGGCCCTTGGGTGGATTCGGCATGGGTCCTGGGAGGCGGCTGGGACACTAGGAGCTGGCAGAGGGGGCTCCTGGAGAGCCTCGAAGCCCCTCGAAGGGGTCCTGCTGGTGCAGAACTCTGCATGGGGCCGTGGGGTCAGAAAGGAAAGGCCCTCCTTCCGACTTGCCATGTGAAGGGGCAGATTCCTGCCCCGGGGCGGGCAGGGAGCTGTTTCTTAGTATAAGGAGGCTGAACATGAAGGACCCACCTGGAGGCAGTGGGGTCTCCCTCTCCTCCCAGGGCCCCTGTGAGCCACCCTGGCAATTGGCCACAGCTCTCCTGGGGGCTCTGCTCCCAGTTCTTTGCCAGAGGAGAGGCCCCAGTTCTGCTCAGAAGATTCAAGTCCGAATGTGGGGAGGGGTCACTGTCCACACCTCCAGGTCCAAGCAGGGGATGGTTGGAAGGGGGGGGAGTGAGGCTGGGAGGCCCCAGCTTGGGACGCGATGGGGGACAAGCAAGCAAAGCGAAACACTGGACTCTACTGAAGCTGGTGACACAAGGGGGCAGCCTGGCCCCGGCCTGGTGCCCCACCCCAGCGTTCCGGGGCGGTTGTCCCCTCGGTGCCCGGGCCACCGTCTCTGAGCCAGGTCACGGGGAGGGTCTGAAGGGGAAGGGTTGGGCGGGCCTTACATGCTGAGCCAAGGGGTGGTGGGAGGAGGGCCGACGTGGGGGCCACAGGCGGTCTCGGGATGGGGAGGCAGCTGGACCCGGGCAGTCCCGTCCCCAGCGGTCCAGCGGCTCCTCATGCACTCGGTACAGCCGTAGGGGCGCAGGGCGGGCCGGCGGCGGGCTGGGCATCAGTCTAGAGGCTGCAGGCCTCCTCATCCACCGAGCGCTTCCGCAGCTCCTTGCCGGGCTTGGGGGGCGGCGGCGGGGCGGGCGCTGCGGGCGGGGCCTTGGGCAGGTGCAGGACGGAGTTCTCTCCCGGCTGCACCCGCAGGTAGGCCTTGACCTTGTGGTGCCGGGCCTTGCCGTCACTGAAGTCGATGACACGGCACTCGTAGGTGCCTTCGTCCGTGGGCTTCACCCGCGACAGGCGCAGCTTGTGGGAGATGTTGCTGCCCACCACCTTGACCACCTGGGGGCGACAGAGAGACGGTGACCTGGCCACAGGAGCCGACTCCGTGGGTGGGGCCCCAGACACACTCCCACGAGGGCACGAGGAGTTAACAGCAAAAGAGTAGAAGCAACTTCAATGGCCATCAACAGATCAGATAAATAGGCAGTAGTCAGTTCATTCAGTGGACTATGGCACAGCAGCGAAAAAGAATGAGCTAGAACTAGGCGTGTTAGAGCTCAGGGACATGCAGGAAGTGAAAAGATCTCATTGCAAAACTCCTACATACAGTGTGATGCCATTTCTGGAAAGAAACACGGGAAAATACTCTACACTGGTTTTGATGACTTGTGTGTGTGCAAGTTTGAAAACAGATGGGAGGGAACACAGTGGCCTCACAGCCATGGTTGTCTCTGGAGTGGAGCCCAGGGAAGGGCCGAGGACCTGGGGTAGACTGCAAAGTGAATTCTTAGCTTTGTTTCTCAAACAAACAAACAAACAAATAAATAAATGCTGATCACAAATATATCAGGATGCTAACAACTGTTCACTTGGGAGGGAGCAAGAGAGTGACATCTGTCTTTGTACTTTGGCTTTTTGCTTGTTTATTTGATATGGTTTTAAAAATTTTACTTAAAATTAAAATATAATTTATATAGAGTAAGGCACACACAGCTTAATGAGATTTTACTCGCGTGTACACCAGTGTGACCACCATCCAGAGCAAGGCATGGGACACTTACAACCCTCTGGAGCGCACCCTTGTGGCCCCTCCTTGTCAATACTCACCCCCGAGGGGTTACCCACTAGTCTGATTTCTATCAGCATAGATTAGTTTTCCCTGTTCTTGAACTCCTCCGTGTGTGGCTTCTTTCACACAACATAATATCAGTGAGATTCCTTCATGTTGCACGGCTCAGTGTGTTCTTTTTTTATTGCAGTGTAGTATTCCATCATATGGATATACCACAATCTGTTTATCCAGTCACCTGTTGATGGACATTTGGGTAGTTTTCAGATTACAGCTCTTATGAATAAATCTGCCACAAACATAAAGCTACTGTGAGTTTTTTTTCAATTAAGAAAGAAAAGGCAGTTTCAATTAAGAAAGAAAAGGACGGTCATGTAAGATAAATCGTTGGGGAAGCTGGGTGAAGGAGACAGGGGACTCTGTGATCTCTTTTTGCAACTTTCCATGAGTCTGCAATTCAAAATAAAAAGCTGGGAAAAAAAAAGAGAACAGCTGGGCCTATAGAGTGGGGGTGGTGGTAATGGGAGGGGGCTTCCATCCTTCCTTGTCCCCTTATTTCTTACAACCAAAATGAGCCTTGTCCCACCTCCTGTAGCCCCTGCCCCACCTACACAGAACAGGGGAGAAAAGTCCCCAACCGCCAGCCACGGGCCCCCTGCCCAACGATTTCACCACCAGTTGGCACTGCAGGCTCGCCAGGGCCAGGATGGAGCTGAGTGGGATTCAGACCTGTGGCCCCAGTTCTGAGCCCATCTGGTCCCTCTCCCCTTGGGGGGGGGGCAATGGGGACAGACAACCAGCCTGCCTATTCTTGCCACACCCCAAATTCTGGAGGAGGACACCCCTGCCGATCACCCTTGCAGCGAGGAGGCCAGGATGAGGAAGAGGACGGTCTCTGAGGGAGTGCATTCACTGTGCGGCCGGGCACTCACGCACATGACTTCTAATCTGCTCCGGCTTCCCTGGCCCCTTCCTCCCAGATGCCAAGCTCCTTCTGGCCTCACAGCCTTCTGGTCTCTGCCTGGGTGCTGTCTCCTTGACTCCCATTCATTCTCAAACATCACCTCCTCCAAAAAGCCTTCAGTCACATCTCCCTGTCTATTTCCTTCCTAGCAGTCATCACAATTTGAGAACCATTTTGTTTACTTGATTTTTGTTTCTCTCTCTGGCTAAACTATAAACTCCACGAGGGCAGGGATGGTACCTATTTTGTTCATCTTAGTGACCATCGCAGAGGCTGGTACCCTGCAAATAATAACGATAAAAACATTTGTTAAATGAATGATCTCACTCTAGCTCCTTCCTTCTCCAAATGAAGTGGTACCCAGATAGTACGCTTTCTGATTTGAGGCCATGCACATATGATCCTACCCACTTTACAGATTGTGAAGCTACGGCTCTGAAAGAAGCGACTTTCCCATGGGCACTGAGTCAGTGAACGGCAGAGCCGGCAACTGACCCCAGGCCTGAGTCCATGCACTCTAACCCTCCAAGGGCATGACAGAGGCCCACAGAGGGTCACGCAGAGCTGGCAGGGCCAAGGGGGGTTTCCCAGGCTCCAGAAGGGAAGAGAGCAGTGGGCAGCCACAAGGAACCTGGCCCGTCCTCCCTTATTCTGAGCCTTCCTGGCTGGTCGTCATCCCCCCACGAGGCAGGAAAGCATGGGCTTACGGCACAGCAGGAAGCAGGAGGTGGGACAGAGGCAGAACTTCCCACCTTCCCACCAGAGCAAGCAGCGGGAGACTCTTCCAGCTGCCCGCCTGGGCAGGGGACCCCTCCTCTCCGGGTACCGGGGCTGGGCCCAGCTGGAGGCCATCAGCCCTGCTGATTCCATCACCTCTGGCCAAGGGCACGGAGAGGTCCTGCGGCCCTGCCAAGCTCTCAGGAGAGTTAGGAGATGCTGCTGCAAATGCACAGCGGGGAGTGAATTACCTCAACATCTGTTTCCCTCACGGATATTAATTATCCTTCATTTGTCAACCCTACAAGGCGCTAATGGAGTAATAATGTGAAGGCTGGGAGCAGCGCTAGGGAGGGAGCACCGAGCCCAGCCCCCTCCTCCGCCCAGCCCTGGCCCAGAGGCCAAGGCCTGGGCACCAGCTCCCTCCTGCCCTGTCGCCCCTGTGTGTGGCCTCCCCCCTCAGGGAGGAGGAGGGAGACAGGGAGCACAGCAGACAGTGCTGGGAGGCTGATTCTCTGACAAGTCACCAGCACCCTGGCCTCGGTTTTCTTGGGCTAGATCCATCCATCCATCCATCCAGCTGACGATTAGCGAGCGCCCACTCCGAGCTGGGCGCTGGGGATACCGCTGTGAATCAGCCAGACCCCAGCAACATCCGCGCGGGCTCCAGGTCTAACGGAAAACCCAGACCTCACACCCGCAACCGAGCACCCCGGGGAGCTGGTTTCCAACAGGACGAAGGGAGAGGACACACACCAGGGGCTGCTCCCTCCCAGCCCCAGGGGTCTGCGCCTTTAAGCACCATCCGGAGAAGGCAAGTAATAAAAACAGTAACAACAGTAAAGGTATTGCTGGTAGCTAGTGTTTATGGAGCGCTTGATCCCTGTGAAATGATGCGCTAAATAGTCTACACCTTATTTAAACCTCATAATAACCCCATGATGTAGGCACTGCTGGGATACCCACTGTATGGGTCAGAAGACGGAGGCTCGGAGAGGTGAAGTGATTTGCCCAAGGCCACCCAGCTGGTGACAGAGACCAGGCCTTAACCACATCTCTGGGGAGCCTCCCGGAACCAGTAAACCACAGGTCTTTCTACCCCCTCCCCCGTCATTCCATAGGCCCCCAGCCCTCCATGTCTTGGGGGAGCCCAGTCCCGCCTCAGAAGCATCTCCTGTGGGAGGGGGCCCATCATCCTACCCAGGCTTGTTGTGGGTGGTGGAGCAGCCTGTTGGATTTCAACATTCACAGACTGGGCAGAAAAATCCTGCGGCCCAGGCCTCCAACACAGCCGGAGAGGCTATGAGGGGAAGAGACCCCCAGGCGGCAGCCTGGCTGTAAATCGTAATCACCTCGGCACAGGCATCGACAGGCCTTAGCAGTGCAATTAAGCACCTAATTATGCTGAAAGAGGCAAGGCCAGTCCACACCAGGACCAAGCTCAGCCTCCTCCCTGCATGCCCACGGCCCAGGCCCTTCTGGACACGGCAGGAGCCCACAGACCATCAGGTGGGCAGGCTGGGATCTTTCTCCCGAGCCGAGCCAGGAAGAATGGGTGATGCTAATTTGCGACCATGGTGCCAGACCTTTCCTCCACGTGGTCTCAGCCTAAGAGTGACGTGGTGGCCCTGGGAAGGTGCTGGGTGGGAAGGTGCTGGGTGGGAAGGTGCTGGGGGGGAAGGTGCTGGGGGGGAAGGTGCTGGGGGGAAGGTGCTGGGGGGGAAGGTGCTGGGGGGGAAGGTGCTGGGGGGAAGGTGCTGGGGGGAAGGTGCTGGGGGGGAAGGTGCTGGGGGGGAAGGTGCTGGGTGGGGAAGAGGGGTCAGTGGGCCCCCGCCCCAGGCCAGGGCTTGCCCTGAGCTCCGCCACTCCTGTGCCTCCGTCAGCAACACCCAGCCGCCAGCCCCTTGGCATGTCCAGAACCCAACCCAGAGTCTCCCCAAATCTGGGCCCCAGAAGGCTTCACCCATTCCAGCTAGACCTTCCCAAGTCGTCATCCCCACTGCTCCTTTCACACTCTGGCACAATCCATCTCTGAATCCCACTGACCTTCCCTCTAAACATCACTGGGCCCCCTCCCCTTTTCTCCAGAATCCAGATCCCCAGGCACTGGCCAGGACATCGCAGCCTCCTCCAGGGTCTCCCCAAAGCCATTCTGGCTCCTTCCAATCCGTCGTCCCGTGACAGCCAGAGAGATCTTCCCAAAACGCCCCCAACTGAGGACGCTTCCTTTGATGGCTCCCAGCAGTGGCTGCTGGGGGGACCTTTGGGGTCTCATCCCCATCTTCCCCTCAGCCACAACAGCCTCCTGCAGTTCCTCCAACACACACACCCAGAGAAGTTCCCCCTACTTCTAGTCAACCTCTCTACACTTCAGTGCTCACTTCACCTCACTCCACCTCCTCCAGGAAGCCCTCCAGACCCACCAGACTAGGTCAGGTCCTCTGTTACTGGCTTCGCTCCTTCTCATTTTGATGGTCATAGTTGTAATTTTACTTTTTATCATGAGGGATTATTGGATTAACATCCATCCCCCACACTGACTGGGAGTACCGTGAGAGCAGGGACTGGGAGTGTGTGACCACGGCCTTCACAGAGGAATCTTTTCAGTCCCAGCCAGAGGCCGGCTGCTCTATGGATGTCTCAAGGGATTTCCAAGATGGATGGAGTGATTTTTGACTCCACATGAATCTTGCCTCCCTTTCAGACATCAGAGTTCCATGCCCTTTGTATATTGTGGATCATGGCAGGAATTTCAAGAAAATACAGAAACGTCTACTGCAGAAAATAAAGTCATAATATACCATGACCTGCCGCTTGGCCTGTTAATCCTTAGTGAAGGATGCAGACCTCACGTGCTGCTCCAGTGGTCCCAGCCCCCATCCCCCACACCAGAAAAGACGCGGGATCCATATGTGTGTCATATCTGTGGGGCAGCCAAGCGGGGTAAACAGGGGTTTGACCTATAGGGTCAAGATTGATCTGACCAATGAAGCTGCCTTTTAACCATTTATGGAGATGTGGGGACAGGGGGCTGCAGTATGCTTCCCGAGGCCACTTTGGATGTACCTGGCTTTTGGGGCTTAGCTGGAGAGGAGGCGGGGCTTAGGGTAAGTGGGCCGGAGCACGAGGCCACACATATATGGAGACCCAGGCTGCCCACGGCTATTTTGGACTGAAACAGGTTAACATGAACTGAATCTACAGCACAAATGACTTTGGTTAGACCAAAGGAGGAACTAACAGCAATGAAGGCAGGTAAGCCCCCTGGGAAAAAAGGTGTGTGGAGAATTTCACCTTATTTTACAATTAGGAAGTCGGGGGCCATCTCAACTTGCAAAACTGGTTAAGGGGAAATTAACCTAAATTCCAAAAGACAGAACTTCAGTTAGGTCAAAAGAAAAGTTTCCAGAACTTGAAAATGGACATAGCAAAATTTACCTGAGCCACAGGAATAAGGTCCTGATGGTAGAATCCTCAGCATATACAAGCTCCCGAGGGAGATACTTTTAAGGCCAGGGGGTCCTTTCCCAGGCCCCAAGTTAAATGAGATAATTCATGTAAAGTACTCATCGTGGTTCCTGACATATGGCGGGCACTCAATAAATGTTAGCTGCTTTATTATTACTATTATTATGATTATCACCATCGTCATCACAGATGCCTGTCCTCCCATATAAATGATCTCTCTTTTCATTCCCTCCCATTTCCTGTAGAGAAGCTGGGCCTCCTTTCCCTGCTCCACACATGCTAGGAATGGGAGTCACGTGATTCGAATACTCAGTTTCTACTCTACTACCCACTGTCATTCGCATGGCCAAATCCGGAGGAATTTCACAGTTGCCAGAGTGTTTTCATATATTCATTAGACAGCTGTGAAGGGGGGAAAGAGAGGCCCAGGGGACTGGCAGAGCTGGACCAGGACTCAGGTCCTGTGACATTCAGGGCTGGCTCCACTGTGTCCTCGCTGTCGCACCCCCGCACTCAGCACTGCCATATCTCACCCTGCCCAGGGCCACCATGGCGGCCCCAATGGGTTACAGAGCCCATCATGGAGCCCTGCCCACACCAAACTCCCAGAAACTCACTGTACTTCCTCCTCCGAACCTGAGGCCCCCCCAGGTGCTGACGCTACCAGCGGGGAGACTGAGCCGTTTTGTTTTCACAGTTTTTCAAAAATCAAATTAGGTCCCAACAGTTAAAAATTGGGAGATTATTCCATGGAACTCGGGATTTTTAGGTGACATGGGGCTATGGGGCCGGAATTCCTGCCTGGCTCATCTAGCTCCTATAGATACAGGGCCTGCGGTCCCCAGGTCCCATAGTTTCACACAAGCCCCTTCATGGCTGCACGTCCCCTGTACACATCCATGCACAGGCATGATGCACATAGTGTTGGCATGTCCGTTTATCAAAATCTGTGTCTGGGGGCTTCCCTGGTGGCGCAGTGGTTGAGAGTCCGCCTGCCGATGCAGGGGACGCGGGTTCGTGCCCCGGTCCGGGAAGATCCCACATGCCGCGGAGCATCTGGGCCCGTGAGCCATGGCCGCTGAGCCTGCGCGTCCGGAGCCTGTGTTCCGCAATGGGAGAGGCCGCAACAGTGAGAGGCCCGTGTACCGCAAAGAAAAAAAAAAAAAAAAATCTGTGTCTGGCTTTACACTGCCACTGGCCTGGGGGTGTGTGGGTACGTGTGACAGTCACCTGATAAATATTTATTGAGCACTAACTACCTGCCAGGCGCTGTGCCAGGCTCTGGAAATGTACCAGTCAATCAGGCAAGCACAGTCCCAGCCCCACTGTCTCCGGGGAAGACAGGCCTGAGACAAATGCTCACAGGCATGGATAAGTGCAGACAGAAATGCAGCCAGCAGGGAGAAGGGAGGGATGCCGGCTGAGTTCCAGGGTCCAGGGAGGCTTGCTGAGCTGAGCTCTGAAGGAAGAGAGAGGAACGGTTTTCTAGGCAGAGGGACTGGCCTGTGCAAAGGCCCAGAGGTGGAAGGAATGGGAGGCTGGAAGGCAGCGGGTGGAAGGGGGCAGTGTGAGCCGGGTCAAGCGAGGTGAGATAGCCCAGAGGGTGAGCAGAGCAAGTTGCACAGAACCTCGAAGCCCGCAGAGAAAAGTCTGAGCCTTCTCCTAAGCTGCAGGAAACCGGGGTGTGCCTCTGCTTACAGGTGTCCACTAACTGCGCGTCTGTGTATTTAAGAACGGTCACGTGCAAGACGCTGTCTGCACAAGGAACTGGGTCTGTGCTTGTCTGTGAGTTTCCTAGCCAGAGC
Source organism: Delphinapterus leucas (assembly GCF_059928025.1). Classification (NCBI taxonomy): domain Eukaryota; kingdom Metazoa; phylum Chordata; class Mammalia; order Artiodactyla; family Monodontidae; genus Delphinapterus; species Delphinapterus leucas. The sequence goes on along the minus strand of NC_143143.1, from coordinate 67,123,805 downwards.
CCCAGAGCCCCAGAGCCCCAGAGCCCCCGCTGGTGCAAGAATCGCCGGGGCTAGGATGGGGTGGGGGGGGGGATTGCACAGTCATGCTGAGCACATTTATTTTATTTAACTAGTTAGCACCTTCGCATTCCCCTCACGTGGGGCCCAACAGCCTTGAATTCTAATCCTCTAAGTCAATTAGATTATTCTCTCCTGTGCCTGAGACGCTCCTTAAACCCCAAACAAAATCATCGGCGAGAGAGTTGCCATGAACGGGGTATATTAATACACACACAGATTTCTACCTTCCTGGGCTTAACTGATGGGCAAGAAATGGGGTGCTGCGTATGGGTGTGCCCTTGGCAGAGAGGGAGGGTTAGGGTGAGGGCTAGGGATTTAGAGAGGGTGGACCAGCAGCTGCCCTGAGCTGGAAATGGCTCAAATTTCCAGATCGCAACTCAGAAAGGCCCCGGGGCAGACTGCACAAATGATGCTTCGAAGGCCCTTGTCTGTCATCTGCCTACCTCCTGCTTGAGCTTCTGTGGGAGCCTCCCTCCTGGCCTCCCTGCCTCCGTTCTGCCACCTCCAGTGCCTGGCACAGCACCTCATGCCTCCCAATGCCCACTCTTTACACTGTGACTTCCGCTCAGGGAGCTCCTCTGCATCTAACTGGTCTTGGGGTCCCGAGCTCCCCCGCGGGTCCTTGAAGGACTTCAGAAGGAGCAACAGAAAAGAGTGATTTTGGAGGTCATTCCCACACATGCACATTCATACCCCGGCGGGCACCTGCATCTTCTATGTGTCCAGTGGACTTCTAACCTCCTGCCAGGCTGACCACATGCCCCGTGCACAAACCCAACCTGGTCCCATGGCCACATGTGTCACCAGGCCGGTCCCCTCTACACAGTCTCTTTTCTCGATCCTGCCTGCCTCTTCCAGGCCCTGCTTTGGGTGCCCTCCTCTACAAAAACTGTCAATCCCTGAGTCCCCTGGGTGCCCCACCTCACTGGGCTCCAGCGTAGCCTGAAGACAAAAAGCTGGAGGCAGCTCAGCCAAGTCACGACCTCCAGCAAGGCTTTGACCCCTCTAAGCCTCAGTTGCCTCACCTGTAAAATGGGTGAAAGCTTGCCCTTCCCCATAGAGACGGAGCAACGATAAAATGAGTCAATGCATTAGAAGGCCCGGCCAGTCTTGAAATCCTTCAGCTGTAGTCCCCCTGTCCTGCCTCACGTCTGGAGCCAGATGACCCAAGTGACCATGAGATGCCACAGCAGTCATTCGTGATGGGCCAAAAGAAGCCGGCTCAGTCTCATTATACCCTGTTTGTTCCCCAAATAAAAAATGCTGCTGAGACAGACATGAAGCATCAGGGATGCACACAGCCTTGGCCCCAACAGGAGAGAATGCGTCTTCTCTCCCCCTGTCATTTGTTTGTGCCTGTCATTCAATGAACTTGAAAAACCTCTGGCTTTTAAAAAACAGAGCCAGGCCAATTTTTCCCCCTTCTTTTTTCCTTCTCCTCCATCTTCTTGCCCAAGTTCCCTGCTGAACTGGATTTTTTTTTTTTTTTTTTAAATTACAGCTGTGTCCTCCATTAGAGCCCTTGTGAGAAGTCATTACCAAAACTCACACTTATTTTGGTCTCGTCCTTCCCTGCGTCTTCCTGCTGAGATGCTTTTAGCTGTTGGGAGCGGGAGGGTGGAGAAAACAGAGACAATGTGTTAGGATCACGGGGTGGGGATACGAGCAATGGCTAAGATTCTCGTAACCACAAGTGACGCTCTGGGGACTACGGGTCTAGAGGTTGGGGTCCTTCAGCTCTATGTCCACTCAGGGCATGGAGGTGAGTCAGAGCAAAGGAAGATAAAGGAGGTGCCTATAAAACTGACTGTGCATGTGCTACACATTCTGATATATACGGTATTTAGAGATATACAGGGAGGGTACGTGTGAACAGGCAAAAATGGTATTCGGGCTTGGTGTGTCTGTAGGAGTGTCTGTCTGTACACTTGCATCTCTCTATCTGTGAATGTGTTGTGTTTTCAGGAGTGTTTGCAGCAGACGCTGTCGGAGCCCTGCCCACATACTATCCCCCGGCAAGCTGACCCCAGAGGCATCCAACTACAAAGCCTGCAACTCTTTGCCTAAGGGCTTTCTCTGACCACTGGAGTCCTCTGAGCCTGTGTGCTGGGGGGTTGACACCTCCAGGAGCTAGGTGAGTTTAATATATATTTGTGAATATGTTAGAGGCCATTTCATGAAACATGCAAGAATGTGTGAGCATGCCTGTATGTGCATATGAAGGTGCGTCATGTAAGTGCTCATAAGTGAACAGGTGGGCAGACACATATGTGTTTGCATAACATTTACATATACACAAGCGTAAGAATGAGAGTGTCTTAGTTTGTTCCCCCAGAAGCAGACCCTAAGACAAAGATTCAGGTGCAAGTGGTTTATTTGGTAGGTGATCCCAGGAAACATCAGGAGAGGAATGAGTGAGTGAGACAAAAGAGGGAAGGAAGTCAATGATGGGTATGTCATCAAGCCAGTTACCCCCCTGGGCAACTGGAACTTACTCCCACTGGGCACATGGGGGAAAGGGAGCAGGATGCTCTTCAGTTATCCCAACCGAGGAGCAAGGGAGCTGGGGTATTTACCCTCCAACTCCCGTCAGTCATTGATAGGGCGCTCCTCCAGCCTGCCTTGCTGGCCAGCAGGCTCTGTTGTCCAGAGAAAACCCTCAGCAGTGTTGGCAGCGGGTCTGGTGGCAGGGGATGGTGCTTACCCGGCACGTGGGCGGGGACACCAATAGCGTCCGCACTCCGCCACCCCCTCCCCCGCTCCCCGCCGCAGGCTGGCACAGTGTGTGCGTGGGAGCGTGTACGAGTGCAGAGGTGAACGTGTGTGCCGTGACTGGGCGGCCTCGTGTGCCTGCACGTATGTGGAAAGGCATGCATGTACACGTGTGTGTGACAGCTTCTGTCCCTCTGGCCTGCTTCCCCACCTGTACACGAAGGGAGGGACTCTACTCCTTGGAAGGCCCTTCTTACTGGGCCCATCCCAAGTGCTCAGCCTGGCTCCGCCCCCTGCCCCTCCCCACAAACAGGCCTCCGTTCCGGGAAAAAGGGAAGGAGACAGCTGGGGGCTTCAGAGGACGAACATAGCCGGGGCCCACGCCCCTCCGAGGAGATGAGGGGCAGAGACACACTCCTCCCCGGGGGTGGGTGGGCCAGGGCTCTCCCAGCCCCACTCGGAAGTCTCCCCAGGGGCGGTACCTGGTTCGAGGCCCATCCCTGCTTGTCCGTCCAGTCCCTGTGGCTCCGCACGTACCACCACTGGATCTCCAGCGAGTAGGAGGGGGAGCCGCTCCCGCGGAAGGAGCAGGCCATCTCCACGTCCTCGCCCGTCCGCGCCGTCATGTCGTGGGGCGTCTCTGTGAACAGGGCTGTGCGGAGAAACCGGGGGAGGGGTGGCCGGGGCTCAGGAAACAGCGGGGCCGGCGGCCCGGGGCTGGTGCGGGGGCTGGAGCTGAGAGAGAGGGAGCGGCCGCGCCTGCGGGCGGGTGTGGCCTGGCTGCAGGTGGGGCACCTAGACGAGCTCCGCGAGGCTGCGCAGAGGCCTGTGCGGCGGCAGCTGGCCAGACCTGGGGATGAAGGCGTAGGCCCGGGGCCCCGAAGGCCCCACACAGCTGGGCCTTGATCCCGGAGCCCGCGGGCACCAGATTCTCAGGAAGGGAGCGATGGATCCGAGGAGGGCTTGGTTGGAAGGTGTGAGCAAGGAGGTCAGGGAGGAAGCTGCTGTTTTCGTCAGTTCTTCCCCGATTTCTCCAGTTGCCCCCATCCTGGATCATTCCCCACCCCAGGGCACAGCGTTCAGCACCGTCTTTGCAAAACCAAATCAGACCTACCCCCCCCCCCGCCCCCTCGGAACCCTTCCTCGGGTCCCCTCTGCACCAGGTTGGGGGGCAAGCCCTGCCCACCTCCCCCTGGTCTCCATTCTGTCCTGTGAACATGCCTCACTTTCTCACCTCACTTTTGCCCTCGCTGTTCCCAATGCCTGGAATGTTCTTCCCCTGGTCCCTCTTCGTCCAGCAAGTCACTCAAAGCTCAGCTGAAACTTGGTCCCCTCAGAGAGGCCTTCCCTGACCACGTGGGTAGGTTCCCCTCAACCCCCCACCTCCCACCTGCCTGGGGAATGGTCACGGTCTTGCATCGGTTCACTGCCTGCACTGCCTGTGCAAGCTGCATGAGAACAGGGACCAGCTCTCCTGTGGCTACACATCTCCTGGCACCTCGTAGGTGTGATATATCCTCCATCCTCTCAAGAGCCCCAGGAGGCGGTGGGAGACACATGTGCCTCCCATCCCTCCAGCAGGGTCCAGCTCGCCCACCAAATCCCAGAGCAGGTGGTTCCTGGGACCCAGCAGGAGCCCCACCCACTGCCATGCCCACCAGGCTGGCAGGTAAGAGAAAACAAATCCCCGCTCAGTGCGGCCCAGCACCGCTCCCCACCATATGTTCTGACACTCGTCTCTCCAAACAAATACTGTCCTGAGATGTAATTAGAATCCTTTCATCTTCTCAGGAGAGATTTTCTCACCCTGGAAAGACACCTGGCAACAGGCAGGTCACCCAGGGAATGCTGCATCCATCAGTGCCCCCATCCCATGCCCACCTTGCTGCTGCAGCCCGCCAGACACCCCGACCCAGCGGGCAGACAAGCCCACCTTGCAGCCCCGGTGGTCCCTCAAGGCACCGCTCAGCTCAGGGCAGGAGGAGGACAGAGTCTGACTGGGGGCGGGGGTCCTGCTCTGGGGCCACCTCCCTCCACCCCCTCCCCATGATCCCGAGGGCTTTGGGAGGTTCAGGATTGATAAGTTGCTTTTTCTGCTCTGCACACAGGGTTTCCAAGTGGAGCCTGACTCCAGCAACGAGTCTCTGGGCTAAGAGAAAGTCTGTGACATCCCTGACCTCCAGGGTCATGCGTTCAGGCTGCCCACATCCTCTGAGGTTCGGGAGGGACTGGCCGCTGTTGCATAACAAGGCCCATTTAATAAGAATGGGTGTTGTTGGAGTTACTGAACACAAGCCAGGCGTGGTGTGCGGTCAGCTGAGAGCTGGGCAGCAGGCTCCCGGAGGAAGGTACCCGCCCACCCGCCTCTGCCTTCCAGGTGCCCAGGCCCCAAACTGTAGAGTTGCCCTTGCCTCCCTCGTTCTTCCTCTTACACCCCCTTTCGACCTCTGGGCAATCCCATGGGTTCTGCCTCCAGAACATCTCCTGAATCTGGTCCCTTCTGCCCACTCCGACTGCCCCACGCTGGGCCAGCCGTCACCACCTCTCACCCGTAACAGTGGGGGAGCCTCCTCACTGACCTCCCTGCCCGCTCCCCGACAATTTATTTTCAACACAGCAGCCAGAGGTAATTTGGCAAAACACAGATCAATCCCTGTCTTTTCTGTCCTCAAGCTACTTTTCCACTTGCTCATTCCATTCCTGACACGATGGCCTCCTTGCTGCTTCTCCAACGTTCCAGCTGAGATCCTACCTCAGGGCCTTTGCGTGTGCTGTTCCCTCTGCCTAGAAGGCTCTTCCCCCAGATTCTCACATGGCTCCCTCCTTCCCCTGCTTCAGGACTCTGCTCAAATGTCACCTCCTCATCAAGGCCTACCCTGACCACCTCACTTAAAACTGCATCTCTGGGAATTCCCTGGCAGTCCAGTGGTTAGGACTCGGGCGCATTCACTGCCAGGGCCCGGGTTCGATCCCTGGTTGGGGAAATAAGATCCCACAAGCCGCATGGCCAAAATAAACAAATAAATAAAATTTTTTAAAATGAAAATTGCAAAATTGAATTTGTATTTAAAACAAAAAACTGCATCCCTTGCCCCAACCCAGTGCTTCAAATCCCTCTTCCCTTCCCACATACTAATAGTGCTGTCCACTAGAACGTTCTGTGACAAGGAAAATGTTCTATATCTGAGCTAATACAGTAGCTACCAGCCACATGTATCTATTGAGCATCTGAAATATGACCAGTGTGAATGAGGAACTGAATTTTAAGTTTTATTCCATTTAAATTCATTTAAATTTAAATGTAAATGGCCACTTGTAGGTAACGGCTACTGTATCGGACAGCACAGCTAATATTTATGTTTATGGTCTGCTTTCCCTTCCAGGAGGCAGGGGCGGTGCCTGTCTTGTCTACTGATATATCCCCAGCTTGGCACATAGTAGGTGCTCAATAAATACTTTTTGAATAAACAAATGAGCAGACCTGGCTGGTCAGTGGTGGAGCAGCGTCCACAGGCAGGAGGGGCCCTGTCCGAGGGTCCCAGGCCAGGCTCAGCCCTCCATGCCTGCTCTGATGCTGACTTGCCAACTCAAGCAGGACTGAAGGGGGCCGCCGAGGACCGAGCCACCAGGAGGGCTGGGAGGTGATCAGAGCGAGCCATTGGCCCCCGGTTCTGGGACAGCCGGATTCGGCTTTGATCCGGGCCCCTGCCCACCCGGTACCCTTTGCAAACAGAGGAAGGAGAGTGGTGAGGCCCCCTAGTTGGGTCCAAGGTAACCGGCAGTGTGACCCTGCTGACCAAGAGACAGTGGGAGGGACACAGCTGTGACCCTCTCCAGGTGCCACTGCCTGAGCAATGGGAATCAGAAAGTACCCACACTTCTCCCTCCTGCAAATGGAGAAAGGGGGTCCAGAGCTACTGGGCGGTGGGGGGTTTGCTCATCCCAGGATCACAGAGCTAGGAAGGGCGAAGCCAGCCCTGGAGCCTGGGCCTGCGTGACTCAGCCACGGCCCTTCTCCTCCCAGAGATGGCTGAGTGGAGGAAGCACATCTGTCCGACAGGAGGATGGGAAATGGTACATCTGGGTCTCGTGGGTGGAAGAAAGGGCAGAGATGGGATGTCCTTGGGTGGGGTTTCCATGAGGGTGAGCCGGGGAAGGGCCAGCCTCCATCTACCCTCACTCAGCCTCCCCCTGCCCATAAGCTCCCCCAGTTGACTGAAAAACCCTGACCCTGGCCCACCAGCTCTTCTTACTAATGCAGAAAATGAGGTTCAGAGCGGGCAGTATCTGGCCTGGGGCTACTCAGCAGCCAGGAGTCGGCAAGGCCAGGCTTCAGGCCCTCTCAGCCCAACACACAGCCCTTATCCCCCAACCCGGGTCCAGTGGCTGTCCTCTAGAGGGCACTGTCCAACAGACACCAAACGCAAGCCATGCAGGCAAGACATACGGCATGTTTAATTTTCTATAGCCGTATTTTAAAAAGTAACAATTTTTTTAAACAGATGAAATTAATTTTAATCATTTATTTTATTTAACCCAAGATATCAAAAAATTATTTCAACAGGTATAAAATTATTAATGAGATATTTTACATTCTTTTTTGTGCTAAGTCTTGGATATCCAGCATGTATTTTACATGATTACAAACACATCTCAATTTAGACTAGCCACATTCCCACTGCTCAGTTGCCACGTATGGCGGGTGTCCTGGCAGGTGGTGACGCTGTGCCAGCCTCAGCTCCCCTCTCCCTCATATGTCCCAATTGCTCAGAGGAGGCGGCCCAGGCCCAGCATAGGGTGGTAACCCTTCCAAGGCCATGCGGCAGAGCTTGGATTTGAATCCAGGACTGTTTGACTCCCAAGACCATGCTACTCCCAGAGAATTCTAACTCTTTTTGGTGGTAGGGCTCTTTCTTGAAAAGGAACAGTCCCAAATGGCCAACCCTGCCTTGGAAGGTCCTGGAGAGGACCCTTCCTCTGGGACAGGGTGGGGAGTCTGTTTTATTCTGAGCGTAAAGGCCTGGGTGGGTACAGAGGAGGCATTTCACCCAGGCTGAGGCAATCAAGGGAGGCTTTCCAGAGGGGGTGTTGCTCCCCCCATCCCCAGGTGGGCCAGATGGTCCTGAGCTGGAGTGGGGAGGGGCACTGGCTGGGAGAATGGAGGGAGAACCCAGCTCCAAGAACTCCTGGGAGCCAGGAGAGTTGTCTGCAGGTGTAGCCACCAGCTCTTCCTCGCCACGGTGGGCTCTGATCCCCTCAGACCCTGCCTGGAGGCACTTGGTGGAATGGGTTGGGGGAGGCACCCTCAGGATCCCATTGACTCCAACCTCAGTGGTGATGGGGGCAATGCATCCTCAGGACAAGTGGGGAAACCGAGGCTCTAGACATTTGATGGCATATCTGAGTCTTCTTGTTCCAGAGGCAGCAACACAAAGGTTTGTCTGGGCTCCACCCCAAGGAAGCCCCTTCCCCCCAGGGAGAAGCTGTGTGCAGATAACTGCCAGGAGCACAGGACTGAGCTGGGGAGGAGGGACTGAGCCTGTTTCTGCCAACAGACTTGCTGTGTGACCTTGGGAGAATTTCTCCCCCTCTCTGAGCCTCAGATTGCTCCTGTATACAATGGGGGTTGTACCTCATGGTCTGAGACCCCCACCAGCTCAGACGGCCTGAGGGAGAAAGTGATGTATGTCCTAAGAGCCATGGTTTGGGCATTGGAAGGGGAGGGGTCCCTCCTACTTGGGGGAGAAGGGGACTCTGGAGGGAGGAGGAGGTGGCCTGGTCATTCAGCCAGGCCCCGAAGGAGGCGTGGATACTAACAAGCCAAGGAGGATAAAAGGGATGGTGTGAACCAAGGAGGAAAGGAGGGAAACCCAGGGAGCCTTGTTTAAAAATGATAATAATAGGGACTTCCCTGGTGGTCCAGTGGTTAAGACTCAGCTTCCACCTCAGAGGGCATGGGTTCAACCCCTGGTCGGGGAACTAAGATCCCACGTGCCGCGCGGTGCAGCCACACATCGTCGTCATCGTGCACCATTTGCGGAGCACCTACTGCACGCCTAGCATGGTGCAGACATCGCCTCTAACAGTCTCTAATCCACTCACTCCCATTAGACAGATGAGGAAAATGAGGCTCAGAAAGGTGACATCATTTGCCCTAGACACACACACAGCTGGAATTTGAACCTGGGTCTGACCAGCAGGCATGACCAAGACCCAGGGGTCCATCAGCTCCCATCAGAATTTGTTCTGAATTATCAGGTTGAGTTTAGTCACCAGGCTCCACACGTCTGTATCCCACTTGTACACCTCCAGAGATGGGGAACTCAGTTTCTCCTGCATCCACTGAAAGTGGGCAGCCCTAATCGGCAAGAGGTTCTTGCTCCCTCTCCTAACTCTGTGACGAGGACATGGCATCAGCACCCGAGACTGGAAGGTGATCCACATTAATTTTTTTTTTTTTTTTTTTTTGCGGTACACGGGCCTCTCACTGCTGTGGCCTCTCCCGTTGCGGAGCACAGGCTCCGGACGCGCAGGCTCAGCGGCCATGGCTCACGGGCCCAGCCGCTCTGCGGCATGTGGGATCTTCCCGGACCGGGGCACGAACCCACGTCCCCTGCATTGGCAGGCGGACTCTCAACCACTGTGCCACCAGGGAAGCCCTAATTATAGATTTTTGAAAAGGATGCAGTTGTGCTCTCCAGCCCCAGGGCCCGAGCAGGGCTAGGCTCGCTGGGAAGACAATTAAAACCACTGCCCACAAATTAGGATTCTACAGGAGAATGAGAAAGGGACTTCATTGAATGCAACATCTCCTTCCTTTCTGCTTTTAATTGTATTAATTAACCCCAGGACTAGTTAACAGGGCGTCATCTGCAGGAAACAGCTTGTGACCCTGGCCTGAGTCACTGAGTTTGGCTTCTGGGAAAGGCAGGGGATGATGACCTGGAAGATCTCACCCGCCCTTCAAGAGCAGGACCCTAACCTTCTTCCTAACCTTTCAGGCCCTGGTTCAGCACACACACCTAGGGCTTGGCCTCAGGTCTGGATTCGAATGCTGTTTCCTCTAGTCCCTAGCTGTGTGAGCTGGATAAGCCCCTTTACCTCTCTGAACCTCAGTTTCTTTAGCTGAAAAAAGGGGAGAATGAGAGGACAGGGAGAGGGTTATACAAGGCAACATATGCCTCACGCCCAGCACATAGTAGGTGCTCACCAAATAGCACTCCCTTCTCTCACCTTCTAGCTCAAAATTCTACCATCACCAGAAAGATTTTAAAAGATGCTCCTTTGTAGCCTCATCAGATTATACGGTGGATGCAACATCTGTATTTCACTCACACCTGGACCACGAGACCTCTCATCCATCAGTCCTGTACCTTCTCTCCTTCCTCATTTGCTACCAACAGCTGTCCCCCCGCCAAGCCAGGGGGATTCACACAGGTCCTGAGGGGCTTGTCAACCAAGGTGACCCCAGCTCAGGCCCCACCTCCCTCCATCTCTGAGCTCAGGTTCCCCATCCCAGACCCTCTGGTCCAGGAAGCCTGCAGGGACTGGACCCTAGCCCACCCATAAGTCTCTGCCAGAGCGACAGCAGGATTCCCCTTGGGGATTGGTGGTAGGGGCATCCCCTAGTCACGGGAACCAAGGCAGAACTGGAGCTAGAGAGAGACAAAGGAGGCAGAGCAGAGAGAACCAGTGCTGCCCCAAGGGCCCCTTGGTCATCCCTATCTCAGGCCCCATCTCTTGACAGGACATATTGAGTCACCGCTTACTCAAAACCTCCAATGATGAATGGATAAGCAAAATGTGGCCCCTCCATACAGTGGAATATTATTCAGTCTTAAAAAAATGCAAGGAGATTCTGACACATGCTCCAACATGCATGGACCCTGAGGACATTAGGCTAAGTGAAATAATCCAGGCACAAAAGGATAAATACTGTATGATTCCATGAGGTTCCTAAAGTAGTCAGACTCACAGAGACAGGAAGCAGAATGTTTGGGCTGGAAGAGGGTGGATGGGGGAGTCATTGTTTAATGGGTACAGAGTTACACTTTGGGATGATGAAACATTCCCAGATGTGGATAGTGGTGACGGCAGCACTGCAACCTGATTATATCTGATGCCACTGAACTGTCCGCTGAACAACAGTTAAAATAGTGAAATTTACATTATGCGTATCTTAGCCACAACTTTTTAAAAAACACCTCCCGTGGCTTCCCAGCCCTGCAGCGGTGTGTTTTCAGGGATCTGTGCCACAAGGCAACTTTCCACTAAATCTGAGCTGTCCAGTAGGGTGGCCCTGAGCCACATGTGTCTATGGAGGGTTGAAACACAGCCAGTCCAAACTGAGATGGCTGTTCAGTTAGGTCCACACTCAATTTAGAAGGTAGTATAAACATAAGAATGTATCAATAGGGCTTCCCTGGTGGCGCAGTGGTTAAGAATCCGCCTGCCAATGCAGGGGACATGGGTTCGAGCCCTGGTCCGGGAAGATCCCACATGCGGAGCAACTAAGCCCGTGCGCCACAACTACTGAGCCCACACGCCTAGAGCCCGTGCTCCACTACAAGAGAAGCCACCGCAATGAGAAGCCTTCAATGAAGAGTAGCCCTTGCTCGCCGCAACAAGAGAAAGCCCGCACGCAGCAACGAAGACCCAATGCAGCCAAAAATAAAATAAATAGATTTTAAAAATTAAATTAAATTTAAAAATTAAAAAATAAAAAGTGTGACTCACTGAGGGCCATTTCCAGAAAGGCTGCTCTGTACCCAGCTCAGCAGGGTGCCAGGGCCAAAAGGGTGTGTGACACAGGGTCAGGAAGGCCTGCAGCCCCCGGAACTCCCAGCTGGGAGGCAGAATAGGGAAAAGGGTTGCAAAGGGAGTGTTTACAAGGAAGCCCCAGCTCACAGGCGAGTCTCACAGAGCTCCTGAAATCAGGGGATGTAAAATGTCCGTAAGAGGAAAACCTAAATAAGTGGGATGGAAAAGCCTCCAGGGAATGAGGAGGCTGGAAGGGATGGGTGCAGGGCACCTGCCCTGGGATGGACCCAGGGGAGGCACCTGGGGTTCTCTTTGTTTCCTCCTGGGCAGCCCCCAGCTTCTGGCAGGCGGCCTGCAGCAATAGGGATCGAGGTGTGAGTCAACGAAGGCTGTTTCATCTTGGAGTAGACAGGTTTCCCCTTCTCAAGAAGTGACAGGGAATGCAGTTTGTACCAAAGCTTGAGGAACTGCAGTATGCCTTATTGGGAAGATGGGGGGGCTGGGCACACAGCAGGGGCTCAAGTGCTCCCTGCAGAAGGAATGAAAGAGATCAAATTTCATGGACTCCTACCCTGAGCTAGGCCCTGTGCTGGGCTTCCTAAGATGCTTAGGTCAGGCCCTGACTCTCAAGGGGCCCACACTCTGCAGGAGTGACAAACACACAGAACAGTCTGGACGAGCGCTGGGACTGAGCCTGGATCGGCACGTACAGTTGTTCAGGGTGTGCACCATTCACAGAGCCATGAATCATAGTGCACAGAGATGTGCAGGGCACAACTGCACGCAGAAGCTCTGGATGGAGGTGCACGTGCTAAGAGAGGAAAGGGCAGGCCCATGTCTGCCTGGAGAGTCAGGCTTCTGGGAAGTGGGGACATGACTGGACTTAAACACTGATGGGGTTTGCACAGCTGGGGGTGTTCAGGACAGGAAAGGGCATACCAGAAGTAGAGTTTCCCAAGTCCAACCTTTGGGGGACCACCTTTACCATTTCTGTAGGATCCCGGTACCACCTGCACTATCATTTACTTAATATTTATTTTCGAAAGCATCTTTCCCTTTTTACTAAATAAATTCAGCTTAAAAGGAGAATTCAGCTTAAAAGGAGACTTTTATTACTGCCATAAATGGAAAATCAGCAACACGTGCCATAAAGAGAGGGTAACAGTACAAATAAACACTACGAAAACCAAACAGCGTTCGTAAATTCTAGCCAGGGGAGGTTGCCTGCTGAAGGCTACGAGCCTCAGTCCCCATTCCTCTCATTAACAGGGGAGACTGGCGAGAGTTAGGCGTTAAATTCAGAGCAGCACCGAGCAGAAACTTTCTTCTTGATCAGAAGGGCCTGGGATGCAGGTCCAGCTGACACCAGTGGGCATCAGTGGGCAACCACCGCCACCACTGTCCCCGGCTCTGGCTTCCTTGGCCGCTGGCCCAGTCCCCCACGATTCACCTTTAGCTGGCACCTCTAAGACCTTGCTCACTCTGGCCCATAGACCTGGAAGCCTTTCCTGCCACTCACCTATACGGGGCAGCATCCTGTCTGATTCACTGTGCCTTGCGCATGGGGAGGGCTAACACCCATTTCAGGAATGAGGAGGCCCGAATGCACACTAGTAGAATGAATGACCGAAGCAATGAATGGAGGGCTCCCTTCTGTGCTGCACTGCTCAGACCAGGGCAGTGACTTCCTGAGGCACTGGTTTCCCTCCCGCAAGTGGGGACAGAGCACTGTTTTTGTATTAAAACAAACATGAACATATTATGGCATAGAATACAGAATTCATGCATTTTGAATGAAATAGGAGACATCAGAGAAATACTGTCCTTGGCTGGGAGCTGTTTACTCTCCTGCATGGGGAGAAGCCCTCGTCAAGGGCCTCCATCCGATCCAGTCAGAAGATGCTTTCATCTCTGCAGCCTCAGGCTCCTCAGACCATGCTCTGCACGCTGGAGTGTTGATGTGTTGGCGAAAGGGGCAGGGGACCAAGAGGAAAGAGAGGGGCTGGGGGAGGGTGAAGCCCAGGATTTACAGGTGCAGATGCCAAGTTGCAGCTCCACGCTGACTTGTTGTGTGGCTTCGTGTAAGTTGCTGCACTTCTCTGGGCTTCGGTTCCCACATGTGTCATTGCTTAAAGGCTTATTTTTTGAGGATTAAATGAACTCACGCAGGTGAAGAGCCTGTTTCAGTGTTCGGGACACAATAGGGCCTCAACGCCCACTCACTGCTAAGTGTTAGGGACACACAAGCACATTCACCAGGTGGGGCCCCTGCCCAGCCCTGGCTGATGAACCCCCCAATAACAATTAAAACAGCTAACACTTTTGAGCACTGACTATGTGCGAAGTGCCTGGAGATGCTGTGCCTCAGTTTCCTCATCTCTATAATGGGGATAATAATAACCACCACCTCATAAGGCTATTGTAAGGATTAAATGCGGTAACATTTATAAAGTGACTGCCTGACACCAAGTATGTGCTTATAAAGATGTTCCCTTTTTATTTATTTATTCATTTAGTTGTAATTGAAGTGAAATTCACACAACATAAAATTAACCATTTTAAAGTGTGCAAGTCAGTGGCGTTTGGTGCAGTCACAATGCTGTACGACCACCACCTCTATCGAGTCCCAAGACATTTCCATCTCCCCGAAAGGAAACTCTTTACCCACTAAGCAGCCACTCCCCCTTCCCCCAGCCTCTGGCAACCACCAATCTACATTCTGTCTCTATAGATTTGCCTGTTCTGGGTATTTCACATGCATGGAATAATAGAATATGTGGTCTTTGGGGACTGGCTTTTTTCACTTAACATAATGTTTTCGAGGTTCATCCACATTGTAGCGTATATCAGATTTCACTCCATTTTGTAGAGGTGTTTCTTTAATAAAATATCTCACTGAATCCCCAATACGACCTGGGAAGTAGCCACTATCACCCTCGTCTTCTTACAGATGAGGAAACTGAGGCACAGAGAAGGTGGGGACTTGCCCAGGTCCCCTGCCAGGCAGCCCCAACACAGCCAGGTGGGCAGTGCTGGCACCTAAGGCCGCGGGCAGAGTGCCTCCCAAGGCCACCAGCGCATATTGAAGGAGACAGCAGTGGAATTACAAATCTAGGGAGATGTAAGGAGAGTGAAAATATTCTGGCACTTGCAGGATTGTGGGAGTTGAGCAGGTTTCCCCAGTGGAATTCCTGCCGCCTCTTCCCACACATCTGGGCCACAGGGGATGAAAGGGTTTGGGAGGGAGAAAGGCAAGTGTGGGAATGTGCAGGGAGGCGGGGACAGGGTGGGGCAGCCAGGGACGGGAGAATGCAAATAGGCATCCTGATGTCTGTGCAGGTACCATTTCTTTTCATCCTCACCTGTACATCCTGCAAAGCCAGTGGGGTAAGCCCATTGCACCGATGGCTAGTAAGGCTCCGAGAGGTTGAGTGGGGGCCAGAACTTGAGCCCAACAGTGTCTGATCTCAAAGCCCAGGCGTGTACCCATCCCTAATGCCTGTCACAGGCAGAGAGGGGGCGAATGGAGGAAGCATAGGGAGATTGCATCAGCCATAGTATGAGTGGTTACCCCAGAACCCCAGAAAGGAGCATCCCCAGATCCACTGAGAAGAGGAGAGAAAAGCGAGCAATGTCTGGAGGCACCAACTGTGGAGCCAGGGAGGCCAGGGCCATGCAGAACAGAGCAGAAGGGGAGAGGCAGAGACAAGGGCATCTGAAAGCCAGGTGCAGAGACCAACTGGAGAGGTAAAACTGAGGCAGCCCCCAGGGATGCTCCAGAGCAGAGCTTCTCAGGATGCCCAGCAGGCAGGGGCAGAGAGCAGAGTGGCCATACTGCCCCTCCTCCACACCCTCCCCGCCAGGGCCTGGCCTGGGTTACACCTGGCCCTACTTGGGACCTCGTTCCTGCCCCCGTCCCAGCCCCTCCTACTCCTGTCCAACTGTGTTTGAGAAATCCAAGAATGCAGCTGTAAACATGTGGGCTCTGGAGTCAAGCTGACCTGGCTTTGAACCCCAACTGCACTTCCTCGAGGTAGGCAAATCTCTGAGCACCAGTTTCCTCATCTGTAGAATGGGTATTGTGGGCACTCAACAGGATCATACATACCATGGAGTATTATCATGACGGCAATGACCAGGCTGCTATTCCTCTCTCAGGGGGTCTTGGTCCACCTCCTGCCTCCCCAAGGCTCCCACCTCCCTTTTCCTCACCTAGAAGACTAGCCTGACCTGGCCTTTTAAACACAAGGACTATTCTAGAACCAAACAAGCCCTAGTTGAAGGGGTTCTGCCCCACCCCAGGGCCTTTGAACTTACTGTTCCCTCTGCCTGGAAGGGGACTTGACAGAAAGCAGCAGAGCTGGGATGGGGCTTGGGGCACCCAGCACCTAGCTGGAGTTCAGTGACCACTGCTGGGGGTCTCTGGGGGGCATAAGGAGACCAGCTGGTGAGTCTCAGGGCCCCTGCCCGCCCAGGGCCTCCTGTCAGCTGTCAGCCAGCCCGCCCTCCCCCTCCCTCTCCTCTGCCTGCCTGAGACCATTAGTGTGGCTTTGTTTTGAGCACTATTTCCACTACCATGTGCTCTGGCCGCCGGGCCTCCATTAGGGACCCTTTCCTGGGGCCGCTGACAGGCAGCCAACAGCTCCCCAGCGAGCCAGCCGTAATTGCTGCCGCCTTGAAGGTCGGAAACGATTTTTTTAAAACCTCACAAAGCAAAACAGACACCCTGCCGTCTGCTCTCGCCTTCCCCGCCCTCAGCCGGGAACCAAGCCTGAGGTTTCCAAGAAAGGGGGGTTAAGACCCCCCCAACCCCAGAGACACCCTTAACATGCCAGGCTGGGGGAAAATAAAGTTTGGGCTCTGCTCCCTTGCTTTGAACTAGGTGGGGGGCCCCAGACACCTCTCCAAGCCCCAGTTTCCTCCTGGTCAAGATGGGTGTGTTGATGGGTGCCTGGGGTGCCTGCTGGGGTGACCATGACGAGCTTCTGACAGGAGGTCACGGGCCTCTCTGAGGACGTACATGAAGCAGAGAACCAGAATGCAGGAGAGGCAGGAAGAGAGCCTGCCAAGGGGAGAAAATTGCTCGGGAACAGGTTCTGAGGAGGGAGGAACTTGGGTGTTCAAGAAAGGAAGCGAGTGTACCTTCACACACACACACACACACACACACACACACACACACACACACACGGGCTTCCATCTCCTTTTGAGCCCACATTCCCATCATTCCCTGGACACCTGGACCAGCCCCATCATCCTATGAGCCCAGAAACTCAGCCCCCCAGCCCCCGGCAAACAGTCTCTCCTCCTGCGCTAGCCCCTCCAGCCTCCAAGTCCTGTCTGAGCCCCCATTTCAACTCACAGGGCCATCCCCACCCAAAGGCCAGCCACGCCCTGTGCCTTCCCCACTCAGAAACCCTCCAGGGCTGCCCCTGCCCCGGGAATCAAAACCAAGCTTCCCAGCCTGTTCTCAGTACCTCCAGCTGCAGCCTGCTTTTCCGGATATGCACACACGACTCTCCAAATGAAGCCCCTCCCAGGGGCTGCCAGGCAGTCAGGCAAGGCTCCCTACTGACCACCAGTCTCCTCTCAGCCCTGATGGTCCCCGGATACAGGCAGAAAAGGAGTCCGCCTCCCCCAGGAAGTCGTCCCTGACTGCACCAGGACACAGCAACCACTCTAGCTGGAAACCTCCAGAGACCTCCCTCCAATGGCTCACCTGCCCTGTTTCCTGGGCTCCCACCTCTGGCTGACTGTCCTCCATTATCTCTCCCAGTACTCACCCCCTGAAGACACTCACCAAGGACTTGCCAGGAAAGTGAATGAAGCTTCTTCCAGGTCACAAGAGAGCACTGTGTGGGGGAGTGGGGGGAAGGACTCCAGAGCCTGGCTCTGCTGCACACCGGCCCTGTGTCCTAGGGCCAGCCCTGGCTCCTGTCTGGACCTCAGTTACCTCCCCAGTGAAATGAAGGCTACTTCCCTGGAGTCCCACAGGTGGGCTTTGGGGGCAACAAACCCTCTGATGCTGGACAAAACCATGTGGCATTTTTCTGAGGAAACAATCCAGTTTTCATCAACATTCCAGCTCTCAAGAGGATCACGACCTCCAAAAAAATTAGGAACCACTAGTCTAGACAATATCCAGCGTCCCTTGTAGCTTCCCCACGTGGTCATTCACTCGTTTATTCGCTTCATTCATTCAACCAACATTTCTTGGGTGCCTGCTCGGTGTGGGTGTCGTCATCATGCACAGAATCTGTGTATGTGTAATCCTGAGATGTCCCCTGAAGAGAGAAGCATACGTGTGTGTGTGTGTGTGTGTGTGTGTGTGTGTCTACAGACAGAGAGGGAAAGGGAGGACCAAGGTGGGAGAGATGAGAAGAGGGAGGGAGAGGGATAGAGCAGACACAGGGAAAGGGACAAAGAAAGATGGAGAGAGACTGAACAACAGAGATAGAGATCGAAAGAGAGAGAAACCCACGGAGAGAGATCTGGAGGAAGAGGGGAAGGCAAGCATGTGCCACCGATGGGCAATGCCAGCCCCCCTAATTGATGGCTCTGAGCGAGGCCCCCCTCCCGGCTCCGGCTCTAACCTTCCAGATGCTCCCAGAGCCTCCACGCCTCGCATCCCAAGGGCACCAGCTTGGAGGTGGAGGCTGGTACTGACTCAAAGGCAGAGGGCACCCGCCTGGCCCCTTAGGCCAGCCCACTAAAGGACCTCCCAGGCCCCTTCCCCCACTGCCACAGCTCCTCCAACTGCACGTGAGCAAATACCCTACCCGAACATTCACTCTAGACTCAGGCTCAGACAAAAACAGCAGCCCCCAGTAGAACACTCGGGCAGGCACGCCCACACCCCCGCTGCTCCCCACTGACAATGCTGGACTTGGATCCAGGAGCTTAGACTCTCAGCCCTGGGCTCTTTCATCCAGACCCAGGCCTTCTCAGCATTCTGGCATCACGGACCCTGAGAGAATCTGACGAATCCAGGGCGCCGCTGCGGAACAAAGCACCTGCCCACAAGCCCAGGCGGTTTGGCAGCCGGGAAAGGACAGATGAGCGGGTGAAGAGCCACAAGCTGGGCTCAGGCCTGGCTCTGCCATCCAACATCTGTGTGTCCTCAGGCAAACTGCATCATCCCCCAAGCCTCAGTGTCCTCATCTGTAAAATGGGAGCGCCCTCCTCACAGGCCAGGTGAGGATTAGATGAGAGGAGGAGGGGGAAGTGGCAGGCACAGAGAAAATCCCCCATGAGTGCTGGCTGGTGTTTTGGTTCATAGCCCGAAAGGCCACTGAGAGCTAAGCACCATGTGCTGGACGGAATCCCACGCCACCGTCGGCTCCATCCTCACCTGTTGATTGGAGGACAAAGAATAGGGCTTGGGAGGATACAGATGGAGGTATTCTAGATGCTTAGAGCTTAGGAGAACTCGGCACTGTTCAGGTGGGGAAATTGAGAGGGGCAGGGACGTGCCAAGCCACCCAGAAGGTGGAGGCAGTGGGAGGGTGGATAAAAACCCAGGTTCCATTCCCCGCCCCAATTCTGGCACTTTAACTGGGGGCTGAAATGACAAAGGAGTCACTATCCCCACCTCTCAACATGGGGAGCAGCGAAGGCCCCACTCCCACCACGTTCATTCCCTGTGTGGGACCAGGCATCCCCGGAGTCCGGAGCTCCGCCCACCTAAGCCCTTGTCCCAGCCCCACCACTAAACTGCTGGGTAAAACATCCTTATTAACCGCCCACTGTGTTCTGCCTTCTCTGCCCACTTCACCAGTCTTTGCTCCTTTGGGAAAGAAGGCAGGAAAACCCCCATGACATCCCCAGCTAATAACTGGTCCAGCTTACATACCTTCTGTGATGGGGAGCTCACCACTGGGTACCTTAACTGCTCCAGGAGTGAGCGCCTTTCTCCAGGCTGAACATCATCCCTGCTTCTTAACTCATCACAATTTATACTTATATGTATCTTATAAGTTTAGTTGTCTGAGCAAGAGCCTTAACTGTCTTCTTCACTGATATGTCCCCAGTGGCTAAAAGAGCCTGGTCCATGGCAGGTTCTCAACTGATATTCGTTGAAGGAATGAAGGAAGGAAGGAATGATCAAGCTTCCAATAAATGGCAGCAGCCCCTGTTAGGCCTCCCAGTATGAGGAGTACGGAGTATGAGATGGGAGGGGCTGGCCTGCAGGCCAGCAGCCCCCAAGTTCAGTCATCCCCGCACACAGATGGGCCTGGGTACCACCCGTACTAGTATGTCGTCTGTGTTTTTCTATAAACTAACCCACTATGTGTTTTTTTTTTTTGCGGTACGCGGACCTCTCACCGTCGTGGCCTCTCCCGTTGTGGAGCACAGGCTCTGGACGCGCAGGCTCAGCAGCCATGGCTCACGGGTCCAGCCGCTCCGCAGCATGTGGGATCTTCCCAGACCGGGACACGAACCCGTGTCCCCTGCATCGGCAGGCGGACTCCCAACCACTGCGCCACCAGGGAAGCCCCGGGGGCTTCTTAAAGAAGGGTTTCAACTGGGTATGGTGGAGCTGAGTCCTCTGCTGGCTTCGAGAAAGGGGAGGGGACACAGTGGTGGGCAGGGGGACCCAGAGGAGGAGCAGCCCCTCTGCCCCCCCATCCCCACTTCCCTTCTCCACAGCAGCAGGTACCAGAGGGATCCCGGGATCACCAGCTGGGAAAGGAGCGGATTTATTCCCCCAGTGAGACCACTGCCCCTTTTCCTGTTGGAAGAATTTCACTGGGGTCTGGGGGAAGAAGATACATCCTGGGACCCCATTACCCTCAAGGCTGCAGCATCTCATATGCACCCCAAGGGACTGGGCCTGAGTCCACCCACTGCAAGGTGAAATCAGCCTTACCCACCCCAGATGTCCTTGTTGTGGTCAATAAGGATGAGGAGGGGTTCCAGTTTTGTGATTTTTCTACTAATAACATGGATTTCTAATGAAATTAAAATTATGTGAATGTTTAAAACAATACTGACTTGGAATGAGCAAAAGCTGAAGAATTTCAGACCTTAGACCTCTGCCTTATCCTCCTTGCCACCCATTCAGTCATTCCCTGCCACCTCCCTAGGCTGGGCATTGTGGAGGGTACCAGGACACAAGGGAATCTGACCTGTACCCCCAGTCATTACAATGGGAGTGGTGAGAGTGGCCGGATGCCGGCCACTGTATAGCCAGCTGGCTCCAAATCCCCTTAGGGGCCGAGAGACTCTTCCCACGACCCCCTCAACAGCTGGTTCGGTCCCTGAAGTCCAAGGTCATGGCCAAGCACCAGGAGGTGGGGTTGCTTCATGTCCCCTTTCCCCTCTTTCTGACACCTGCCCCTCACGTGGGTGCCAACGTCACTGTCCACACCACGTGCTTCCTCTCCTTACGCATATGATTTTCTCAGCCTCCAACAGAAGCTGGAAAGTCACTGAGGCAGGGTCCTGGTCTGGGGGTTGCCATGTCTGCCGCTGCACAGCTGGGGCATGCAATGTGGAGGTCACCATGCTCACTCCTTCCACCACAGGAAGTCTCGTGACCTTGGGCCTCTCCCTCGTCCTCTCTGGGACACAACAGCACTGTGAGCGTGGGCCCTGGAGCCACATTCTGGGCTCCGCCCTGGGCTCCAACACTTGCTAGGTGCGTGACCTTGGGCAAGCCTCTAACCTCACCACGTCTCAGTTTCCTCATGAAAACATCAGGCCAGGGAAAGTCCCCTCCCCTTAGGGTTCTTATGAGGATCAAATGAGACAATGCCATTTACGGCCCTGGCATGACAATAAACATTTGCTTGCGTATAATTTTCACTCTCTTTGTATCGAGCTGGGTCAGGTGATCCCAAAAGCCAAGCACTAACCTCCCATGCAATTTGGGCACACGCTCTCTTGCCCGTGGCCTTGGTCTTCCCCTCTGTTAGATGGGTAGAAGGAGATGGTCCCAGAGGTCCTGCTGGCTTGGCCTGAGCCTTAGTGATTCATTCCAAGCGCTCTATCTCCTGCCTCGGTGGCTGGTGGGTGGGAAGGGACCACTCTCCTGGCACCCCCGATCCTGCCCACTTGTTTGTCAACAGGAGACTTTCCCCAACAACCCTGCTGTCAGGGTGGCAGCGAGCCAAATTCCCCGTCCTGCCGGCTGCCTGTGGCTCCCCTTGCTTGGGGAAAAGGCTGAGGGAGCCGCTGATAGGCAAAGTGTCAAAAGCAATTGGTGTGAAGGACTTGGGGAAAACCGCTTGCGAGGGTCAATTCCCTACCGGAGGCCGGGAAACCCTCAGCCCAAGGCGGAGTGTTTACGGGCGTAATTGATAGAATAATCACCAACACCGGAGACAACGGCGAACACATTTTTAACATCATAACCTTCAGAAGACAGCACTCAGTTTTCTCCATCTCCCAGCCACCAAACTAGCCAGC
Organism: Delphinapterus leucas; assembly: GCF_059928025.1. Taxonomy (NCBI): domain Eukaryota; kingdom Metazoa; phylum Chordata; class Mammalia; order Artiodactyla; family Monodontidae; genus Delphinapterus; species Delphinapterus leucas. The sequence continues at coordinate 67,101,863 of NC_143143.1, read as the reverse complement.
TTACTGATAGGGAGATACCTATAGTTCGTTGAGGAATGCGAGAAAGCCAGAGTCATTTTTCAGTGCACAGGCTGTTTGCCAAATGGCCCGGCGGCCCCCGCCACCTCCCCCAGCGCCCCGCTGCTCCCTCCTGGCAACAGAGAAAACCTCAGGACAGTGAATCACTCAATGGACAAAGCGCCAGGCCAAACCAGGATCTTTGTCTGCTGCAGGGTGTATTAATAATTTAGGGTGTGTGTGTGTGTGTGTGTGTGTGTGTGTGTGTGTGTGTGTGTGTGTCAGGGCAGGGGCGGGAGGATGCATGTTTGCTGCAGTGTAAGGCTTCCTGGGGCTCCTCTGAGGGTCCACATACCTGCTCCAGCCTGGACTTCTTCCTCCCTTGCAAAACCAGACCAATCCAGCAGCCCCTGGCACCAGACAATTTCCCATCCCTACATGTCTCATCAGGTTTGAGTGAATACTTAAGGCAGTGGCTCCCAGACTCCAGGCTGCTTGGTAATCATCTCGGGAGCTTATTAAAATGCAAATTCCAGGGTCCCATCAACAATCATTTTGGCCAATGGGTCTGGGGAGGACCCCAGGATCTGCATTTTAACAAACTCCCTGGGTGATTGCAATGCAAGAGGTGCACAGAGATCTTCATAAAGATCCTGCCTTCCGGGGACTTCCCTGGCAGTCCAGTGGTTAAGACTCGGAGCTTCCACCACAGGGGAGCATGGGTTTGATCCCTGGTCTGGGGAAAGTAAGACCCCACATGCCGTGCAATGCGGCCAGAAAAAAAGAAGACAAGATCCTGCCTGCCGTGGACAAGATCTAGAAAGAGTCCTGGAGAAGGAGGCTAATCCAGCTTCCTGCTTCTAACTTGCATGTGGCCTCAGCAAGATCCCATCACCTTTCTGAGCTACTGGCTCCTCCTGGTGGAACCCACTGCCTTACCAGTTCTCTGGGGAAGTGGAAGGGAGTCCCTTGGGCAGAGCTGGGCAGAGGAAGGAGACCCATCACACAACTGGCCAAGCCTGCCTCAAGGCTGTCCCGGAGGAGGCAGGCCCAGAGCATAACTGCCAGACACACCTTCAGTGTAGGCACAGCTCCCCAGCTCTCTGTACAGACTCAGTGACCTTGGGCAAGTCACTGGCCCTCTCTAACCTGTTTCCTCATATGTCCAGCACCAGCCTTGCACGAATAATGTCAGCCTTAGTGAGTTAACACTGGCAAGGGGTTTGGTAGCACCCGGCACACAGTAGGCAGTTCATAAATGTCAGCTCCCTTTCCTCCCACCCGCTGTGCTCATGGCAATGAGCTAACCCTGTCTGATGAGGAAAAATCAAAGTAGCTGCCATTAATTGAATACCTACTGGGCATAGACACTGACCATCACCACCCCCGCCTCCCACTTCCCTGAGGGCTACCTAAGAGGCAGGTACCACTCACTCCCCATTCACTCCTCATGCCTTTAAAAAGCCCTCTGCGAAGCGAACTGAGTGGAGGTAGTGGAGGTAGCAGGGAGAGGGGAAGCGAGATAGATGTCCTTGCGGACCCATCTGACCCCGGGCTTTCCCTGTGACAAGGCGTTAGCCTGGCGGCTGGGCTGGGACCGAGCTGGAGAGGTGAGCAGCCACCAGGCGGCTGGGGTCAACGGACTCCTCCCCGGGACCCCCACTGCAGCCTCCTACCCCTACCCGAGACGCAGAGACGCCTGCCTAACCCTGCATCAGCTGAGGACACGCGGAGCCCAGGAATAATGAAATGATCAGGCTCCAATCTGCTAAACAGCAATTTCTGGGCTTTTTCGGCACACATAGCTTTTATTAAATTGGTATTCTCCTCCTGAACACAAACGGCTATTAGACATGACCCACTTATCCGCCGTGTCTCACTATCATTAATAACAGTTTCTTTTTGTGATTAAGTGAGTGGCTCCAAACCCTTCCCGTGGTTTCGGGCGTTTGGCCTGGCAAAGGGGCAGCACGGGGGCTCCTCGGCATCTACTACTTGGTGACTTTGAACCTGGCAGTGTTGGGAGATGGCAGTCTGGCCCCTGCAGAGCAGCCTGGCCTCCTCGCTTCTTGGGGGACAGAACGAGCCCTAGAGGGGTGACTCACTGGCCCAGAACTGCATGGCGGGTCACTAAGAGAAGCCAGGTTCCCCCGCAGCCAGTGCTGTGTCCTTGACATCCAACCCCTCCTCTGGGCCTCTGCTGGCCCTCCCCAGGGTTCAGCAGGGACGTTACAGCTAGTGGGGCAGAGCTGTGCCCTAAGCACGCCTGGCACCAGGGGGCAGGCAGAGACTGCCACACAAAGGGCAAACCCTGCTTTCCTATGGGGGGGGTCACCTTGGGGCCTCAGGAATGACAGAGTGGCACCCAGATCCTAGGGGTCTGGTGATCCAGCGACAGGATGATGGTAAACCTCAGAGCCCCAGTCCTTGTATGTCTCGGGACCGCAAACTCAGGAAAGCCCTTCCTTGGAAAACCCTCCTAGTGTAAGTTCCAACTGTGCCAAGGAACTGAGCGAGCTGAGCAGAGCCAGAAGGGGAGCGGAAGGAGGAATTCCCAGTCTCCCTTGAATGGGAGGGAATCTGACAGGGAGATGAATGTCCTGGAAAAAGCAGTGTCTTTGCCCGACAGACCCTGGGGCCAGTCTCAGCTCAACCACTCACTCACTGTGTGACCTTGGGAGAGTCCCTTTACCTCTCTGAGCCTTGATTTTTCCATCTGTAAACTAAGGATCAAAATAAGCCTTCCCCTATTTACCACCACTGCAGCCAGGTCGGTAGAAATTAGATGAAGGATAAGAAGGGTACGTGAATGGTACACAGAGCGGTTTCTATTTAACATGGTAAGGAAGAAGGGTGCAGGGAGTCATGCTTCCCAAAAGCAGAGTCCCTGAGAAGGGCTTTGGAAGCGCCCTCTACTTTCCGAAGCAATTCCACCCATGCATCATGCCCCAGCAGCCTTCTCTGATTACCTACTACCATGGCCCTCACTCTTTTCCATCAGAATAAATCACCCAGTTCTCTGCCATTTGTGCAAACCTCTCCCCAGCCCTGGGCATACAGTGCCCAGCATTGGTGCTGCAGCCTCTCTTACCAGATTGGAAGCCTTTGCAGGGAAGAGATGGATGGACAAAGTGTCTCCATTTTCATCTATGCCCTGGTCCCCATACCAGAAGGAGCCTGGCTCATGGGGGCAAGGGGCGCCCCCAGAGCTGCCAGCTTCAGACAATCCAACTCTACTGCCAACTTGGGCTCCTCTGGGGCTAGAAGGAGCTTCTGACACTCAGGCAACCAGTGCTGGGAATGTTCTCTTGCTCCCTGGCTCTCACAGTGGCTGAGTTGAGATTTCCCACCTTTCAGTCCTCCAGGGTCAAAGATGAGGACAGGTGGGTACCCTGTTGAGGGATGGCAGGGGCTTCCTGTCCCCCTGCCTCCCCAGAGGCAGACAAAAGCTCCTGGCTTCCCTCTTCCCCTTCCATGCCTCTGGCTGGAAGCAACAATGCCAACTATTCCAATGTCTTCAAGGGGCTCCCACCAAGCCTTCGTCCCCAAGATGCCACCCACCTGACAGGGGTGGCTGCAGCCCAGGCTACCAGTTCTCAAGAGGTGGGGTCTTCTGTCCCCCAGGACCTTTCCCAGTGGGGGAGGTGTGGAGAAGGAAGGGACAAGGACAGCTGTGGGGTTAAACCCACAAAGGGCAAAGGCAGATGGGCGGAGAGCGGTGGGTGAGCAAAGTGTGTTCACAAAGTGTTTGTATATGCCAATGTGTCTGCAGGCAGGCGGGCAGGCAGGAGTTGTGCGCTTGGGTGCCAGCTGGCAGGGTCTGAGTGCTCCAGCCCTAGTGCCTGCTGTGTGTGTAGTGAGCATATGAGTGAGAAGGGGTATCTGAGATGGTGTCTGGAGATGTGTGAGGGAAGGAGTTGTGAGTGTGAGAAAGCAGTGAGTGTGGCTGTGTGTCCGTGGCTGTGAATATGTGTGTGGTCGTGGAGGTGTGTGTATCGCAGGGAGTTGGGGGGGGATGGGGGGGTTGGAGAGAGCCCTCCGCGAGAGGGGCATAGGGGGTGCCCCCTCCTCCGCAGGGGTGGCCAGGGAGCCAGGGCCGGTCCATAGACCCGGCAGGGGGCGCCCCGGGACTCCCGCCACCGGCAGCACGGGTTCTAGCCCGGGGACGGCCAAGTTGGAGCCGCGCGGCCCAGGGTGGGGTTTGGCGTGGAAGTCCGCGAGGGCGGCGACCCAACTCACCGTGGCCGGAGATGTGGTTGTCCCAGGGCGCGTGGCCGGCGGGCCGCGTGGCGCCGCCGAGTTGCAGGAAAAGTGCCAGGTAGTGGAGGGCGCCCAGCGCCACGCCGAGCAGGGCCCCCATGGTGCGCGCTCGGGCCGCGGGCGCCGCCGCCTCACATCGGGGCTCAGGAGACCGCAGACACCACGCCCGCCGTCCCCTGCCCGGTGCGGCCTGGTTGCCCCGCTGCGGCTGCTGCCCCTCGCCCGATGAACCCGGTCTGGCCCCGGCTCCAGTCCTCGCCCGGCTCCGGCCCAGCCCCGGCTGCGGTTAGCAAGCGCACGCCCTGCCGGCCGTCTCCGACTGCGGGACTCTTCCCTTCCGCGGAAGGCCACTTCGCTTGGCGCCGCTGCCGCCGCACCCCCTCCCTCCCACTCCCTCCCGCCCGCCCAGAGGAGGCGGCGGCGGAGGGATCTGTCTCTTGATTTATCATCAAAGTTTTGCCCAGGCTGGGATTTTTAAAGCGGTACCCGCAACTTCCCCGGCTGGAGAGAGCAGGCCGGGGGGAGATGGGGTGGAGGAAGCCACCCCAGGGACCCGGTTCCTGCAAAGCATAACACCGCTGGCTTCAGAAACAGAAATGCTCTCCATCGGGAAAAGGAGAAAAACCAGTCGACCAGCCGCCAGACCCAGCGCGCTCAGGAGGGTCTCCTCAACTTTGCTAGCAGGGCGGTGCCGGGGTCAGGGAGGCACTTGGGGGTGGGGTGGAGGTGAGGTTGAGGTAGGATGGGAACCTGGGCTGAGGCACAGGAGACCTGGTTAGACCTGGTTAGACCTGCCTGCCTTTGGCTCCCAGTGTGATCGTGTCCGGGTGTCTACCCCTGTCTGAGCTTCAAGGTCTTCAACTGAGAAGTGGGAATAATAGCTGCCTTCAGGGATCCTGGTGAGGATTTACAAAATCGTGTGTGTAAAGCGCTAAGCATAATGCCGCCTTCGTGGTAGGAGCTCAATAGTTATTACTGTTGCTGTTCCCCTCTCTGGGACTCAGTTTTCGTGTCTGTAATAGTGGGCGTAAGGCAGGCTAGTTGCTGGGTCTTCTTCTAGCTTAGAGATGCTGGGCCCTGCACAGTGGATTGGATCGCCCCCTTCTGGACTGTAGGGTTCCCTTCCTCGGACAGATGGGCATAGTGGAATGTTGGGCGGGTGGTGAGGGGGAAGGAGGTGGTGGTGAATGAAGCCATTTTCATTCCCAAGAGCAGGAATGCAACGAGATACTCCGATTCCTTCTCCAACTGCTTAAGTGGGGCTGCTGGGACAGACCTTCAGTACAGACACAAGGCGGACCTACTGTGGCCCCATTTAAAAGAAGATTAAGCACATTAAATCAGAGAAGTAGCTTCTCTGAGGCCCCACAGCGAGTCTGGGGCTAAGTCCCTGATTCCCGGACAGGGTCCCTCCTGCTCTCATCCCTTGTGCTTTGCCAGGCATCATTCCCGACGGCCGTGTCCGCCGCTGTTTCAGCACCACGGAGGAGGACAGCGTTAACCCCGACACCCATTTTTTTTTTTTTAAATAAATTTATTTATTTGTTTTTGGCTGTGTTGGGTCTTCGTTGCTGCACACAGGCTTTCTCTAGTTGTGGTGAGCGGGGACTACTCTTTGTTGCGGTGCGCGGGTTTCTCATTGCGGTGGCTTCTCTCGTGGAGAACGGGCTCCAGGCGCGCGGGCTTCAGTAGCTGTGGCCCGCGGGCTCAGTAGTTGTGGCTTACGGGCTCTAGAGCACAGGCTCAGTAGTTGTGGTGCACGGGATTGGTTGCTCCGCGGCATGTGGGATCTTCCCGGACCAGGGGTCGAACCCGTGTCCCCTGCATTGGCAGGCGGATTCTCAACCACTGCGCCACAAGGGATGCCCCACGGACACCCATCTTTTCAAGCTCACCGACCGCACCTCCGCGGGCTCTTAGATGGGCAGGTTCAGCACCAAGGACTGACCTTCTGATTTCCTCCCTCGCCCCTGCCGAATGGGAGTCAGCGCCTGAGACGGCCCACATCCGTCTCCAGACCACACACAGGTGGATCCCGCATTGTGGACAGCACCCCAACTTTGAGAATGAAGTTAAGCCCGAAGGACAGCTTCTCCCTCCACCCCTCCACCCCTGTCTTTACTCTGTCCTGCACACCCCTTTACAATAGTATGGCGGGCAGCACACCAGTTGGGGCCTGTGGTCACCAGCAACAATACAGTTTATTTGAAACTATGCTCAGCACCCTGAAGTGTCGCGCACTTACAAATACTGTTTCTGCACAACTGACAGCCCTCACAGGACCGGTGGCGCGGCACTGCCTTCAGCACGGCAGAAGGACAAAACCCCGTCCTAGCTCATTCCCACCCATATTATCTGGAGGAAGTGGCCTTTTATTTATTTATTTATTGCCTGATTAATTTACTTCTCACTTCCTTCCCACTCAGAGGTGGTATTTAGGCTATCCTGGGTTGACCAGCTGTCTTGGGTACGAAAGTATTTCCTCATTCATTAATTCGATTGACTCTCACTCCCAGTGAAATGGGCTTCATTGCCCCCACTATAAAGATGGAGAAACTGAGAATCTTCAAGAACACATAGCAGGGACTTCCCTGGTGGTCTAGTGGTAAACAATATGCCTTACAATTCAGGGAACACGGGTTTGATCCCTGGTCAGGGAACTAAGATCCCACATGCAGCAGAGCAACTAAGGCCACCTGCCACAACTACTGAGCTCGCCTGCCTCAACTAGAACCCGCGCCACAAACTACAGAGCCCACGCGCTCTGGAACCCGCGTGCCACAGCTACAGAGTGCATGCGCCCTGGAGTCTGCGCACAACAACCAGAGAGAGAAAACCCACAGGCCACAACAAGAGAGAAGCCTGCACGCCACAACCAAAGATCCCGCATGCCTCAACGAAGGTCCCACGTGCTGCAGCTAAGACCCGACACAGCCAAAAATTTTAAAAATAAATAATAAATAAATAAATCTTAAAAAAAAAAATTGATCACATAACAGCACCAAGAATGGAACCCAGGATTCTTTCAATCCCAGGCTGAAGCCTCTCCAGGAGAATGTAACGGCAGAAATGGGGCCCAAACCCAGGGCTTTCTCCTCTTAAACCTCAGATTGGAGGGAAGGGGGCAGAGGCAAGGGGACAGGGAGAGATCGGAGACTAGAAGAGACAGGAGAAAACAAGAGACTCTGCTTGCGGGCTGCAGAGGAACGAGGTCAGGGTGGGACAGCAACTCCGCCACTAACCCACTGACTGACCTTGAGGAATCCTTTTTTCTCATAGTCTGGGACAGGGTTAAACTCTGTAACCTCTGAGGTTCCTTCAAGGAGAGACCTCCAGGGATTTAATGAGTTTGAAAAGGCTCATGCTGTAATAGCTCTGCTCAAAACCCTCTAATGGCCTTGTTTATCACAGAAATCTTGACGTCTCTGGTTTGCATTCAAGGTCCCAGCCTCACCTCCTGCACATGCCAGACATCATTCGCCCCATGTTCTCTCCCTGAACATGCCCTAGCTTCATCCCGTCCTTACCCTTCCCAGTGCTTCCCCCTCCAGAAGCATGCCTTCCCCTCCGTCTAGCTGAGTCTTCCATTGGCCAAGGTCCAGTCTGCATCCCCCACAGGAAGAAATGCCTGCTGCCTTCTCCCGATCTCTGAGCCTCTGTTGGCCCATTACTGTCTACCCAGCGCTGTGCTAAGAACTTTACTTATCCCACTTAATCCTCAGAACTACCAAGCCGTATAGGGTAGAATAGTGTGGTTATAAGTATGGGCTCTCATTTTGAATCCTGCCAACTGCTAGCTGCGTGACCTTAGATAAGTTACTTAACTTTTCTGTGCCTGAGCTTCCTTACCTAAAGATAATACCTCCATCACAAGATTATTGTGAGGATTAAATGACTTGCTACATGGAAATCACTTAGAACATTGCCTGGCACATAGTAAATAGTAATACACAGTAAATACATAGCCATATACATGTTGGCTATTATTATTACTGTTATTATTAGTTACAGATAAGTAAACAGATGCTCTGAAGGTTAAGTATCTTCCCCACTGTCTCACAAGACAGTGGTAGAGCCGTGATATGTTTGACTCCAGAGCCGATGTTCTTGGCATAATACACATCCAGTTCAACCTACCCAGCTTAGGAAACTAAGACCCAGAGAGGATGAGTGAATTCCTCAGTCACAGAGCCAACCATGACAGAACTAGATCCAGGACCTCTGACTCCCAGCTCAGGGCTCTCCCAAAATACCAGACTGTCCCATTTGTATTTCTTACAGCACCTAAAATGTACTTTACAGTTTATGAATCACATTTACATCCATGTCTCATATAATTCACGCAACAACCCCTGAGGCCGCTATTATTTTTTATTTATTTATTTAATTTATTTATTTTATTTCTGGCTGCATTGAGTCTTCGCTCCTGTGTGCGTGCTTTCTCTAGTTGCAGCGAGCAGGGGCTACTCTTCTTTGTGGGGCATGGGCCTCTCATTACGGCTTCTCTTGTTGTGGAGCACAGGCTCTAGGTGCTTTGCGGGCTCAGTAGTTGTGGCTTGTGGGCTCTAGAGCACAGGCTCAGTAGTTGTGGTGCACGGGCTTAGTTGCTCCACGGCATGCGGAATCTTCCTGGACCGGGGCTTGAACCCGTGTCCCCAGCATTGGCAGGCGGATTCGTAACCACTAAGCCACCAGGGAAGCCCGAGGCCACTATTATTACCTTCCTTCTTTTACACATAGGAAACTGAAGCTCAGAGAGATGAAGTAGCCTGTTCAACATGGCACAGGGAAGCAGGGCAAAAGCTGGATGTGAAAGGACGAATCCTCAGCCCATATTTCTCCTTTGTGTAATTCTGCCTCTTTTCTGCTTTGCGATCCAAGTGCAAACAGCAGACACTGTGGAAGCTAAGAGCTTAGTGGAGGCACAAGGTAAACAAAAACTATTCCAGGAAATAGTCTCTAGGAATTCACCAGGGCAGGTGGCTGCTGTCACTCATTTCACTCTGGGAACACTCTAGGAGACAGTGAGCTTCCCATCCCTGGAGGCAATTAAACAAGCATCTAGTGATCACGTGGATGCCAAGAGGCAAATATCACTGTTATTTCCATGACCCAAATGAGGCTCAGAAGGTGAACATCATGTTAAGGATTTCAGTCAAGAAAGACGATCTTTTAAAAGTTCCCCTCAAGCAGGGGATCTCGCACTGTCCCTTGCCTCTGACCCAAGCTCCCTGGAGAGTCCCCAGCCTCCCCTTGACCCAGGGAGGCCAGCCTCCCTTTCCTCCTTGAGAGGTGTCACTTGAGCATCATGGCTCTGTCAGTGGTAACAGCCATAAGATTTGTCCTTTTAATCCAGAATCAATAGCAAATTTCATTTAAAAATAAATTAAACCAGGCATTGGGAATCACTCACCACGTGGGCCAGGGAGCTATATAGCGCCGTCTAAATGGCCCCCTTCTGCTCATCTATCAATGCCAAAAGGGGGGAAATACCTAAGCTGCCTGATTCATGGAGAAACTACCTGAATGTATCATCTGCTAACAATGAGCAATTGAGCCCCGAGTTGCCCCTTTTAACACACCAATAACATGTGCAGCGCGGCTTCATGAGAGCTTATCGGAGACCCCACGGTCGCTGGCTGGGAGGGAACCCATTTATAAGGGGGAACAATGGCTTCAGTATGTAACCGCCTAATTTCCAGAATGCATTACTGAGCTCAGAGGAGCAATGGAATTCTATTAAACTCTTATCTGTCATGGGAGGGTATGAAACCTGCGGGGAAATCCAGACTTAGCAGAGACATGCCCAGAAAGGACTAGGGCTGACCCTGGGAGGGGGTGAGCAAACCCAGAGGGGAAGAGGGGGCAGGCGGGGCCCTGCATGGGTAAAAATATGTGCGTTAATAGAGCTCTGGTTTCCAGCGATTATGTTTACATCAGCGAATAAAACTTGGCAATAAAACATCGGAGCTGTGTCTCAGACAGCATTTCCTTTTACAGCCTGGTGTATTTCACTCATTATAACAGGAGGCAAGGAGCTTGAGGTGTCCCCATTTCTCCCCCTTTAATTAAATTTCCTAAATTACTGCCCAAAATTTGGATAAAGCAAAAGACTTACAGCTCTCCTAATCTCCATCACGGCTCCCATCCCATCATTGTGGTGGCCCTGACTGTACCAGGATCCAATATTATTAAACTGAAATGCTGTGGGCATTGCCTGCCTGGGCTCTGGTTTGTAAAAGGAGATGCAGCCTCAGGAGAAAAATTGGCCCAGGCTCAGAAAAGAGGCCTGGGTTCTGGGACTGACTTTTCTATCATCTTGCTGTGTGACCTTGGGCAAGTTACTTCCCCTCTTTGGGATCGATGAGTTCCCTTTTTCTGCAAACATTCATCTGGAGGCTTTTAGAGTTGATTGGGGTCTGGGGTACCCTTTTGAATGCACACTGGGGTGACTTAGGGAGCTTTAAAAAACTAATAATGTTCAGACCACACCCCAGAGATTCTGACCCAACTGCTTTGGGTGAGGCTAGGCCTGGTATCAGGCTTTTTCGAAATTTCCCAGGTGATCCCAGTGCACAGCTGGGGTTGAGCACCACTGGCCTAGACACAGAGTTATGAGATGTTAGTGGACTTCAGACTCTCTGGGGAGGCTGGTTGTGTCTGCAGAGTCCCAGGCCCCACTCCTGGGGGGTCTCTTCCAGTATGGCTGGGGGAGATATCAGGGACTCTGCCGGCTTACCAAGCTCTCAGGTGTACCTCGAGCAGGGATCCAGAGGGCCACAGTGAGGACCCCGACAGGATGGGAGGACAGGGGCTCCTCCTCTTCTGGTCCTTGAATTGGGTCCAGCCAGCCTCTTGGGGCAAGGAGGCCACCTGCTCTCATGTGCAGTGCAGCACAGGGGGCCGAGCTGTGACCCCCTCCCACCCAGGTCTGGGACACTCTTCTCCTCTGATGACTGATTTCTTTATCCGTTCTCCCACAAGCTGGGCAGGAGCCGTGAGTGCCCTCTGCAGTCAGGCCATGTCTCTGTCACGTGAGCCTCCAGGTTTCCTTCTGCCTAGGTGGCTCACCCATGATGCAGACCCAGATCCTCCCATCTTCGTGGATTCTGAAACGTCATCTGCACTCTGCCTCCCTCAGAACTCATGGACCAATTAGGAAGCCCCTAGCTAGGCTGAGGGCCATGCCTGGGCCAGATGCCAGAGACAGGGGGAGGTCATCCAGGCTGGCCCCTGTCCCTTCTAGGCTGAGTAACCCCATGAAGACCTGTGGGGCCACTCTGAGGTTTTCTTTCTGGATTGCAGCCTGGGTGGACCACATAGAGTGAAGACATCATCTAAAACCTAGAATTTAAAATAACTCTGTTTTTTAACAGAGAAGGGTCATCCAGGATCAACCACGGTTGCCCCATTGTATAGATGGGGAAACTGAGGCCCAGAGAGGGGTGAGGACAAGCCTAGGGTCTCACAGGGAGGAAATGGCAGAGCCAGGCCAAGGACCCAGGTCTCCTGACTCCAGCTGGAGTCTTCCCTCCACATGTCATGAGGAGAGCAGACAGAACCCACCATCAACTTTGCAGCCAGGCAGCTACTCCAGAGGCATCCCACTCTGGGGTTTCCCAAAGCGGGCACCTGTCTGAGGTCCAGAGAACCCCCCTAGGCCTTGGCTCTCAGGTTTGAACCCAAGCCCATAAATTGCACTCTACCAAGGCCAGTGAAACGTGCACGAGCTGTGTATTTGTGTTGTCCCAGCAAGGAGCCTAACGATAAGCCCCATCAAGGGCAATTAACTGCATCAGAAAGACGGGGTTCCTAGGGCCCTTCACCCTGCCAACCGGGTGCTTATTAAACACGACAGGACAGCAGGGTCTCTGCCAATTTCGAGGCTCTGCTTGTGGGAGTGTTTTTAAAATCCTGAAATGACGTTAATGGTGTGGTTAATGCCAGTCTAAATATTCCATGGCTGTGAGTAATTAGCTAGACCAACACTGTCCAGTAGAAATCAAATGCGAGCCTGCATGTGTAATTTAAATTTTTCGGGAATTCCCTGGTGGCCCAGTGGCTAGGATTCCTCACTTTCACTGCCGAGGGCCCGGTTCAATCCCTGGTTGGGGAACTAAGATTCTGTAAGCCACGTGGCGCAGCCAAAAAAATAAATAAATAAAAATAGCTTCTAGGGGCTTCCCTGGTGGCGCAGTGGTTGAGAGTCTGCCTGCCGATGCAGGGGACACGGGTTCATGCCCCGGTCCGGGAAGATCCCACATACCGCGGAGCGGCTGGGCCCGTGAGCCATGGCCGCTGAGCCTGCGTGTCCGGAGCCTGTGCTCCACAACAGGAGAGGCCACAACAGTGAGAGGCCCGTGTACCGCAAAAAAAAAAAAAAAAAAAGCTTCTAGTAGCCACAATAAAGAAAAGTAAAAAGAAACAGGTGAAGTTAATTTAATAATATATTTGATGTAACCCCCAAATATTGTCATTTCAACACATAATCAATATAAAACATTATTCATGAGCTATTTTACATTCCTTTTATGTATAAGTCATCAGATTCTGGTGTGTATCTCACACTGATGGCACATCTCAATTCGGACTGGCCGCATTTCCGGTGTTCGGTAGCCACATGTGGTTCTTGACTACCCTAGCAGACAACAAAGAGCTGAACCACTCAAGGGGGAGGCTGGGATGTCTCCACAGACCCCACACAGAGGGAGGGAACAGGAACCTAGTGAGCACATACTATATGCCAGGCACTGGGACTGATGTCACTAAATCCCCACGACGAATCTGGAATGTAGGTGGTGTTCACCCTATGTTATAGCTGGGACAACAGAGGCTCAGAGAGGTGAAGTGACTGGGCTGAAGTCACACAGTGGCTGGGACTAAGGTCCGCTGCCCGAGACTTCTGCTGAGGCTCAGTGAGGTGGCCTTACATGAGCCTGAATCCTCAGGAGTTATTTCCCTCTCTTTTCCCCCTCAAACATCTTTTTGAGATTTCTGGCTGCCGAGCAAAGGGAGCCTGTGGAAGGGGTTTGGCCAGCCTCGTCCTGAGCTTTGGAGAGGGAGCAGGGCACCAGCGCCAGGGTGGCAGCAACGACAGAACCCGTATCACGATTTAAATTAACTAATTAGTTGTACAACTAGCTGTTTAGCGTCTGTCTCCCCTCATCGACTGTGAGCTCTTATAAGGAAAAAACAGTGTGATCTTTATTCCTCATTATATCCTCAAGGCCAAACAGCCTGCCCCAGCCAGCTGCACCTGGTAGGCTCTGAGTTCGCTTCTTCTGCAACCTCCTCCATCACAAGGAGCTCCAGAGGAGGCTCCTTCCAACTCTGAAGGGCATGATCTGTTTGAAAAGGCAGCCCCAGGCCTGGGCTCAAGCTCCTGCTGGGCCGTTTACTTACATGTGGCTTTGGACAGGTCACTTAAGCCTCCTGAATCTCAATTTCCTCACTTGTAAAATGGGAATAAAAGAGCCCATTTCATGGGGTTGTTTTAGGACCAGAGGGAAAGGCACATGGGACGCACTTTGTTCTCTGCTGTGTCTGTGTCAGTTACCACTGGTGCCTTTATTAATATCATGGGACTTACATCACAACCACAGGTGGGCCCTCGGTGGACTCTCTGGGCCAGAGAAGAGGGCTCTGTTCCTCTTAGATGTCTGAAGACAGGGCCCAGGCCCGCATGTTTTCTTGTCTGTGCCCAGGTGTCCCCAGCCCCCTCTACCGCCTGAGTGCCTTTGCTTGTTTTCTTTCCTTCTTTCCTTTCAAGTGTGTCTGGAGTGCCTGCCATGTGCTCTGTACCAGAGCTAGACCTGAGGGGTCCCGAAGCTGGTGACTCTCTTCACAGTGCTCATCTTGTCACTCAGGCCGAGACCGGGTGCTCACCACACCTCACAGGACCCACCATGATCTGGGCCTGTCACTCATCACCTCTCTGCCCTTATCTTCCTTGCTGTCCCCTCGCCTCCCCTGCTCCAGTCACACTGGCCTCCTTGCTGCTCCTCAAATATTCCAGGAACACTCCTGCCTCAGGACCTTTGCATTTGATGTTCGTGTTCTGCGGAACACGGTCCTTTCAGACCCCCAGCCTCTGATCAAATGTTGTCCTGACCACGTAATATAAAACTGCGGTCCCCGCCCCTCTGAAGCCCCTTACATTTCTGTTTTTCTGAACTCTGACCATTATCTGCCACATTGCGTGTTTATTTCTTGACTCTCTGTTGCCCTCACTACAATGGAAGCCCCATGAGAACAAGGGCAGTGGCTGTCTCGTTCTCCAGCCTGGATCCTGGCACAGAGTGGGTGCTCAAGAACTATTGAATGAACACACAAATGTGGTTTTTGAAACTTGTTTGTGCCGGTCTCCCCCAGGGACTGGGATGTCCTCGAGGGAGGGGCCGAGCTGGTTTTGCTCATCACTTTGCTCCTGCAGGGCCAAGCACACAGTGGGCCCTCAGCTGCTACTGGCCGTGTGGAACTGGGCACATCACACTCCGGGAAGGGTTATGACTTCGTGTTACCATGACTCGCAGTCGTCGTTTGCTGAGGGTCTGGAATGTGCCAGGTCATACGTCAAGCGCTTACCTGTTTTTTCATTAAATCCTCACAACACTGAAATGTAGATATTTCATGCCCATTTTACAGATGAGGAAACTGAGTCCCGAGAGGTACCCAAGGTCTTCTAGCTGGCAAGTGCAGATCCGGGGTCCAGCATGGCTCTTCCTGACTCCAAATAGGAAATAACACTCCCTGCGTTGGCCCCTCTGGGCACTGAGCTGAGTGCGATGTTCACTGTCCTCCTTGCAGCCACAGTGACCCCATGAAGTCCCACCACTGACATCCTTGTTTAATGATGAGCAGCCTGAGACTTAGAGGGATCAGACGTGTGCTGAAGATGACACAGCTTGTGGCCACCAGGTGACCTGTCTCTAGGGCCTGAGCTCTTAATCGCAAGAAGGGTGTTGTTTGGAGCCAAAATCTCTGTTGACTGGAGGGGAGAGGGTCAGCCTGGCCCACTCCTGATGATGTTGGGATTTTGTCCCCCATCAGGTGGACCTGGGAGTCAGGCACGCCAGGCCCTAATCAGGCCCTCTTTCCCTGCATTCTAAGTCACCCCTAGTAGCCATCCTCTCTCTGCACTACAGCTTTTCCCATCTCGAAAATGGGAGGGTATAGCTTGATCATCACTGCAGAGCCCTTCCAGCTCAATACCATAGAAGGAAATGAGGGATAATGACTTGACCAAGATATACAAGGTTTCCAACATAGATCTTTAGACACCTGGGCCATTGTTCTCCACCCTGAAGAAAATGCCCTTTAAAGCCAGAGCTGTAGTGTTAAACCAAAGGAATGACATTCTAATGGTGAAATTTCAGGCAAGGTTGGGGGTAGGGACAAGTCTTGACCAACTTGACCCAAGCTGCTGGGCCTGGGTGGGGGGAGAGGGTTTTCCCCAGGGGTCCCTGCTGAAGTGAACACATCATCGGGCATCCTGGGTCTCTCATATTAATGATCTATTGGGAGAATCCGGATGGAGGTGCCGGGTAATTATATTTAAACAGCTGGAACTTGCTCCGGAGTTTCATGCCACTTGCCAAGGCCTGTAAATCATGCCACAGCAGCTCAGGGAGGGGATAAATTCCCCTCTAATTCAGGAACACCTCCAGCTGTGATCTTGAATGCAGTACAGCACCTTGGGGGTGTGTGTGGCTTTCAGAGCTTCCCCACCCCCAGGGGAAGGCAGCCTTCCAGGAGCAGAAGTAGGCGAGGGACACAGGAGGCTGAGCAGAAGCCCATGATCCTGGAGGTGCAGCCCTCCCACCCCCGCAGGAGAAACCTGGTTAAGAGCCACAGGGCAGCTTCAGAGGCTCTGAAGAGTTCCCAGGACTCTGTGCATGTTTTCGTTTTTCTGTCCATCCATCCATCCATCCAATTTTGATCATCTATCCAATATCTCCTCTTTGCTAGTGCGGTGTGTGCAGTGGTGAAAGGTCACCCACTGGCTTCAAATCCCACCCTGTGTGACCTTGGGAGGGTCTCTTCACCTCTCTGAGCCTCAGTTTCCTCGTCTGTGTACCTCCCCTCCCCCAACCGTAGGGCTGTTGCAAGAGCAGATGAGACAGAATCTCAGCATTCATTTTACCAACAGGCACTGTGCCTATGGCTTTAAATATATCATCGCATTTAAACCACCCAGGGAGGGAGGCCAGGATTACCCCCATTTCACGATGGAGACTGGAGGGGGTAAAGAAACTTGCCCAGAGCCACACGCTGACTTATTCTTGCTAACTTCTACCCACGTTCACCGCACTTTTCTTTCCATACTCCCGTCCACCCCTTTCCCCCAAACCCCACCTGTTTCAACACCCTTGAGGGTGGAGTTCCGAAGGGACACATGCTCACAACCCACGTGCAGGGCTGTGTGCAGCAGAACAAACACTGGCCTCGTTTGAAGCCAGACAGAGGCAGGCTTGAAGTTGGTCTCACTCCATCCCAGCTGTGTGATCCTGAGAAAGCTACTCAACCTCTCTGAGCCTCAGATTCCTGATCTCTAGAGTGGAGATAGTGATCCCTATCTTACTGGGTTTCATAAAAATTAAGTGAGATAAGCATGAAAAGCCCTTCTTCAGCACACAGTAGAGGCGCAATAAATGTTAGCTCTTGATTTGTCTGTCCTCACTCTCTCTAGGATACTCTAGGATACTCTCTCTAGGATAATCTATAGCTGTCAGGGTCTCTGGATGTCATCTTATTGCCCTACTTCATTGTACAGATGGGGAAACTGAGGCCCAGGGAAGGGCAGAGACTTCTGTCACTCTGGAGTTTTGCTCCCTCTCTGCGCCTCAGTTTCCTCAGAAGAATGAGGCAGTTGGGTGAGGTGACCTCTAACGTGGAGGGTAGCAGGGGGTTATGAAGGAAGCGGGCAAGTGGCCGAGCTGGGGCCTGGAGGTAGGACTGGAGGGAGTTTGACCGGGTCCACATAAGGACAAATGTTCCCACAGTCAGAGCTGTCCTGCTGCCGGACCGGCTGCCTCATGAGGAAGTGAGCTCACCATTGCTGGAGGTATGTAAGCAGGGGGCGCTGTGGGGAAAGACCCCCGCACTGCCTGGGCAGTTGGACACATGACCAGGCACACAGCCTGGAATTGGGAAAGACACAGACTCTAGAGGTCAGTCTTAGCTCCATCCTTATTAGCTGTGTGACCTTGGGCAAGCTGGTTTAGCTCTGAATCTCCAAGGGCACCTAATCTAGACAACAGAGATACAGCCTTGACCTTGCAAGGTTTTGAGAAGCTGCACAGGGCCTGGAGCCATGTAAGTGTTTGGTAAGTGCGAGCATCTTCCCCAGCCCAGCCTGCACATCGAGGATGCAACTTCTGGCCGTTCACAGGACAAACCAGCTGCTTCATTCCAAGCCCAGCAAGGGCCTGGGCCCCATTTACAGGGCCTCACGGAGTGCTCACCTGGGCCCTCGTGCCCAGGTGGCCCTGGCCTTGACCCTGGAGCCTAGGAGAAAGGGCAGCCTTGAGTGGGCCCCTCACCACGCTGGGTGCCCCCTCCAGATCCATGGGCCTGTGAATTTTTTCCTCTACCCGCCTCTCCCGTCGCCTCCGTGCAGGGAGGCCCAACCTTTCCACGCCTCCCAATCACGGCAAACTGCCTCATCAATCATGCTCTCTCTAATTAACTTCTAATTTACCTCTTTAGTCAAATCTGTTTACAATCAGAGACAAGAAAACATGCAGCAGCTCCAGGTGCGGACGTGGGACCAGCTCCAGGGAGGTAGAGGATCAATCAGCCCTTGACCGGGGTGGGAGCCCAGTAAGGGGTCTACAAGGCAGGGGCAGGGGTACCACTTGGCCCAGTGCCCTGGCCCCCAGCAGCCTGGCATCCAACACCAGCCCCGCATCCCCCAGAGGGCTTTCCTGCTGGGGCCCCCAGCCGCAGATCGCCAGCCACCACCTGCCCTCCCCACCCTTGTGCTCCCCTCTCTCTGGTTTTTCTGCCTCACTAGGTGGGGAGCGCCCCATGGGCATGCATCCTGCCCCTCACTGGCTGTGTGGCCTCAGAAAATGACTGGACAACTCTGAGCTTCTGTTTCCAGGTTTGCAAAGTAAGGGGTAAAGTCACATCACCCAACTTGCTGGCGGCAGCCTGGCCAGCCGTGCCTAGACACCGAGCTCCGGGTGGAAGGGCACAGGCCTTGTTTGTTTGGTTTTTGTTTCTGTATTTTGGATGTTTTAAATTTAAAAAAATTTGAACTAATGTCCAACTTACAGAAAAGTTGCAAGCATGGTATGTGATATGCTATTACCTCCAAATTTCAGTGTGCATTTTCTAAAACAAAGACGTATTCTTACATAACCACAATATAACCGCAGGGATAGGGACATTTGTGTGGAAATATCACTGTGTCTAATCTCAGCCAGGGCCTGAGTTTTAAGCCCACTGCATCACTTGCTGGCTGTGTGACTCCGGCCAAGCCACAGGGCCCCTCCTAGGCCCCGCTTCCACATCTAAAGCAGGCGGTCAAGGTAACAATCTTATCTCTATCTTGCAGGGTTGCTGTCGGTGTGGATTCAACGAGTTGCTGGGTGATGGGTGGGAAGCAATGTGGTAGAGGGGGTGCGGGTACTGCCCCTCTCTCTGTGTTCAAGGTGGAAAGGGAGGCTAAGGGGGACCTGTAACCTGTTCTAGGTCACACGACATGAAGGCCAGAGTCAGAGCCCTGGAAGAGCCTGGCCTGGAAGAGGCTGGACCCTGGGATGGGGGACCCAAGACTCAGACAGCCCAGTGACTTAGGCCCTTTGACCTACGTTAAGGTGGAAAGTAGGGAATTCCCTGGCGGTCCAGTGGCTAGGACTCGGCGCTTTCCCTGCTGGGGCTCGGGTTCCATCCCTGATCGGGGAACTAAGGTCCCACAAGCCGCATGGCACAGCCAAAAAGAAAAGGTAGAATGTGGACAGCAGGGAGGCAGTCGAGGGTTGATGATTATTAATGGTGCACCAATAATACTAACAGTGACCAATGAACAAGTCACCTTGGAGGAGGCCTCTCACGGGGGCTGCGGGAGATGGAGGGCGGAGTGAGGATGCCCTGACGGTGCACCAGGCCAGTACATGGGACTCTCGGAGAGGCCTGTGAGCCATCGAGCATGCGGGGGCCGATGGGGGGACACCTGCTTGGCCCTGGCTCCCAGCCTGTCTTCTCACAGGAGACGCCCTCCTCCTCATTCACATGTACACCCACTCAGGGGTTCATTCTGTTCACACTCGTTGTTCTCTCTGACTGGAACATTCCTCCAGCTCTGCCCTTGGCTGCCCTGCTCACCTTTCACGTCTCAGCTGGAACATCACCTCCTATGAAAGGCCCTCCAGAACCATCTTATCTCAAGTAGAACCTTGCCACTCCCATACAACACACTCTCTAATTTGCTCTTTTTTTAAAAAAATAAATTTATTTATTTATTTTTGGCGGCGTTGGGTCTTCGTTGCTGCACGCGGACTTTCTCTAGTTGTGGCGAGCGGGGGCTACTCTTCGTTGCAGCGTGCGGGCTTCTCACTGCGGTCGCTTCTCTTGCTGCAGAGCATGGGCTCTAGGCGTGCGGGCTTCAGTAGTTGTGGCACTCGGGCTCAGTAGTTATGGCTCACGGGCTCTAGAGCGCAGGCTCAGTAGTTGTGGCGCATGGGCTTAGTTGCTCCACGGCATGTGGGATCTTCCTGGACCAGGGCTCAAACCCGTGTCCCCTGCATTGGCAGGCAGATTCTTAACAACTGCGCCACCAGGAAAGTCCCTCTAATTTGCTCTTTACCTCATTACCTTATTTTCTTCATCTCACCTATTTCTATCTGAAATTATATCATTTCATTCTTCTTCTTTTGATTGGTTTAGCTTGCTCTGTGCCTGTCTCCTTCCACTCATGAGTTCCTTGAGAGCAGGGATCTTTGGGCTTCCCTGGTGGTCCAGTGGTTAAGACTTTCCGCTTCGACTGCAGGAGGCACAGATTCGGTCCCTGGTTGAGGAACTAAGATCCCACATGCTGTGTGGCCAAAAAGAAATAAAAGAGTAGAGAGCTTTGTTTTGCTCCTTTCCATCTCCCCAGAGCCCGGCAGAAACACAAAGCTCAACAAATATGGTGGAATGAACTTTGAATTCACCTGTTCGTTAATATCCGCCTTGTGCCTGTCCATGTGGGGGATGCAGAAATGGAATTAGACCGATGTTCTGCCCTCACATGCTCACAATCCTGCCTAGTATGTAACTGCAGGATCTCAGCAAAGCCCAGCCCCCTGTACCTAACACTACTGATGGGATAAAACCTCCTGGGGCAGCCCTCTTGGGGGGGTTGGCCAGATGAGGGGCAGTGCGCCTGGGGCAGCATCCAGACAGAGCCCTGGGTCCTGTCTAGGTCAGAGCACTGGGGCCAGGCCAGTGTGGGCTCCAGTCCAGCTCTGCCCAATCTCACCCGGCCCCGATGGCCCTGGCTGGAGACCTGAAATGACACCGGCTGTCCGTGAGGCTCTGGAGGAAGCTCTGAGAGGGGGAACGGCTCCAGTCCAGCGTGCACAAGCTCCAGTTTGTCTCTTTGTCTTTTGGGGTGTGTGTGTGTGAACCCCGGCTGGGGAGCCCCTTCCTCGGGAGCAGGCATCTTATTCAAGGACTGGGAGATGCATCCTGTCTGGAAGCCTCAGGGATATGATGGCTTCGGGTGACGGAGAGGGCACCTCAGCTGTCTCCCTGCACTGTTTGTTCATATTTCTATTCCCTGCCTGTGTTCCTCGTTTCGGCCCATGTAAGTAGGTGTCCAGGGGTGTCTCTGATTCTGCTCCGATAGAATTTGCCTTGTTTAATCAGTAACAGGATGGCTGCCTCTGACAGCTGTTTTTCCCAGAAAAAACAATGCTATTAGGGATGGGGTGAGTTGGGAAGCAGCAAGAATGGGGCCTCTTGGCTTAAGTTCACCTTAGCCACAGATTTGTGGGCGACCCCGGTGCCTGTCACTTCCTGTCCCTGGACCTCAGTTTGCCCATCTGTAAAACGAGGGGAGTCAGACTCTGTGACCCCTCAGCTGGGACTTTGAGACGTAAGGGTTGGAGGTGGTGCCACAGTGGAGGGTGGGCTGAGTTCGTGGAGCATCCCTCACTTGGATGCCGGAGGAGAAGAGGCATTTAAACCCAAGGTGGCATTTTTATCGCTGTGTTCTTAATTGTAATTACCATTTAATTAGATTAATGATAATTAATAATACTAATAATGTACTGTCCTTTGTCTGGGACAATGACATTGCAGACCCACCGTCCCAAAGTGGAGCTGGGCTGCACTGAACCTCTCTCCTCCTCTTCTCTCCCCCCCAACCCTCTTTCTCCAACTTTGTCTCCCTTTTCACCTGTGCTCGGCACACTGGGTTGTGACCATCTCTTGTCACGATGGTCTCCCTATTAGACCACAAAGTGCTCCAGAGAGCTGGGGACCAGTCCAGGCATCTCATGCCCCGCTCCACCCCGCAAAACATAGAGGAATCCTCCCAGAGAGGGGACTGATACCTACTAGATGGCAGGAAGGGTAAGTGGGCGGGTGTGTGGGTGGATGGTTGGAAAGATGGATAAATGCATTAATGAATGGCTTTAGTCTCGGGCCTGGGAGGTGACAGTGCTATCCGACCCCCAGAGGGGACCCACCTCTGCTCTCAGCCCCCTTCTCCCTGACCGAGCCTGGCCCGCTAGAACTCCATAATAGCTCTCAGATACATCTCCTCCTCTCCATCCTCAAGGTCATGGCCCTGGCTGAAGCCACCAGCACGCTTGCCTAGACAGCAGTACCAGCCGCTGCCTGGCTCTCACAGCCTCCTGATCTACCCCTTTCTATCCATTATGTGCAAGACCGGAGCGTTTTTCGGACTCATATACATACGTGACCTGCCTCTCTCTGGTTCAGAACACTTCCAGGGCCCCTCTGGGCCTTCCGAAAACAGTACAAACGCTTGGCCTTGGCATTGGAGCATTCCTAATCTGGCTCCTGCCCACCTCCCTGCCCGCTGCTCTGGCCACCCTGGAGCGGGCACACTTCCTCCAACACGCTTTCCCTCTCTGGGCCTTTGCCATGCTCTTCCCTCGGCAACCTCTCCCCTCCTGCCCCGCTCCCTCCTCTCCACCCAATTCTCCACCCTTCACAGTTGAATTCAGATGCCACCTCCTCCACGAAGCCCTCCATGATGCCCCAGGGAGAATGAGCTACTCTGCTTGCCCACAAGTGTTTTTGTGGGTCTTTGAAAGTATCCTCCCCCTACTCCCCACTTGCTTTCCAAGTAGAATCCCCATTTCCCACAAGAATGTGGGGATGTATTTTATTAACCCTTCTTGGGCTTTGAGTTCAAGTCTCAGCTCTCACCTGCAATAGCCTGTGACCGTCCAGCCTCTTCCTCTTTCCGACACTTGATTTTCCCATCTATAAAACGGGGACAGCAGCTTGCCCTTCACAGGGCTGTGGTGACAACTAACTGGATTTGGGTCTGTAAGGTCCCCAGCTCATAGCTGGACTCTTTCCTGCCTCCCCACCTCTGCCTGCTCATTTCTGTTCCTGGAAGCCCCTCCTGTCTTCTTACCTGCGGAATTTCCACTCTCCCTTTTATTCCTGGGCCAGAGCAGCCTCCTCCAGGAAGTGGCGGGGACCTTCCCAGACATAATTCAGTTCAGATGTTCCCACTGCTTCCCACCCTGACTCAAGACGCTTTTGTGGCTGCCGCTCTGACCACTGTGAGCCCAGGCTGGGCGCCGGCCCCTCCCGACAGTGGGCCAGAGGGACAGGAGGGGAACAGATCCTGTCCCACACGGTGGCGCTTCCTCCATGCAGGCGGCCAGAGTCTCAGTCTCCACCCTTCACTCCATCATTCATCCTCTCATCCTCCCTCCCCTCAACCATTCCCTCCCTCCCTCCTTGACTCAGTCATCGTATTCCACACATTTCTCTTCTCTGCGTAAAATCCTCCGATGGCTTCCCATTGCATGCGGGAGACAATCCAAACTCCTTACTGTGGCTGACAAGGCCCTGTACGGTCTGGTCCCAGTCCCGCTCTGCAAACTCATCTCCTCCCGCTCTCCTCCTCATTCTCATGGCACATCTGGCCGTTCCTCAATAGGTAAACCACACTCCTGCCCCACGGCCTTTGCGCTTGCTGTTTCCTCTGTCTAGCATCTTATTCCCAATTTCCCCTGGCAGCTGCTCCGTTCAGCAGTCCTGTCTCGACTCAACATTACCTCCTCAGAAAGGCTGACCATCCAGACCAGAGTAGCTGCCCTTCCTTCCAGTCACTCTTTTATGTTCTTTATAGCTCCTAAGCACCATCTCAGGCTGCCTTGCTGGTTTATCTCTTGCTTGTTTACTTCTGTCTTCCCTGCTTGGAAGGCAGCAGGGCAAGGAGCATGTCTGCCTGTTTGCTCTCTATTCCCATGGGCTCCAGGAGAGTAAGTGCTCAGAAATTATTTGCTGAAGAAATGTTGCAGGAGCACCACCTGGGTGGCAGGCCCTGCGCTGGGCACAGCAGAGCAGAAATGGATGAAACGCGGCTCCCACCCTCAGTCAGTTCATAGGGCAGGTGGGGAGAAGTGGGCTCAGGGGAAGCTCACTGGGGGTCTGGGGAGGGCAGAGAGGGGGTGGAAGAGGCGCTGGCGGGGCTCAGGGCTGAGGGCAGAGTGTGTGGGGTTCTCGGCACCTCTGCTTATCACACTCTGGCTGATGGGGGTTATATCTGCCTCTGTCTCTCCCATGAGGCTGGGAGCCCCCCAAGGGCAGGACCTGTGCTCCTGCTTCCCAGATAGGGAGCCAGTCTCAAGGAATGAGTAGGGTCAACAGGAGTTTGGGGAAGTGGGAAGTGGGGCAGGTTACAGAGAAGGAAGGGCGTGGACAAGGGCCTGGGGTCGGGGACATCAGTGCGGGCTGTAAGCAGTGGCTGGACAGTAGCTCAGGCCCACCCATGGCACTTCGGTTCAATTCCCCAACCCCTTAAAGAGCACTTGTTGGGACTTCCCTGGTGGCGCAGTGGTTAAGAATCCACCTGCCAACCTAGAAAAATGGTACAGATGAACCGGTTTGCAGGACAGAAATAGAGACACAGATGTAGAGAACAAACGTATGGACACCAAGGGGGGAAGCGGTGGGTGGTGGTGGTCGGATGAATTGGGAGATTGGGATTGACATATATACACCAGTATGTATAAAATAGACGCTAATAAGAACCTGCTGTATAAAAAATAAATTAAATTAAATTAAAAAAAAAATAAAAAGAATCCATCTGCCAATGCAGGGGACACGGGTTCGAGCCCTGGTCCGGGAAGATCCCACATGTTGCGGAGCAACCAAGCTCATGCGCCACAACTACTGAGCCTGCGCTCTAGAGCCCGCGAGCCACAACTACTGAAGCCTATGCACCTAGAGCCCGTGCTCTGCAACAAGAGAAGCCACCGCAAGGAGAAGCTCACACATGGCAATGAAGAGTAGCCCCCGCTTGCCACAACTAGAGAAAGTCTGCAAGCAGAAATGAAGACCCAAAGCAGCCAAAAAAAAAAAAAAGCACTTGTATAAAATACATTGCTCACTCTTTGTTCCTAAAGGACCTTCCTTGGCTTGGGTGTTCGCTGATGGATGGATTGATGCCCTCATGGGTTTTCTCCTTCATTCTGGAAGGTATAAACAAAGATGAGTCAGCTCCCAGTCCAGTGGGGAAGGTGAACAAGAACACCCAATAAGATAAGGATATCAGGGAGGATGATATGACCACTGATCAGCACATTATAGGTGCTCAAGCGCTTCCTGTGTATCAGCTTGTTGCTGGTCTAGACAGTGAGTAGTATTGTATAGTATGATCGCCCCATTTTATAGATGAGGAAACTGAGTTAGGCAGGTGAAGTGACTCACCCAGGGTCACACAGCTGGGGAGAAGCAGGATTAGATTTGAACCCAGGTAGCCTGTCTCCAGCATCCACGCCCTGTGTTCACTGCCCTTGTGGGTCCACGAGGCCAGCCTGGTGAAACTTGTTTGTGCATCTTTTAATCTTTCCCAATTACAGAGAGACTTTTGCTTGCAGCTGCTAAAAGCAAGAACCTGTCCTCAGGCCTTGCTCCCAAGAGGGCCGGAGCAAGGTTGGGGGTAGGGAGGAAGGCAGCTGGCACAGGCCATGTCCTGCCATGGCCACTAAATGAGCTTAACTGATAACCACAGGCCCAGGCAGGCTGCCGGCTGGGTCTGTTCATTTGGCCAGGCTTCCTGGCCTTACACCCACTGGCTGGGGGAGGGTGGCATTGGGGCCAAAGGAGGGGCCTGGGGATCTCCAGTTGTTTAAGTGCTGGCAGCCATGGCCAGCATCAGTGACACGGTTGTGTGACCTTGGGCAAATTCCTTGATCTCTCTGTACTTCCTTATTTGTAAAATGGAGGCGAGTGTGGCACCTTGGAGGATGCTACAGGGATGCAGCAAGGTGCTGGGGACAGTGGCCTTCAGTTCAGAGACTACCCGGCATGTAGTAGGCACTCAGCAAAATTTCCACCCCAGTCCTTCAAAGGCCTCAAGAAAACAATCTCAGCCCTACCACGCTTGAATAAAGCAGAAAAAGCCTGTGGTGAGAGGCTGGAGAACTGGACTCTCATCTGGCTGTCTCTAACTGAAGGGGTGACCTGGACCCTAGCTCTCTCTGGGCCTCAGTATTTTCATCTGCAAAATGGTATAACGATAGTTTCCACATCGCACGAACGTGGGGAGGATTCGAGGAGGCAGGCATTTCGTTGGCGCTATAATGTAGCTGGCACTAGGGTAGTTTTGGATGGCTGGCTCTGCAGATCCTGTGTGATTTTAGGACAGTCACCTACTTTCTTGGGGCCTCTGTTCTCTCATTTGTAAAACATCTGACCCCAAGTTCTGCTTCCCCCCAGCTCTGTCGTTCCAGGAGTTCAGCAGTGTTGATCGCTGCTTCCTCTGAAACCCACCCAATCTGCTTTAGATGAGGAGAGAGTAAAGTCCTCGTGTCCAGGGGAGGGGGGAAAAGTGGGGGCCGGAATTTTTGTGCCCATTTCCCAGCTAAGGAGACTGAAGCCCCTGGATTTTAATGGCAAGACATATGTCACTGCCCACTGCTCCCTCTTGTCTGTTCAAGCTGTGGGGCTGGCGCAGGGAAGGACCAGACTCCCCTGGGCCCCAGGAAGGCCTGGGGAGAGGGGTCTGGGTCTGGATTCTCCAGGGCGTGGGGCTGCGTCAGCTCAGAGTGGAGGCAGGGCCTGAGGGTGGGTGGGCACGTTGATTGCAGCCACTCCTCTCTCCCTGCAGCACCTGCTTCTGATGAAATTTTATGGCAGGTGGAAATGATATGACTCCATCAGCCCTAAAAGCACTTCTATTTATTCATTAAAGATATTTGTTACTGAGCAGCCCTGTGGCGGCCCCACCTGACTCCTGCCGGGCCGTGAACTTGCTCCCACTCCTCAGTGCTGGGGGAAGCCTCCACAGGGCAGGGGGCCCCTCCCTATAGAGTGACCGGCTGGCTCTGCCTCAGCCACATCCCTAACCCCCTGTCTCTAACCCACTACCTCTTCCCGGTCCAAAGCGCCAGTATCTCCTCTTCTTGGGTCTCCTGCTTCCATGCTGGGCTCCACAGTGTGAGCTCCATCAAGCCGTCAAAGGGATCTTTTCAAAACCAGATCGCATCCCTTCCATGCTCAAAACCCCTCAGTGGCCCTCCAGGCCCAGCAAGACCTGGCCCCTGCCCACCTCTCTGGCCTTATCCTCCACCAGCCCTGCCTCACGCATGGGTCCAAAGTGGCTTCTTTCGGCTATTTTCTGGAGAATGACGGTGCTCTCTCTCTGCCTCAGGACCTTTGCACCTGTGCCTTTGCTTAGAACCCTCTTTCCGGCTCTTGGGCTGCCCAGCTCCTCGACATCATTCAGAGCTTAGCTCAAAGGCACCTCATTGAGGAGGACTTCGCAGACCACCCATCTTCAGGGTCCCCCATTAACTAGTCTATCATTTTGCACTGAGTTTGCTCCTTGACAGTAATCACTCTACATGTTTACTTGTTTATTGTCCTTCAGTCCGTCCCACGAGGACGAGGACGTGAGCTCCTGGAGAGCAGGGACAATGTCTGTTTTGTTTCCAGCTCTGGTGGGTGTTCAGTAAGTGGTGTGGGGGAGGTGGGTGATGAACTCCCAGGCACCATGAGGTGGTCACAGGTGTGGAGTTCCCCGGGCTGGGCCCTCAGAGACCCTCTCAGTCCCCAGATGAAGGAGAGCTGAGATTCTGAGAGGGTGAGGCTCATGTCTCACAGAGGGTGGGCTGGAGGCTCCTGCCCCTTGTCCCCTGCTGTCCTCCATCTGGGTGTTTCCTGGATGGGTGGCCTTACTGAGGCCTCAGGGGCTGGAGCCGGGCTGGAACCTTCCTCAGCTGTGGCCAGATCACGGCCTGGTTTCTGAAGACCTGCCTCTGGTGGCTCTTCCCCAGCTGCTCTCTAGGGCTTTAGAGCAGAGCCTCTTCCCAGGGGCTGTGGGAAGCCTCCTGCAGCCTTCCCGCTGCCTTAGGGGTGGTGGCCTTGCTCCTTGCTCAGTTAATATCAGTGTATCTGGGTCCTGGGCACTTTCTGCATGACGTGCGAGGCCAGATCTTGCTTGAGGGGTCAGAATGGAGGCTTCATCACCATCCAATGGAATCTGTTTCTCCATCACTCAGGGACTGGAGATTTAACTAGAACAAGCTGTGACTCTGGACAAACCTGACCCCCGAACTCCTAGGAAATCACCACGTATGTGGTTCTGTCAGGTTCTGCCACAGAACACAGGTTCTGCTCACTCAACCCCGGCCTCGCTGGCCTCAGGGTAGCCAGGGCCTATCCAGTGAGGTAACTGTGAAAACCCCCTCATCTCCAAAGGCCCCCTGCATTGTCATGGCCCCGTTCCTTTACCTGCGCAGTTCCCTCTGCCTCCAATGACTTTCTGTTGATACCTCTTGGGTGTTGAGACTCACGGCCATCCTAAGGACCCTGAAAGTCCGTGAAAGTCACTCAAGACACAGTTATGGTGCTGGGTCCCATCTCTCCCAATCTCTCCTGCTAGGTTTGGGGGCCCCTCTCTGCCCCTCACCTCTCTTGAAGCCCATCATCGCTCTCTCGTGACACCCTGTTCGGCTACCGTGGGGGGGTGGTTCACACTGCCTTTCAATCTGGGGGGCACGGTTCCAGAGCCCAGAATGGGGCCTGGCACAGAGTGGGAGCTCAGCAAACGCTTCCCGGGAGGTGAATGGCGGGAGGCAACGTGGGACGCGGAGCGAGGAGCAGGGAGGTGCTGGGTGAGGGGTGTGAACTGGTGGGTGGGCAGAGGAGGCGATGATGTGAACGGCAGGCAAGGAGCCTCGCTCCAAGCGTGCCTGTAAGTGGCTTCTCCTCCTCGCTGCTGCGGTGGGAAAGCCTAACCTTCTTCCAGGGAAGAGCAGCCAGGGAGCCTGGCCCCGGGGCCCTCACGCAGGTGAGTGTTGCAGCCACTGCTCAGATGTGGCGTGAGAGACACGGGGAGAAAGCAGGGACCCTGCAGGGCCGCTGGGGGATTCAGTTACGAGGCTGAGCCGGCTGCTTCTCTGGGGCTTCTGCTTCCAGTGCGATAGGGCGGAGCCCCTCCTCTGCCACGTAGTTGGGGGACAGTGTGGCTCTGGGGTCAAGAGTGTGGGCTTTGAAACCACTTTGCTGTTCCCCTCCCAGCTCTGTCACTTTGTAAGCCACTGACCCTCTCGATCTGCTTTCCTCATCTGTGAAATGGATTGATAATAAAAGTACCTACACCTCACGAACGAGGGTTAAATGTGCTAATTTGACGAGCTTATAGCAAGAGCTTCAATGAGTATCAGCTAATATGGCACACACTCAATAAATCCATTCTTCCGAAACACCGAATGACTTCACTCATAAGAGAAATGCAAATTAAGACAGTAAACTCCATTCCCCGATCAGAGAGGCAGAGATGAAGACAGCTAACACGGCCACGGAGGGTGTGGGGCAGCCCTCACATACACCACTGATGGAAGGAGGGCAACGTGACAATATGCATCACGGTGAAAATTGCATATCCCCTCTGACTTAGCAATTCTGCTTGGGAATTTAAACTCACACATGTGTGAAATGACGTTCTATACAAGGATGTTCACTGCGGCATTGTAATAGCCAAAGATCGAAGACAACCTAAATGTCCATTAACGGGATTAACTGAATTACGGTACCGCTCTGCAATGGAGCTCGGCTATTAAAGGAGTAGGGGAGGGGACTCTGTGCGTTGGGTAGATGTAGAGTGAAAAGCAAGGTGCAGACCAGAGACCAGGAGATGCCACCGTTTGTACTGACTATATTTTATTCACTTGAAGACACTGAAGACTGCCTCCGAAAGGATACTCCAGCTCATTAGCACTGGCTGCTTCTGGGGAGGGGCCTGGGTGGGCCGGAGATGCAGCTGGCAGCGAGACTTATGCACTGAATCTCCTTATGTACCTTCTGAAGTTTATGCCAAGGGCATGTGTTACCTAACAAGGGAAAGGTGACTGGAGGAGCGCTTGCCATTTTCTCGGCACAGATAACGAAGGCCCACCTCTGTGATACCAACCACTTTCCATGTGTACCGGGGAGCAAGACAGATTGAAAAACGTGGCTCCACTTTTATCTCTACTGTGGAGTAAGAAAATCTAATCAAGAAGTTTTTGCCTTTAGGAAAGCGAGTCTGGTCTCCCTGTTGGCACTAAATTGACGCTTTGGTAACGGCAGGAGATGCCACCTGGGCACTGGTGCTGCTGTGAGGGTGACTGAAGGTTGCCTTCCAGCTTCCCTGACGATGCATTTCCCCCAGATAAAGAAGGAATGCAGCCTGCATGCAAATTTCTCTAAATTAGACACGGCCCATCTTGACGCCGCTGAATTCAGGCCGACCACCGTGAGCAGAGCAGCAAGCTGCAGAGGAGGAGGAAAATGAAATCCTCATTTCCCTCAGGAAGAAATTCTGGCTAACAGTGCTGAAAGACTATTTTAGTGCCGTGTTTAGATAGGAAAAGGAATACCGCCTGGCTGGGGTGCCATGTCCCGGACTCAGCTATGGACACAAGGATGGACACGAAGGGGCTTTGTTTGAAGGGGAGAGCTTGGGAAGCCCATGAGTGGCAGACGCAGAAGTCGCGTTCAGAACCACAGGGCAAATGGGGCCTTTATTTGAGCCCAAGAAGTCCTCCTGGAGGGGTGGGGCTGCTTGGTAAGGCAGAATCTCAGCCCTGAGCAGACACAAGAGGTAGGACCACACCCCTCGAGCCTGAGGGTGAGCAAGATTAATGATGAGGATCTCTCACTTGTTCTTAAAGCTTTTCTCAGCCTTGAGTGGAGGGTTGTTAAAGTTAGCTGAGTTTAGAGATTTCTCCTCGTCCCGTCTCCTTGGTCTCCCAACCCCTGGAACCGTACGCTCTTTCTGAATCCTAAGGGATTGTACCTCACATTCCCCTCAAACCCTCCCATCACAAAACTGATGGAAAAGGGGACCTCATCCTCATTTGAAAGTGAAGGTGTGAGTTCAAACTTGCTTTTAGTACAGGGACTTATTGGAAAAACAAACTCTCAGGAGGCAGTCTAACATAGGAAGCGGGGCAAAGTGTGTGTGGGGCTTCCCTGGTGGCGCAGTGGTTGGGAATCTGCCTGCCAATGCAGGGGACACGGGTTCGAGCCCTGGTCTGGGAAGATCCCACATGCCACGGAGCAACTAGGCCCGTGAGCCACAACTACTGAGCCTGCGCGTCTGGAGCCTGTGCTCCGCAATAAGAGAGGCCGCGATAGTGAGAGGCCCGTGCACTGCGATGAAGAGTGGCCCCCGCTTGCCACAACTAGAGAAAGCCCTTGCACAGAAACGAAGACCCAACACAGCAAAAATAAATTAATTAATACTATATTGCTTGCAATTATATAATACTACCTTGTCTCACATTTTGAAAAAAAAAAACAACAAGGTAGGGGGGACTGTAGTTGAGGAGGTCAGTGGCCTGAAGCCCTACCCACCTTCTCTTCTATGTTGGCTTCTGATGCACTTGTGGGAAGCCTGGGGCTCAGGTAGAACACAGCTGGAAAACTGCTGGACAGAACTTCTCTGGATGGATAATCAGGTGACAGCAGTTTCTTCCGGGGATAGGGAGGCCTGGGGGCAGGTGGGAGATGGGAAGGGAGACTCCTCTCTGCATACCTATTGTTAAAATTTGAACTTCTGTACCATGTACAAGCATTACCTGGGTAAAAACAAAATTTAAAAAGAAAATAAAGCTGAAGGACTAATGATCTAAGTACAAACCTTAGTTCAAAAAATTTAAGATTCTGAACTTATTTATGAAACAGAAACAGACTCATAGGCATAGAGAACAGACTTGTGGTTGCCGAGGGGGAGGAGGGGTGGGGGAGGGATGGGTTGGGAGTTGGGGATTAGCAGAAGCTCACTATTATATATAGGATGGATAAACAAGGTCCGACTGTATAGCACAGGGAACAATCATTTTGCTGTACACCAGAAACTAACACAACATTGTAAATCAACTATATTTCAATAAAAAATAAAAAAAATTTAAGATTCTATAGGTTACATTCGTTGTGAATTCATTAAATCCCATATGGACAGTGGAACAGATCGAAGCGGACTGTATCAGTCAGGGACCTGTGATTGTCTCCTGAACAGAGGCAGCTCAAGGGTGGGCAGAGCACGGGCTGTGGAGTCAGACCTCGCTTTGAATGCCGGCTCCGTGCGTACTGGTCCCAGGGCCTTGCACAAGTTACTTACTCTCTGGGACCTCTCTTTTGGCTTCAGTAAACCGGGGATAATGATGCCAGCAGGGCTGCTGTGCAGGTTAGAGAGAACGGACGTAACGTGAGTGCACATAGCAGGTGTTTGATACATGGTCGCTATTATAATTACAGGAAAGTGAGATTAAAAGATAACTAAATCCATATGTGACTGTAGGGCAACTGTGATTCTGTAACGGGCCCTGGAGCAGGCTCAAGATGCCTCCCTGGGGAGTGCTTACCTCATGGTGATAACAGGCACACCGTCCATCTTCCCGCCAGGCTGGACGTGAGCACCGAGAGGGTAGGGCCTGCCTCACTCACTGCTCCGTCACCAGCCCAATCCGGGGTGATACAGGTGCCATCTTAATACGAGTCCCCCTGGGGCGCTGCCTGGGATGGCAAACAGTTTCTCCCGGCGTGTCAACTCTGGCCAGACGGTGGTGGCCGCCTGGAGCCCTGTCCCTGGGGGCTCACTGAGCAGCCAGAGCTGCTCTGACTGAACGGTGGCCACGGGCACAGCACAGAGCATGCGGTGTCCCTCGCAGCTGGCCTGCTGACCCTGGCTAGACACTTCATTCTAAGTCGGCTGTCCTCCCACTCCTCACTCAACGAGGACTCTATGCTCTGTGACAGAATAAAAACACACCAAAGGACCGCTGACTTCTGTAGAGGAGGAGACCAGCTTTCTCACAGTCCCTGTAAAAAGGGTGAGACTGCAATTCTGAAGCCACAGACATGTGAGGGAAGGACAAAAGAAATCACCAAATGGGTATTATTACCCCCACTCTGCAGATGAAGGAAGTGAGATTCAAGAAGGTGAAGTCACTTATCCAAACTGCCACAGCTGGTAAACAATGCAGCTGGATTTGGACGCCCTGTCTACTCTAAAGTGGTAGCTCTCACCCTGACACTAGGAACCACCTGGGGGCTTAGGACAGTACCAGGACCTGGGCCTCACTGGACATTCCGATTTCATCATTCTGGGGTAGGGCTCAACACTGATATGTATTTTTAAGCCCCCTTCCAACCAGAGTGACTCTGACATGTGGCCGGGGTTCAGACCGCTGCTCTGAGGACTGTGTGCTCTGCGGGCGGCCTCGCAGTGCCAGGAAGCCCTCCCCAGGGTGCTTTTGCAGGAGCCACGTACCTCGTGTTACATGCCCAGGCTCTTCGTGTCAGGGCCGGAAGCCCCAGAGAGGTCCCCAGTCCATGCCTTCCCCTTTCCAGCTGCAGATGGGCAGCCTCACCGCAACCCCCCGGGCAGCCACAGTGGCCACTTTATCACTCATCTGCTCTCAGAGCCTCAGTTTCCTCACTGGAAGGGGGAGGCCAACCACTAAGCTTCCTCAGATGCGTTCTGTGAGCACTGCTGGGAAAGGTGTTGGGTAAAGGTTAGAAGGTACAGAGAACACCAGCCCAGGAATACCAAAACTAGCTTTTATTTGTCCAAAAGTCACATCGAGCTCCGTAAAAACTGTTTCTGGGGGAGGCCCAGAGAGAGTCCCTGCTGCCCAGGGCCAGGGGCCGCTAGAAGTTCTCCAGCAAGCCCAGGATGCGCTTCTGCTCGCTGTCCCGGAACTCCGGGCTCCGGCCATCCCCGATGTTCTCCGCATACTCTGGGGAGACAAAGGCAGGGTTAGGCATGAATCTGAGGCGTGGGGTCCTTCGTGGCCGGGTCACATCATGCCTCTCCCTGAACCCCAGCTCCCGTGGGGTGTGTGCTGCTCTAATGCCTCCAGTGGCAGCCACGGTGGCAGTTGTGTGCAAACTCCTTGGTCTTGCATTCAAGGCCCACGGGGGAAAGGGCCCAACTCCCCTGTCCCTGCCCGCATTCCCCTCCTAGCTGCAGCCTTTCTTCACTTAACACACACAGTGGATGCTATTACGGGCAGGTGCTGCCCAGACCCAGTGGTTCTCAGAGCGGGAACCCCAACCAACAGCAGCGACATCACGCAAACTTGTTAGAAATGCAGAGCTGGGGACTTCCCCGGCGGGAAGTGGTGAGAACTTGGCACTTTCACTGCCGGGGCCTGGGTTCAATCCCTGGTCGGGGAACTAAGATCTCACAAGCTGCGTGGCGCAGCCAAAAAAAAAGAAATGTAGAGTTGGGGGTCCAATTCAGACCTACTTATTAGGTAGCTCTGAGGACGGGGCCCAGCAGTCTGTGTGAACAAACCCTCCAGGCGGTGCTCATGCTGCTCACATTTGAGAACCACTATCTGAGGCAACGGGGATAAAGTCCTGATCAAAACAGGACAGGTGAAAATCTCTGCACTTGTGGAGCCTACTTTCTAGTGGAGGAGACAAACCGAAAGGTAAATAAAATATATATGGTGGCTGTCAGAAGGCCTCACAGAGATGGGGGATTTGATTAAAGACCTGAAGCAGGTGTGTGGGGGAATATCTGGGAGCGAGTGGCAGAGGGGCAAGCAGAGCAGGGGCTGAGAGGGGAGTATGCCTGGACCCTCTGCGGTGAGCAAGGAGCTCAGAGCCGGGGAGGGGCGGGGCACAGGTCGTGTCGGGCCACTGTAAGGACTTTGGACTTTCCCCTGAGATGAGAAGTTATAAGAGAGTTTTAAGCAGAGGAATGACATGATTTGACTTTAGCCAGCTCACTCTAGCTGCTGTGTGGAAGATACCCTTAAGGTGGCAAGGGCAGAAGGAAGGAGATGTGATTTGATTGGTGGTTTGGTCCAAGGAGGTCATGGTAGAGGTGAGAAGTCTTCAGATTGTAGATGTATTCTGAAGGTGGATCCAGCAGGATTTACTGAGAGACTGGAAATGGGGCGTGAGAGAAAGAGATGTGGATAGTGAAGTTGCTAAGAAATACGACAGGGTAGTGGAGAGGGTGACAGGGAGCTTGGAATTCCTCCAGGGAATAAGGGAAACAGGTGTCTGCACCACCAAGGAGGGGGGCTGGGGTACAGTCCACTGACATGAGATTGAAACAAATGGGTGTTTTTTGGAAAGAGGGAGGGAGAAAGAATGGTCTAGAGACGCCCAGGAGGAGCGTGGAAGGCCCCTCCTCCGTCTCCAGTGGTAAAAGGCATGTGGGAGAAAGTAGGTACCACTTGAGAGGATCCATCCCCGGTAGAGACAGTTTTAGTTAGAGCAGGAAGATAAAGGAAATACGCCTAAAGAGGATGGGAATACAGGACATGATGTTGATGACAGAACATAGTCAAAGAGTTGTAAGGTGGGTAAACATACGGTCCCGTTTCCCCTGTTATCCCAACAGAGTACTTAACACACCTCCATTTTATTCTCAAAAGTGTCCTGGCCCCCCCAGATTATGTGGTCAGCTGGTTTTAGGAGGCGGGAAGGGGTGCGATATGGCACAGAAATGATGTGTGGAGCTTAGGGATGAGCGTGCAGGGCCTGTGTGGTGAGTGGGGCCCTGGGTTTCCTGTGGTGGCTCCCAGAGCACAGTGGACGGGGACGGGGGACGGACAGCCAAATCCTCTGTGTGCTGACCGTGCCCTGCCCCCGCCCTCAGACAGGAGATGGTGCAACACTGTGGGCTGTGTTTGTATCCTGACTCTGACTCACAATCCTAGGTGGCCTTGCGTGGTCTCCCCCTCAGCAAATGCATGTAAAGAACCTATAATAACAGATGTTCAAGATGTTCAAGATACGCTAGCTCCCTCCCTGAGCCTGCTGCTCAGGCCAGCAACATCTCTCTCGGGGAAACACCACACATCCTTCTGACTCCTGTTCCTGTCCTCAGGCCTCTGTCTCCACCGCAGGCCTGACTTCTAGATCATCTTCTACTTGTCCCCTCTCTCCCTCTAGACTGACAGCTTCATGAAGGTAGGGGCTTTCGCCTTACTTTCAGCTAAATTCCCAGCAGAGCTTGGCTGAGAGCCAACTACCAGTCTGGTGCTGTGAATAAGCTCTCAAAGCAGTGGCTCAGGAATGAGTGCCTGCGGGTCTGCCCCCAGCTCCCTGCCTGGGGTGGCCTGAAATGGAACAATAGAAAACTCTCTTGCAAGAGGCTTCTGCATAATAAAACATCTGTTCATCCAAATCAGACAAAGAGTGGGGAAAGGGAAGAAAGCCTGCAAACCCTCCCCTACCTCCCATCCCCCACCATGATGGAGAAATACCTTGCCCCTGCCACTTCTTCATTTTTCCTCCATCCTCTTTATTACTTTGGACATGTGCCGGAAAACGGGACTTGGGATTCAGACATGTGCCAGCTGTGTGTCTCTCCCTGGAAATCATCCTCTTCTGTTAGGCCCATCCATCACCTCCAACAGCAAACGGCTGTGATCCCTTCTATTAAGTCTCCTTAAAGGGAGGGCTGGGGTGATGGGAGAACAGAAACTGGGCTGCGGGAGAAGGTTAGGGGCTGTATGTAAGTGGTATCTCTTACTCACATGTGAATGATCTAGTCGCTGCCCCAGGAGAGAGAGAAATGACCATTATAGCATTTAATACCCTCAGAGGCATGGTCTGAAAGCAAGAGTCTTAATGGACTGAACTAACACTTTGTTCTCCTAATGTATTCTCAGACCCAGGAGAGAGGGAAGTGGAGAAACAGTCTGATCCTTTGGGGCAGTGATTTTTTTCCAAGTAAAGCCAACTTCCCTGGAAGGACCTAATCTCTTTCTAGGGATGCGCAGAGTAGAGGACCAAAGTCTGTATCAATCCCCTGCTGAATCACCCCTCCAAAGGCCTTAGAAAAACACATGCCACCGCTGTACACAGAGCACCCACCCAATGGACAAGTCTCCTCTGTTGCTCCACATGTGGGGAAGGAGGAAACAGTCAGATTACCTGCTCTCTGGAGATGGGCTGTGAAGGAAGTTAGTAGGATCTGGAAGAGGGGCTATCCTGTACAGAGTGGAATGGGACCTCACATGTGGTGAACACTGTTTACGTGCCAGGCATTTATCTATATTGTCTCATATAATCTTTGCAGCAATCCTATAAGGCAAAGAGCACCATCTCTGTTTAGAGATGAGGAAACTGAGGCATATTAGAGAACTGAAGCAACCTGCCCAAGTCTAGGATGGTAGAGGAACTGATATTCAAACCAAGAACATGTGTCAGGAGTGAAAAAGGCACGTCAAAAGCCATGGGGGTGGGGCTGGGGAGCCGGTCCCCAAAGTGGCATCCTCTTACCTAGGCAGTTATCTTACCCTGCCTGTTCCCCATCCTTTGGGGAAAAAATCTCCCAAGCAGCCCAGCCATGGCAGGGCATCTGGCTACAACATCCTCATAAAAGGTAAGGCTCTTCAGTGCTTTGTGACCACCTAGAGGGGTGGGATAGGGAGGGTGAGAGGGAGACGAAAGAGGGAGGAGATATGCGGATATATGTATATGTATAGATGATTCACTTTGTTATAAAGCAGAAACTAACACACCATTGTAAAGCAATTATACTCCAATAAAGATGTTTAAAAAAAAAAAAAGGTAAGGCTCTGGAGGGAATGTCCTGGAGTAAAGGGGTCTCAGCAGCCAGAACAGATGTGGAGTGGGCTGCTGGGGCCATGCTCCCTCATGCCAGGTCACTGAGTGTCAGGGCTGGCAGGCCTCTCAGAAATCTACTGCAACTGCATGGACAGGTGACCGGCCAGGGTCCCGCAGCAAGCCAGCCACAGGGCCAGGCCCACCGGGTCTGACAAGCCCCGAGTGCTCTCCCACTGGCCGTGGCAGCTGGTACCAGCTGTGTACCTCACCTCTCACCCTCTACCCCTTACCCCAACTCATTCTTTGTTTCCAGAGCAGAATCCTATTTGGAGCAAACCTTGGTGGCGCCAGCTACCTCTGGTTATTAAAGCTGCTGCAGCAGTTTATAAATATTGAACAGATTCCTCCCAGAGGTCTTGGGAAAGAGTCCTCTTTGCTCTGTGCGCACACGCGCACACGTGTGTGTGTGTGTGTGTGTAAGAAAGGGAGAGAATGCAGGAAAAAAAAGAGAGATGCCAGATGAAGGGAGAACTTCAGGGTAGGGGAGAGGGAGAGGGGAGACAGGAAGAGCGTGAGTCGGGCTGGAGAGTGAGAAAGACGGTGTACACATAGACTCCCTTCTCGACTTCCCCAGCATTTTCAAATGCTCTTACAATAAAGGCTTTGATGGAGATCAAAAACAGGCAGCAGTGCTGAACGCATAAATATTAAAGCAAACTTTAGACAGCAGGTTTACTATTCAGACATGGAATACAAGCTGTTCTGTTTTTGGTAAGAGGAAGAGGGAGGGACACCCGGGCTGGCGGATGGGGAAGGACTGTCTTTGAGGACGGAGACTGGGACCAGCGCTCACAAGCCTGGTTCAGATCCCTGGACCTTAAGCCTTAAACACTCACCCTTGAAAAAGTGCAGGAGGAAGGGTGAGTGGGGAGAAAAGGAATGCCAATATTTTTACACTGAAAACCCTTGAAGACATAGAAATAATCATAAAATAGAAACTGGGAAAGTAAAATCCTTGAGGTCTAACAGAGAGTCCTTAACGACAAGGATGAGTGTGGAGCGACTAATGTCACTTCTCTAGGAGGAGGATGTTGTGCTGGGGCTGCAACTGGGGATATAAGCTTCATCAGAGATCTGACTAAAATGAAACCTACTTAAAGGAGGAGGAGAAGGAAACTTACCCTTTGCTTACAGCGCTAACAGGGTCACATCCCTATAGACCATTTTCCCACAGACCTTTCAGCTGCTTGAAAAAGCACCACCTACCCCTTCCACCCCCACCAGGCCCTGAGGAGTATGGCCTGGGTGCTGGTCCACGGGCTTTCCTGCCAGCACCGGTGAAAGGATTAGGCCAAGGAAGGGAAGGAAGGAACCTGCATTTACTGAGCAAATATTCTGTCCCAGGCCCCCAACTGCATCTCAACCTCAGCCTTCCTTGGGGCAGTATTCACTTTCGGTTTGTTTCTTACAGAGGAGTAAAGGAAGGCTCAAACCGGTTATCTACTAACTTACCCCAAGTTACAGAGAGCCAGAATTCTTGCTGGCCTGTGCCTCTCAGCTCTGCTTATTCCTGCGTGAGCTGGGATGTGAATCACAACGGTGACGGTAGCTACCATTATCAGGCACTTATTACGTGCCAACATGTAGGCACTTTACCTGCAGCACCTCATCTAATTCCCACAGCAACCTTTTGAGGCAGATTACCCTCATCTTACAGACACTGTGGCTTAGAGAGAGGGCAAGTAGCTGCCTAAGGTTAAACAGCCCCTCCGGGGTCCTTTCCTGCCTCCCAACCCTAGAGGCCATAGCAGCCATGGCCTGGTGCAAGTCACACACATCAACGTGTCACCGAAGAGAAACCCTATCAGCTTCTGCGGCTTTCAAATCACAGAGGCAAAGCTCAGCTTACCAAGAGCTGAAATCAATATGGAAATACATGTTTATGAGCTTCTGAGAGAAGACTTCAAGCCATAAAGAACACAAGCAAATCAAAGGGCCGGGAGCCAATCTCTGAAAGCATTCTGAAGTCTTTGGCTCAGTCTTTTCGCCACTAGTGACAAGAGTTTTGAGTCAGTAATCCTCTAAGCTTTCCTCTGCCAAACAGCCCAGCACCACCTGATCTTCCAACAACTTTCACCAGTGACTAAAGCATCCAGGAGACTCACCAGAGGCTTCTATGCTAACCCCTGGCACAAGTATTTATACGAAGAAGTATTCCCAGGTCACAGTGCCTACTCCATATCCAAGGAGAGAACCACTCAGTGTACCTCTGCATCTGCATACGGAGGTCCTTCACAGGCTTCAGGAAGCCGTCTCCTTACTTACACTCATCAACCTCCCAGGAACGGAATATACAAGGTGGTTGCCAGGGGCTGGGGGAGGAGGGAATGGGGAGTAAGTGTTTCATGGGTACAGAGTTTCAGTTTTGCAAGATGAAAATAAGTTCTATGGACAGGGGGTGGTGATAGCTGCAATGGTTAAAATGGTAACTCCTATGCATATTTTAGCACAATTAAAAAAAAAAACCCCAAGCACCTCCTCCTCTGTGCAGCCTCTCTGGATCTTCAAGCTCCTTTTTAATCTGCAGCAGAATTAACCGTGCTTTCTTGAGTCTCGCTCCACATCTTAGCACTGACTTCCATCTGCTTTGTGTTGTGCTTATTTATTTCACATGTGATGGCACTGAATTGCCCTGGGGACAGGGCCTCCTAAGTGTCTCACTCATCTAAGGAGCCCACCTAGTGCCCTGTGATGCCAGTGGGTACTCTGTAAAGGTGGATGCCCTGAATTTTCTTTCTTAAAATGCAGTAGGAGTGTATCAGCCAATTGGTACAGTTAGAGCTCTCCTTTCTGCCAGATGGAAGACCAACTGAGTCTGGATCCAGTTTCCAGCATTTAATAGTGACTTGGGTAACATCCCTTAACCTTAACCACAAGTCTTGGTTACCTTATCTGCAAAATGGAGACTGTAATCCTGCTTTTAGGACCGTCGTGAGAACCAGAGAACATACATTAAAAGCCTGGCACAGAGGACGTGCTCAGGAGAGACCACTCTACCTACTGGTCCCGGATTTCTGGAACAGCACAAAGAAGCCTGAAGCACCACCTCAGCAGTACCCTCAATAAGCATTAGCTGAGCCCCTTCTCTGCGCCAGGCGTGGGCCAGGCACCAGAAGGTAAAAGCCAGGACGACTGTCACTGCCCTTTCAGAGCGCGTGGTCCTTCTCTGGCACAGAGACCACCGTCCCCTAGGCGGGCACCAGAGGCCTTAGGCCAGAGCTGCTGCCAGTTCAGGGAAAGCTGGACTTTGGGAGCACTG
The DNA here is from genome assembly GCF_059928025.1 of Delphinapterus leucas. Classification (NCBI taxonomy): domain Eukaryota; kingdom Metazoa; phylum Chordata; class Mammalia; order Artiodactyla; family Monodontidae; genus Delphinapterus; species Delphinapterus leucas. The sequence goes on along the minus strand of NC_143143.1, from coordinate 67,061,056 downwards.
AGTAAGCAGTCTGCAAACCAAGGGACTTTAATGAGCCATCAATTTTTCCCAGCTCTCTTGGCACCCCCAACAGAAAAGGAAGGAGGCAGATCGTGAGAAAGGGGACTGAAAAATAACGGGAAGGGTCCCCTGCCGGGCTTGCCTCATCAGCGTTTTCCTGGGACCTCAAGGGATACGTCAGCTGCCCTCCTGCCGGCAAAACTTAGGACATATATAGGACGTAAAATCAAAGAAAGAAGCTTGCATCTAGTTAGCACGTTAAAAAAAAAAAAAATGGAAGCAACTCAAACTGAAAAACAAAATTAAAATCAAAGAGGACAGACTGATGAGCTGGCTTTCTTTGTGAGGCTTTGTTTTTTCGTGCATTGTGATGGAATGAAGGGTGGAGGCAGGAGGGGGAGGGCGTGAAGGCTTTTAAGAGGTGAGCCTGAACAGAGCCCAGACGCCACCCCTATCCAACCCTGAGGTAGCCTCACCCCTTTTCAACCTCAGCACTGCTCGGAGCTTGCTCACTGCACCACTTTCAGGGGCTGCTGAGAGGCAGCCTGTGGCACAGCTCCACCGCCCAACACCGCAGGCAGATGGGCTTCCTGGGGCCAGCGTGAGCCCTTTATTATAACCTTAACCTTCCATCTGGAGAGAACACTTTCTTTTGTTTGTTTTCAGTGGTCAGCGTCCTGTGAGGACTTCTTTGACCTGGGCAATGACATCTAATTTCCTGGCTTTAAATATCACCTCCATACTACTGACTTCAAATTGTCCAAACAAGCACCTCTCCCGCCCCAATGAGAATGTCTACTCTCTGCTGGCCAACAAAGGGATGCAGGTGCTACCCGTAACCCAAACTCACCGTGTACCCAACAGAACTCGAGAGACTTGCCCAGCAATACTCCCAACCCCACCCAATGCTCCAGCCTCCCTCACCCCTGCTTGGCCTCCACTGATGTGGCAGAGTCCGTATGAAGGCCACTGATGTCCTGTGTTGGACCTTTGCTCCTTCTGCCTGGGACGTGCCTTTCCCTCTGGGACACCATTCCCAGTCCTGGGACCAGCCTCTCCTCCCCTGGGATTCCTTGGCATGGCCTGTGCCTCCATTACTGCCCCCTTATCACTCCCTTAACGCTGTTCACAACTTTAACACAGCACCTAGCACATCATAGTTAGTTTCGAGTATCTCTCCCAGCTAGACCATGAACCCTCAAGAATAGGGATCTTGCTTATTTATTCTTCCTTGTATCTCTAGTACTGGATACAGAGCGTGGCACCCGGCAGTGCCAGCTGAGTAGTTGTTGGAGTGTGTATTTCACTTAGCTTGGCTATGGCCGGTCATTTCTACATCTATGTTCCCCAGGAGACGCTAAGCTCCATGAGGGCAGGTGCTGTGTGACACCTTAGTAGCACAGTATTAGCACTGTGCCGAGCCCTGAGGAGAGCCGCAGTAAACGTTTGCCAATTTAAGTTCACGCAAGGGTAGGGTTTAATTCAACAATGTTTAAAATATTCACCGGGTGTCCATTATGTGCCTGGCATTGCTCTAGGTGCTGAGGAGACACGGAGAACGAGCCAATGTCCCTACGTCACGGAGCTTACATTTTAATGTATGAGACACACAAACCAAGGAAACAAAGACATAAATAAAAGTAATTACAGACTGTGATAAGGGCTAGGAAGGAAATAAACTGGGTGCTATGATGGGAAATAACACATGGAGAGAAGTGGATTGATTCAGGATGGAGACTGGAGGCAGACGTGGCAGCTTTACTAATGGATTGGCTGTGAAGGGTGATGGCGAGAGAGCTGAAGGGCCGGACCTGGGTCTGGGAGGAGGGATCTGAGAGTCTGGACAGAGCGGGAAAAGAAAGCAACACGGGAGAGGAACAAGAGTGGTGGGAATGAACACAGCATCTGTGCAGGCTGCTCACCTGCTCACCTGCCCAGACAATCAACAAATGTCTATTCAGCACCCAGTATGCACCCAGTGCTCTAACAGGCACTTGGGGAATAAACTGGGATCTGAGGGAGACAGAGGCTGGCTCACAGCAACTGAAAATCCTGAATAACCTCAGGTATATGTGTTAGGATCTCTGAAAGAAAAGCATCCACCTACTACGTGTCAGCACCTGTTAAAAACACTTTTCCTTTCTCAGATCACTGTTTTGATCACAGGAATGGAGGTGCAGGGAGAAGCCTAAATGCAGGAGAGTAGAGCTGAGAGTAATAAAAAGTTCTAATTGAACATGTGGGCGTTGAAAGTAAATGCCATTTAAAGGCTGGGGTTGCAAATCACCACAGCTGCACATTAGGGAGGAGGTGGCATGACACTCTGAGCAGTAACTCATGTGAATGTGACACTGAGAAAGAGGGAGCACCCATGATGCCACTGTGGAAGATGCTAGGCCAGGCTCATGAACAAGTTCCCCCTTTCCTCTTTCTGAGGGAGAAGACAATAAATTCCAATGCCTTGAAGGCTCCATCTACAAAATGGGCACCACGGATTTACCATCCCCACCCTCCTGGGAGGGCTGTGCTGATCGTGTGATTTCCAGTCCTGTTTTCACTCACACAGTTCCTTTGTTTTGGAATGTCTAAGACCCAGCTCAATGTCACTGTTCCCACAAGGCTTCCCATGGGGTTTTCGCCGTGCCTCACTTACAAGGCTGCTAACGGTAATCATCACCATAACAGTGCGTAATGCTCACGATAGCTAACATTTGCCAAGAACTTATTAACTTGAGATTTTCCATACATCATCTCAGTTAATCCTTTTACCTAGTCTATGAGGTCCCAGAGCAGTTAGATACCTTGCCCAAGGTATCACAGTAAACAGCAGAGCCAGGATTCTGTTTCAGGAGCCAGATCCCAGAGCCCATGGCTCTTAACTTCTCTTCACTTTATTATATGTATCAGTTATCTCCACATTTCATCTCCCACATGTAACAGGAGTTATAAGCCACTTACAGGCAAACCCTCTGAGTAAATCTAGCCTAATCTCTCATCTTAGAAGTGCGCAGGACAAGGGTCAGAGAGAGAGAGATGATGTGCCTGCAGTTACGTCCATCACGACTCTCTCTCTGAACTCTGGCATTATCAGTACTGTAAAAGCCAATACAGGCTTCTAGCTGCCATGTGTGTTAGTCTGTGCTAAGTGGCTCGAGGGTGGAACTGCACCACTGAGCTGATTGAGAGCATGCTCACCGACTGGAGGCCCCTTGGGAGCCACTCCAGCTGAGTCAGGCCCAGCCAAAGATACAACAGCATTTGAGAGACCCGTTGGGGTAGGTGAAGGAAATTCGCCCAAGCACTTTCTGTTTGCCAGGCAATACACTGGATGCTATCATGTAAGTATCTTGTGAACCTTTGCAAAATTTCTTCTAGATCATGCTCACACAGCTGGCGGAAGGCAGAGCTAGCACTGGAAAGCAGGCATGCTTTTTCTACTACACCACACTGCCTCAGATTCACTTCCTTCTGCCTTAATTCCAGGTAGTTCTTGTTAGTTCCTTGTTTTTTACCCCTAAGAAAGCAATTTCCTTCCACTACATGCAGCTTAGAACTAGATTTTTTTCTTTATTTCTTGTTTGGTGTTTTTTTGTTTTGTTTTTAAATTTCCAACACCTAGTGCTCCTTGTTTGTTATGTGTTTTTAAAATTCTGGAACTAGAGGGTTAGAGGCAGAGAATAACTAGGTTAGTCTTCGGTATTCTGACAAGATGACCTGGACACACACTGAACTGGACAACACACTTAAGCCTTCAGTGCAGAGAATGTTATGCACCAAATTCCAGGGATATTGACAGAGACAGAAAGCATCGTCTAATTTCCCTGGAGCCCCAGACACAAGCAACGTGCAACTCACCCTTGATGATGTGCCTGACAATTTTGATGGAGCTTCCACGCATGTTTAGGATTTGGTGAACCCTCTGGCGAATCTAATAAGGAAGGGGAAGAGTGGAAAGAGAAAGAAAAAGCATCATTTGCCCTGGTAGACATCAGAATACGTCATTTTGAAAGTATTCACCTCACCCCATCCCTAAAAGAGAGGGCCCACATAGAGTGAAGGAATTCAAGGAGAGTGTGATTCACTCCATTCTACCTAAGCAGCTGGCAAGCAAGGAGTCAGGGAAGGAAGGGCCCATCCAGGGGCAGCCCCCTCCTACCTGGGGCACGTTGGCATTGCAGATCTCTGCCATGATGTAGCAGATGTGCTGGAGAACAAAAAGCCCTGCATCCAAGCGCCGGAGGTAGAACTCATCCTCAATGTCATTGTCTATGATTTCTCCACGCCGCACCATGTCCTAGAAATGAATGAACGTTTGGGAATACAAGCCACACAGTGAGTGAAGGAGGAAAGAATAGGTTTCTAGTCCACCCATAATACACAGAAGAGTAGTAATTACAACTACAACAACAAAAGAAAACCACTCTGCCTCGATTTGCCTCCTGCTTCTCCCATTACTCTAAAGTATCTTATGTTCTCTTGTTGGTCCAGGGAGTCAAGATTAAAGTCCATTTTTCCTATACAGTTACTCAGGGCCAAAATGATCTCATCAACATATTCAACCTGAAAAAATAAGCTGATGGGGACACAAATCTATTCATCTGCTTCTACTCATTCTTTACTCTTTCGTTCCAGCCTCCATAAATAACCTCTCTACAGACATACTTAACTCTCCTTCCCTTCCAAATCAAGTTAACCTAGGGAAGAGAGCTGCTTTCTCTACAATTCTGTCTTGGTATCCTGGTGATGGCACAGGTACCCAATCTGTGTGTCCCTTTTGGCTTACATTTTGTTAGATGCAAAATGCTGCCCATCTTTCCATTTCATTCCACAAGTTCAATACTCCCTCAAGGCCAAAGTCCTAATGAGTGATGGGAGTCTCTTTCCTAAACTTTTGTAACCCCAGACCTATCAGACTTGCTGTCCCCATATCTATTCCTCTCTAGTAGATTCTTTAGAAAAAACAAAAACAGCTTTATTGAGATACAATTGACATACCATACAATTAGTATAGTCAGAGTTGTGTAACCACCATCACAATCATTGTAGAGTATTTTCATTCCCCTCCACCTCCAAAGTCCCTCATCCAGTGGATTATCACCACCTTTGCCAAGAGGGCTCTTCTTCCCAACTCAGGGACTTTAGGGCCTTCCTTCCTAGGGATTCTGGGGTATCTCTCAAGCCAACGCTATTTTTAAGCTACCTCTCCTACAGAGCCTTCCCTGATTACTTAAAGCTAAAAACTCCTCCTTTCCAAAATTCCTGACAGCACCCTTGCAGGTCACTCCATGACACGACCTCTTCTGGCACGTCATATTCACACTGATTTCAGTTATCATCAGCTCCCTGTTTCTACAACTCCCTTTATTTCATGAGGGTGAACCGTGAGCTCTGTGAAAGTGGGGACTGAATTTTGTCTTTACATCCCCAGCTCAGTAAACATCCATGCAGTGAATGAAAGGAAAAAGACATCTCCGTTTTAGGCTGTCAGCTCTCAGGGGTCAGAACTGGATGAGGGACTCATTCTACACGACTAGCGACTGGTCTAAGAAGACAGGTGCTTAAATACATGCTTTTGATGACAACAATCCATTTCTTAATTCCGTCAGTGGTTTTATGGCCATGGTTCCCTCTGACAACTCAGGCTCCTGTCACTGACAGAAGCCCTTGGGACCCTGCTTTCCACTCTCCCAAACTCGAAGGACTTACCACTGTGGTCATCAGTCTCCAACCAGCATCCTTCAGAGACTATTTAGATGCAGATAACATGCTTCTTTATTTGCCCAGGGGGCCAGCCTGCAGCTACACAAGGCTACTTTTCATCTCACTCCCAAAGGCCTCTGTCTGAGAGGCAAAAGAGGGTTCTAGATTTGCCAGGCCTTGTACTGCCCAGTAAATCACCACCACTAATTCATAGCTTTGTTTAGTAGCAAATTCCTTGGTAATCTGGTAATAGTGCTAACATTCATGAGGTCGTCCTGGAGCACTAGACTGACGTCCAAGGAGTTTACAAGTAGAAGGGCCTCTTTAGTTTCTCATTTGCTCATAATCATAACTTCCTGCTCCAGAACTCCTAAGTGTTCAGAAGCTGGGGGCCCAGGAAGGAATTATTCTTGACTTTCACTCATGCAAAAAGCATTTGCTGTTAATACTTCACATTTCTATAATGCTGCAGAGTTTAAAGTGTTATTATGTATATGGTCCTTATTACCAAATTTAAAGAGAGCAGGGAAGGGATTATTAATCCCACTGTACAAATTAGAATCCAAGGCACACAGAGGTTAAGTAAGTTGCTCATAATTACCAGTTACTAGAATATGGACTCCCCGGGGGCAGGAATCCTGTCTAATTCACCTCTGAGGTGGAAATGAATAACATGAAGCACAGTGTTCAGATCTGGACCCTGCTAAGTGTCTAGTGGCAAGAACACCTTTCTAAGCATTGAGTTAAGGCAGAAAAGGAATGAAAATGGAGGTAAGGGGATGCCCTGGTCTTAGTCACCAAGAAGCTGACTGTCTATCCGGGAAGGTCACAGTAACACAGAAAATGACCAAAAAGTAAAGGGATACAGTGCGCCCACAAATTTAAAGTAATTACAAGTGGTGGGTGCTAATCAGGGCTGGTTAAGATGTTAGGGCATTGGGAAGAAGTGACTTTTAGGTAAGGTTTCAAGGATCCTGACTGGCAGACATAGCAGGATGAATGCCCTAAGAATGAAGGCTTTCCTGTGGTCCGAAGCCTTATGCAAAATGCCTTATGCAGTTCATACTTTCTGCTCACTAGCCCCCGACCCATATACACAGCACAAACAGGCCTGCCCTCCCTTTTCTGGCCCCTTCACTTTTGCTTGTAATGTTGGTACTCTTCCCAATCCCCAATCTCTATCATAATGTATTTAAAGTCTAAAACGTGATGCTCCTTACAAAACTGCTCCTGAGATCTTTAAAAACGTCTCAGTGTTTTCTAACTTGCTATGATTTTTCAATCCTCAAACCCCCCAAGTTTTGGATTTGTACCTCTTTTATGGCACCTCCCATGCCCTGTCCTGCAATAGTTACTCAGATGTGTGCCTCTTTCCTGTGTAGGTTCCTTGAAAGCAAGAGTTGTAAAGTTTTAAATCATCTTTGTACCCTAGAAAGCACCTTGCATGGTACTTTTTTGCATAGCAGACTCTTGAAAAGCATTTGTGAAACAGGATTGGAAAAATGCAGGTAGAAGTTCAGCTGTATTAATGAGCTGTGTGTGCTAAGACTTCTGTGGATGGGGTAGGAGGGGAAACATTAGGAAATGGGGAGGGACAGTGCCTTGGAGGGCTAGCTGGTGGGAGGCTTAAATGCTGGCCAGAGAAGTGAGATATGATGAGCTGCAGACTACACTTGCAGGAAAGTGAATGAGAATGTGCCAACACCTCTATGATGGACACATCGGCTTAAAGTGTTGAGAGGCAGGCAGAGTGTACAGCTCGGAGGCCACAGTATCAGCCTATGTGAGAAGTATATCAGATGGGGAAGAGAAGAGGGGAGGGGAGGGGAGCAGAGGAGAGGACAGAGACCAAACCCTTAGAGGTTTCCAAACATGGGAACTTGGAGAGAAACATATTCATTCATCTACCTGGTAAAGATTGCCTGAACACCTAACTATGGGCCAGGTATTACATGATGTACCAGGGGCGGCAAAGATAAATAAGACAGTCTACATAATCAAGGAATAAGACAGTCTACATAATCAAGGAGATTAAAGTCTAATGAGGTTAACAAATATGAACAAACTTCTTTTTAAAATGTAGTGATGGCTATTATGAAGGACCTCTCAAACTGTACTGAGTGCCATGGGACTCCAGAAGAAGGACAGACTAAGTTTGTTTTGAGGAGTCAGGAGAGTTCAAGGGAAATGTAACATTTGAGCTGGATTCTGAAGGAATTTGACAAGCTGGAAAGAACATTCTAAACAGAGGGAACAATAGCATGGGTCAACTCGGCTAGGGTGGAAGAGAACAAGAGCGGAATATCACTGTCATTAAGAGAGAGAAAGAAGAGAAAGAAGGGAGTGCTTCTTTGCTTATTAGATCCTAGCTACCGGCAGATCACAGTTTTTGATTGATTACGACATACCAGGCGTTGTGTGACGCAGTCTGAATAATAGCCATTGCTACCACCATCTACCCACCTTGGAGGAGCAGCTAATGTTTACTGGGGGCTTATTATAGTGCCAAGTGCTTTACCTATACTGATTCCTTTACTTCTCACAAATATTACGCGGTAGGGATTGTTACCCCCATTTCAGATGAGGAAACTGACTCAGGCAGAGCAACCTGCCTAAGGCTAGTGGGTAGGAGAACTGGGATTCAAATCCAAGAATGTGCTCTTTTCCTACTACCATGGTTGTGTAGGTATACGTTTTAGAGCTGTTTGGAGAACAAAGGAAGATACTAAATAACAGAAAGGCTTAAGAAATAGAGTTTAGCAAAATTAAATTTCTCCAATTACATCAGAAGTGCCCCCGGTGATTTTTTCTTTTTCATACTCTTCCCCACAATCTGATCTTCTTTTAACCAGACATAATGTACCTTCCAATTTCTCTAAATACTGTCATGTGGAAAGGATTGGACCCAAGAGAACATTGACAAATCCTATTTTTTCCTCTTTCCTCAGAACTTCAAGACTCTAACAACGTGCAATTCGACATTCTACTTTTAGACACAAGGCCACATGATTTGAAAGTGAAATTTTCCAATGTAGATCTGAGATATGATTACAGTTCATCTCCAAGAGAGGCGTCACCATCACCGCACTGAACAGGCACAAAGATGAAACACAGACTGGCTTCTAAGACAAAGTTTGTGCCCTGACAGATTTAGAAGCATCACAGAAACCAGCACACAGAGAAGGTGACTGCTGTCAGGATAGTCCCTAATCTAGCCTGTTACAACTCTGAGGCATGGAATATTTACTGCTGAGTGGATTCACGGAAGCTGAGCACAAATGTTTACTCCATGTTTAAAGGGAAATTTAAAAAAGCAGGGTGATTATGTATTATTCTGATGGAAAATAAGGAAGTTTGCGTACAGTTCTTTTAGGCTTCTCAAGTTCTGGTCTGTTTTAGAAAGAAGTAGGATGGTACGTCACTTTTATTATCCACCCGTCTCACAATGTGTGAACAGAGTCAACTTCTTATAAATGGATTAATGCATTTTTGGCTCTTTTTCTTCGTTTCTAAGACACTAGATAAAAATCTGATCTTGAGATAAGGACTTGATATGGTTCTTTGTATTTCTGTGCGTGAGGAAGACCTAGACATCTTAAAGAACTAAGCAAATGGGATCAGATCCCGACTCCAATACTAACTTACTAGTGTCTGTAGGCAAGTCATTTAACTTTTCTTGGCCTTGGCTTCTTTGCTTGGAAATTAGAAGCCTAAGCTGGATCAGGGAAGGGAAATAGGGTTCCTGAGTGCCAACTCTAATTCACTGTCATGGCTGTAGATTACCATATTGGAAAAGCGTTGTGCAGCCAAGTTGGAGCTTAGTAGAGGAAGAACACTGCAATCAGTCAGCACTGTTTACACCAATCACAGGCTGGAGAGTGTAGGGGGGCTGACCTCTGTCTTCCCTGATCAGGCCTTCTTGAAGGTTCCTTTTAGCTTTGATAACCTGTGGCAAATCTAGGACTGAAGCACCTTCATAACCAGATGCAGTGAGTTTCTGCCTGCATATGGGTAAATGGACAGATGGGAGCTGTTGACTGACAGTGCTCCTAGACAGTCAGAAGAGCCACTGGGAGACATGCCTCAAGTAGAAGACACAAACTGTCACCTCAACAGGACATGTTTAGTACTGACAATTAGCTCGTCCTCTCATCAATAAATTAAACTTCCCTATAAGAAAGAGACAACCCCTGGATCTGCTACTATATTAGACAGGCTATTTTAAAACAATTTGGGCAGGCAAATCAAGTGCTCTTAAAATGGGAATATGGGAGAGGATTGGGAAGATGGCGGAAGAGTAAGACGTGGAGATCACCTTCCTTCCCACAGATACATCAGAAATACACCTACACGTGGAACAACTCCTACAGAACACCTACTGAACGCGGGCAGGAGACCTCAGACCTCCCAAAAGGCAAGAAACCCCCCAGGTACCTGGGTAGGGCAAAAGAAAATAGAATAAACAGAGACAAAAGGATAGGGACGGGACCTGCACCAGTGGGAGGGAGCTGTGAAGGAGGAAAGGTTTCCACACACTAGGAAGCCCCTTCGCGGGAGGAGACTGCGGGAGAAACTTCGGCGCTGTGGAGGAGAGCGCAGCCACAGGGGTGCAGAGGGCAAAGTGGAGAGATTCCCGCACAGTGGATTGGTGCCGACCGGCACTCACCAGCCCGAGAGGCTTGTCTGCTCACCCGCCGGGGCAGGCGGGGCTGGGAGCTGAGGCTCGGGCTTCGGTAGGTCGGGGTCAGAGCGCAGGGAGAGGACTGGCGGCGTGAACACAGCCTGAAGGGGTTAGTGCACCACGGCTAGCCGGGAGGGAGTCCGGGAAAAAGTCTGGACCTGCCGAAGAGGCAAGAGGCTTTTTCTTCCCTCTCTGTTTCCTGGTGCGCGAGGAGAGGGGATTATGAGCGCTGCTTAAAGGAGCTCCAGAGACGGGCTTGAGCCGCGGTTATCAGCGCGGACCCCGGAGACGGGCAGGAGACGCTAAGGCTGCTGCTGCCGCCACCAAGAAGCCTGTGTGCGAGCACAGGTCACTATCCACACCCCGCTTCCAGGGAGCCTATGCAGCCCGCCACTGCCAAGGTCGCGGGATCCAGGGACAACTTCCCCGGGAGAATGCACGGCACGCCTCAGGCTGGTGCAACGTCATGCCGGCCTCTGTCGCCGCAGGCTCGCCCCGCACTCCGTACCCCTCCCTCCCCGTGGCCTGAGTGAGCCAGAGTCCCCGGAGCAGCTGCTCCTTTAACCCCGTCCTGTCTGAGCGAAGAACAGATGCCCTCCAGCGACCTACACGCAGAGGTGGGGCCAAATCCAAAGCTGAACCCCGGGAGCTGTGCGAACAAAGAAGAGAAAGGGAAATTTCTCCCAGCGGCCTCAGAAGCAGCGGATGAAAGCTCCACAATCAACTTGATGTGCCCTGCATCTGTGGACTACCTGAATAGACAAGGAATCATCCCAAATGGAGGAGGTGGATTTTGGGAGCAAGATATATTATTTTTTCCCCTTTTCCTCTTTTTGTGAGTGTGTATTGTGTATGCTTCTGTGTGAGATTTTGTCATAGCTTTGCTTTCACCATTTGTCCTAGGGTTCTGTCTGTCTGCTTTTTTTATTTTATTTTACCTTACTTTATTTTATCCTCTTTCTTTCTTTCTACTTTTTCTCCCTTTTATTCTGAGCTGTGTGGATGAAAGGCTCTTGGTGCTGCAGCCAGGAGTCAGTGCTGTGCCTCTGAGGTGGGAGAGCCAACTTCAGGACACTGGTCCACAAGAGACCTGCCAGCTCCACGTAATATCAAACGGCGAAAATCTCCTAGAGATCTCCATCTCAACACCAACACCCAGCTTCACTCAACGACAAGCAAGCTACAGTGCTGGACACAATATGACAAACAACTAGCAAGACAGGAACACAACCCCACCCATTAGCAGAGGGGCTGCCTAAAATCATAATAAGTCCACAGACACCCCAAAACACACCACCAGACGTGGACCGCCCACCAGAAAGACAAGATCCAGCCTCATCCACCAGAACACAGGCACTAGTCCCCTCCACCAGGAAGCCTACACACCCCACTGAACCAACTTTAGCCACTGGGGACAGACACCAAAAACAATGGGAACTACCAACCTGCAGCCTGCAAAAAGGAGACCCCAAACACAGTAAGATAAGCAAAATGAGAAGACAGAAAAACACACAGCAGATGAAGGAGCAAGATAAAAACCCACCAGACCTAACAAATGAAGAGGAAATAGGCACTGTACCTGAAAAAGAATTCAGAATAATGATAGTAAAGATGATCCAAAATCTTGGAAATAGAATGGAGAAAATACAAGAAACATTTAACAAGGACCTAGAAGAACTAAAGATGAAACAAGCAACAATGAACAACACAATAAATGAAATTAAAAATACTCTAGATGGGATCAATAGCAGAATAACTGAGGCAGAAGAACGGATAAGTGACCTGGAAGATAAAATAGTGGAAATAACTACTGCAGAGCAGAATAAAGAAAAAAGAATGAAAAGAACTGAGGACAGTCTCAGAGATCTCTGGGACAACATTAAACACACCAACATTCGAATTATAGGGGTTCCAGAAGAAGAAGAGAAAAAGAAAGGGACTGAGAAAATATTTGAAGAGATTATAGTTGAAAACTTCCCTAATATGGGAAAGGAAATAGTTAATCAAGTCCAGGAAGCACAGAGAGTCCCATACAGGATAAATCCAAGGAGAAACACGCCAAGACACATATTAATCAAACTGTCAAAAATTAAATACAAAGAAAACATATTAAAAGCAGCAAGGGAAAAACAACAAATAACACACAAGGGAATCCCCATAAGGTTAACACCTGATCTTTCGGCAGAAACTCTGCAAGCCAGAAGGGACTGGCAGGACATATTTAAAGTGATGAAGGAGAAAAACCTACAACCAAGATTACTCTACCCAGCAAGGATCTCATTCAGATTTGATGGAGAAATTAAAACCTTTACAGACAAGCAAAAGCTGAGAGAGTTCAGCACCACCAAGCCAGCTTTACAACAAATGCTAAAGGATCTTCTCTAGGCAAGAAACACAAGAGAAGGAAAAGACCTACAATAACAAACCCAAAACAATTAAGAAAATGGGAATAGGAACATCCATATCGATAATTACCTTAAATGTAAATGGATTAAATGCTCCCACCAAAAGACACAGACTGGCTGAATGGATACAAAAACAAGACCCGTATATATGCTATCTACAAGAGATCCACTTCAGACCTAGAGACACATACAGACTGAAAGTGAGGGGATGGAAAAAGATATTCCATGCAAATGGAAACCAAAAGAAAGCTGGAGTAGCAATTCTCATATCAGACAAAATAGACTTTAAAATAAAGACTATTAGAAGAGACAAAGAAGGACACTACATAATGATCAATGGATTGATCCAAGAAGAAGATATAACAATTGTAAATATTTATTCACCCAACATAGGAGCACCTCAATACATAAGGCAAATACTAACAGCCATAAAAGGGGAAATCGACAGTAACACATTCATAGTAGGGGACTTTAACACCCCACTTTCACCAATGGACAGATCATCCAAAATGAAAATAAATAAGGAAACACAAGCTTTAAATGATACATTAAACAAGATGGACTTAATTGATATTTATAGGAAATTCCATCCCAAAACAACAGAATACACATTTTTCTCAAGTGCTCATGGAACATTCTCCAGGATAGATCATATCTTAGGTGACAAATCAAGCCTTGGTAAATTTAAGAAAATTGAAATTGTATCAAGTATCTTTTCCGACCACAATGCTATGAGACTAGATATCAATTACGGGAAAAGATCTGTAAAAAATACAAACACATGGAGGCTAAACAATACACTACTTAATAACAAAGTGATCCCTGAAGAAATCAAAGAGGAAATCAAAAAATACCTAGAAACAAATGACAATGGAGACACGACGACCCAAAACCTATGGGATGCAGCAAAAGCAGTTCTAAGAGGGAAGTTTATAGCACTACAATCCTACCTTAAGAAACAGGAAACATCTGGAATAAACAACCTAACCTTGCACCTAAAGCAATTAGAGAAAGAAGAACAAAAAAACCCCAAAGTTAGGAGAAGGAAAGAAATCATAAAAATCAGATCAGAAA